>NC_057794.1:532853880-533178852 GCF_018294505.1 Triticum aestivum
AGGTACCCCACTATCTATCTTAGGGTTCAGGATGGGGGCAGTGGTCGCCGGCGGTGGCGGGGCGTTGGTAGGGCGGTAGCGTGGGGATCGCCAAAGAAAAAGCTTGGCAGGGGGGGTCTAGAGGGATGGCCGGGGCTGCGGCGGACCGACGGTGGGGAGTGTTTTTGGGGCGGGCGGGGCGGCGCACCGCCGGCCGCGGGCGGCGGCGGGCTGTTGTTTGGTCGGTGGTGGCTGGCGGCTCAGGGGGTGGAGGTTGAAGATGAACCGCAGGCCCTTGATTTCGTATCCAATGGCTGCAAAATCGACTGACCAAAGATGAAAAAGTCAGTCGACCGACGTGTAGCCTCACCTTGCTAGTGCGTTCAGTTTCGACAGCAAAATTCAGTTTCGACGGTTAAGTTCAGTTTTGACAGTTAAGTTCAGAGATGAGCGGCTGATGTATTTTACATCTAGCACTTTGTGGTTATGTATTTTACGTCATGTATTGGAGATGCTATTAGAATTCCACTCAGGTTAACGTTGTTCATTGTCTCTCTTGTCCTGCTTCAGCCTCGGCGTCGTACAACTCATCGGAGCTGCTCCAACGACGAAACCCTCCATCATAGCGGAGTAGAACCTCGGGCTCCATCTCCAGACGCCTAAGATCTTCTTCCCCTCCTCCGACAGCAAAGTCAGCCGGAGCATCCTCACCGGCCGACCCAATCACACTGAGATCGACATGGCTTCGCCAAAGAGGTTGTACACTTGTTGGATCTCTTTTTTACTCTACATGTTATATATATATTCCACTAAGCACACAGATTTGTTCCTTTAGTGTCTCCTTGAAAGAAAAAACGTAGGAATTTTAATTTTCACTTGTCCTCCTTTTCAAATTCCTATTCATGAAGCACAAGACTAAGAGATAGTAGCATAATAGCATTATAACCGTACATTTTCTTGTGGTTTGACTTAATCTCACCATGCTTCTTTGCATCCTGTGATCTTCCAATTGTTGTGAATCAAACACCCAGATTGGCAGAAATCATGTGTTTTTAAATTCTCTGTTTTGCACGTGCATTCCTATCCTATTCCTGTCTATTTCCTATCCTTGCATTGTTGAAATCCTCCAATTCAAACAAGCCCTTACAGAATTACTTCTCTTACAGATAGTTGTCAAAGAAAACCTTGCATGGTTTGTCCCGCTCCTGCTGCGCCATCGTCCACCCGAGCTCAGCTGCTCCAACGACAGAAGGGTCCAGCACAGTAGGGATCCTGCCTCTAGACTGTCTTCCACCGCCTCAGATCTTCTTCCCCGCCGCTCGCAGCCATGAAAACTGCATTACCATCATCAACCGAGCAGATGACCTCGAGGACTACACGGGTCCGCAAGAGAGGTCGCACTCTTTCGTGTCTGCTTACGTTATGCATCGCTTAATATTACATGCTACTTTATCGTCCTGTTCACAGATTAGACTCTGAGTCAACTCCAAACTAATGGTCAAACTTGAGTTTTAAATGTTTGTGGGGTATATCGGGGCTGCTATCAATAGTATCTATCTACTATCTAGTTAATCTCCGGTGTCTACTATGAGTTTCATGTTGGGTGGGGAACAAACAGTAAAGAAGCCATTATCTGTATTTTTTAACTGAGGCCATTATCTGCCTGCTATTATTGGTTTCGGGTCTATCCATAGGTTGCTACCATCACTCTGGATTTCTGCATGCACTCCTTACATAATCTCACTATGTTTTATTCCTATGCATGACAGTTATTGTAAACAATGGAACTGAACATGTAGAGCAAAAGAGACGAGCCTTGCGTGGCAATAAAATTTCATGCAGACGTCGCTCCATGGTAGGCGCAAAGGCAGCCCCCCTCCACGCATTTCGGATTGTAATCGAGAGGAAGATATCTGTTCTGAGGGGGATTCAGAAGGAGAAGACAACTCCTATTTACCCCCCTGAGGTCTTCGCTCTAACTTGGCATGCTGATGTTGGTTATATCATGCATATGGTGTCTTGCATTGCTTACTTTATACATCAAATATGTCATCTGCTTAGTTTAGACATCCTTTGTGCGAATGCCATCTGTTTAGTTTATTCATCATTTATGTGAATTATGCAATGCCATCTTGTTTAGCCAGGCATCATATATGTGAATTTTGCAATGCCATCCTGCTTAGCCAGTCATCTTATATGTAAATTATATCAGGCCATCCTTTTTTTCGTTACATATTACATTTGTCAACAATGTTAGTACATTCAACTGCTCTTCGTGTGCATCAGCCATTTGACACGGTGATGGCAAATTCGGGAGTGAAAACAAGGTCTTCAGAGCAGACCATGCTATCTGACGAAGCGCATATCTCACTGGTTACGAATAGCTCCTCAGAGGAGGATTCAGAGACAGATGACCAGTCCTATCCCCCCCCCCCGAGGTGTATGCTCTAACTTGGTAGGGTTATGTTGCTCATATCGTGCGTATGGTGTCTCGCATTGCTATGTCATTTGATTAGTTTAGACATGCTTTGTGTGAATGCCACCTGTTCAGTGTCTAATTACCATATATGTGAATTGTGCATTGCCATCTTGTTGCAAGACATTATATATGTGAATTATACAATGCTATCTTGTTGCAAAGGCATTATATATGTGAATTATGCAATGCCATGTTGTTTAGCCAATCATCATGTATGTGAATTATATCGTGCTATCATTTTTTTGTATTACATGTTCCATTTGTCGACAACGTTTGTATATTCAACTACTCTTCCTGTGCATCAGCCATTTGAAGCGGTGATGGAAGTATCTGGAGTGAAAATAAGGTATTCAGAGTAGACAATGCTACCTGCTAAAGCAGACATCTTGCTGGTTACAGAGAGCTCCTCAGAGGAGGATTCAGAGACTGATGATCAGTCCTATTTCCCCCCTGAGGTCTATGCTCAGACTTGGCAGGGTTATATTACCCATGTCATGCATGTTGTCTTGCATTGCTTAGTTTTTACATCATATATGGATTGTCATCTGCTTACTTGCTTACTATATAAATCATCCATCTGAATTATGGCATGGCAACCCATTTAATAAAGACATCATATAGTTATATCATCTCATCCTATTTAGTGTTTACAGTCATCATATTTTGAATTATGGCATTCTATCTGTGAATGTATGTGAATTATGGTATGCCAACCTATTTAATAAACACATTATATAGTTATGTCATGTCATCCTGTTTACATAGTCTCATATTTTGAACTATGTCTTTCCATCTTTTTTAGTTAGCCATCATAATGTGAAATTGTGGCATGCTATCCTGTTTAGTTAGCCATCATATATGTGAAATTGTGTCATGCTATCATGTTTGGTTAGACAACATAAATATGAATTATTGCATGCCCTCTTTTATTCCTCACTATCCATTGCACCTATCTATCATACAATGTCTATACTTTCAATTACTTTTCTTGTTTTTCAGCCATTTGAATTGGAGAGCGTGATGGCAGTATCTAAGGGAGTAACAACATGGTCTTCAGAAAAGATAGTGCTACCAGTTGATGCAGATAGAACCACGGTTGTACTTGCCCAAGGACCATATCCACCACACATAACCCAGACTCTCGCAGATTGTACCCCTACCCAGTTGGACAAAGAACCAGCTACACCCCTTCTAACCCCAACCCCGGCAGATAGTAACCCAGTTCCAGTTGACACAGCACCGTCTCCACCACAGAGCACCCAAACACGAGCAGTTAGTAAGGGAACTTCAGTGCCCAAAGCACGAGGACCACCACTCTGAATCCCAACTCAACGCTTAAAGGAGAAGAAGATTTGTTCTCAGGTCAGGTTCTGTAGCTATGGTTCATACTCCTTTGCTCTTGCATTACTGTATTTACTCACACTAACTATTTTCAAATTTGAAGGATGGAATTGAAACTCCAATGGCGCAACAGGTATGTTTTAAACTAGTTTCTTTAATTGGTTTGCTGTTGTAACCTGCTCTATGTTGATTTTAGTTTCAATTGAATAAACAATTATGTTCTCATGTCATGCACATTACAAGTGTTGTTATTGCTCTATAGTTAACCACACTTATATTCTGTCTATTCTGCTTTGTCTTGAACAAATATTATTTGAACTGTGTCTCTATCTTGATTTGGCAACAAAAACTAGAATGATATAGACCACAAAGTGACCATGGTACATAGATATATGTTTGTTTTATGTTGTTATCCTGTCCACTTTACTACTGAACTCATTTACCAAAATGAGTTTCATATACAACATGGTAAACATGTGATGTGTCTGCTTGTTTCTCTTTTAGAATGCGGACAAAATATTGGAGAACAGTACCGTGTTATCCAATGGTAAAGGAAGTAATGCAGATAAGGTTCAAGATAGTGAGACATCCCTGTTGGTCTCCAAGAAAGCTGATAAAAACTATCTTGCCGACAGTGAGGGAACCCAAAAGTCCTGTCTTGATGTAGTGTTCGAGTTACTGGCCACTACTACTGGCACAAGCTCTTCGAACTCGCTGCCTGAATCAGTTCGTCTTCTTGAGTCTCAACTTCAAGTTGAAAGACATCGATCAGATGTGCTGTGACAGGAAGCTGAAGGACTGAGGAAGTCCCTACAGAATTCAGATGCATATTTTCTGGTGCAACAGCAAGCGCTGGAGGATTTAAGCGCCAAACAAGAGAAAGTTAATAAGCTTGCTAAGCATCTTGCCAGCATTATGGGTACCCAGGATATTGTTTCTTGAGATCTTCTGAAGTGGTTTCAGTTCTGGATTTGTTTTGCTGCAGCGTTTATTTGCTCTGGTCGCCAACTTTGACAACCAGTGTATATGATATTCTGCTTTGTTCCCTATATTTGCACTGGTGGCGAACTTTGATGCCCAGTGGATGTAATATGTGTAATAGCCGTGATAGCCTAGCGTTAGCTGCTTGCTTATTTATTTCCTTGTTGTCTTGTTTATTTGTTTGCTTGTAGTCATTGCAGTTCTTTTTCCACGGTTAGCTAGTGGCTGCAATAACCTATTTTTTAAAATTAGGCCACAATAACCATGGGCTAATATTTACTGTAGTGACACTGGGCTTCCTACTGGCCGTAGAAACAGTGGGCCTTCTACGGGCCGGAGAAACAATGTGCCTTCGACGGGCCGTAGAAACAATGGGCCTTCTGCGGGCCGTATCATCAATGGGCCTTATACGGGCTGTATGATCGATTGGCCAAACATGGGCCAAACATACCGCATTATGGCCGTAAATGGTCTAGAGTTGGAATCGTCCGTTCATGGGCCGACCATAACGGGCCATCGTTAATAGGCCGTATTTGATGATGCTATGAAACGGCCCAACGTATTAACGGACCACAAACGGGCCGACTGTAACAACGGGCTGAATTTGGCCCACAAGCAGAAAATGACAGTAACGAGCCGTAAGTAAACGAATGCTGGAAATGAGCACAAGAATAAATGGGCTCTGAGAAGGCCGAAAGATAACATGGGCTGGAAATGGCCCAACGGAATAACGGGTCGTTAATGGGTATAAAGTGATACACTGTTCATTACGGACCAGTTTCACCACGGGCCGTTAATGGGTGTAAAGTGATACACTGTTCATTACGGGCCAGTTTCACCATGGGCCGTTAATAGGCCAAGAGTTACATAGTGCCTCATATGGGCCGAAAGACGTCATGGGCCATACATGGGCCAGAAGTGAAAACGGACTGGAATCATATTGGGTGGCCTAAATGACGCTACTGGGCCTCATTCGGATAGGGCGTAACGGGCCTTGGGTTAACGGGTTGTAAATGGGCTATATGCGAACATGCCGTTAACATGCTTTACATGGGCCGGGTCGCCACCTTTTGACCAAGTCAAACGGGCCGGCCTTTTCACAGGAATGGGCCTCTGTTGGGCCGTGCCATGTGTCGACGTATCATAGGTGCCTTCTGTCCAATGAGTGGATGACATCTGTCCCAACGATGAGCCGACACGTGTTTCCTCCAGCCAATGATGATTTTACACATGGAAAATCCCCATTGGTCAGGGCTGTTAACGGGTTATCGGATCCAAAACCCGACCCGATAGCTTAACGGCGTTCCGTTACGGTGGATGTCACGTGTCGGTCACCCTTGACGAAAGCACTTCTGTGACGCGCGATTTATCGTCATGGAAGTGGACACTTTCGTGATGATAATTTTGGTAATGTCATGGAACACTTCTACGATAGCACAGGTATGACTATCTTGATTCTGTCATAAATTTTTCATGGATGTACATGCATGACAAAAACGCGACCTACTGTGACAAACACGTATCATCACGGAAGTGTATTTTTTTGTAGTGGCATCATTAAAATTATCAATGCCTAGCTAAAAGGTTTTAAAGAAAAGGGCTTGTTGGGAGGCAACCCAATTTTATTTTTGTTCTTTACTTTTTTTAATGTTTAGTAATAAATAATTTATCTAGCCTCTGTTATGATTGTGTTTTTTATGTTTTAATTAGTGTTTGTGCCAAGTAAAGCCATTAGGATCTTCTTGGGTGATTGTTGTTTGATCTTGCTGAAAAAATAGAAAGCATGCGCTCACGAGAATAATTTTCGTTTTTAACCAGAGAGCTATAAAATATCAATTCCAACTGCAGTAGATCATTATACAAATTATTTAGGCCGTCCTAATTTTTCAGAATTTTTGGAGTTACAGAAGTATTCGAAACCTCTAGATTGCTACACACTATTCTATTTTTGACAGATTCTGTTTTTCGTGTGTTGTTTGCTTATTTTGATGAATCTATGGGTAGTATCGGGGGGTATGAACCATAGAGAAGTTGGAATACAGTAGGTTTAACACCAATATAAATAAATAATGAGTTCATTACAGTACCTTAAAGTGGTGGTTTGTTTTCTTATACTAACGGAGCTCATGAGATTTTCTGTTGAGTTTTGTGTTGTGAAGTTTTCAAGTTTTTGGGTAAAGATTTGATGGATTTTGGAACAAGGAGTGGCAAGAGCCTAAGCTTGGGGATGCCCAAAGCACCCCAAGGTAAAATTCAAGGACAACCAAAAGCCTAAGCTTGGGGATGCCCCGGAAGGCATCCCCTCTTTCGTCTTCATCTATCGGTAACTTTACTTGAAGCTATATTTTTATTCACCACATGATGAGCGTCTTGTATGATTTGAGTCTTTGCTTTTTAGTTTACCACAATCATCCTTTCTGTACACACCTTTTGGGAGAGACACACATGAATCGGAATTTATTAGAATATTCTATGTACTTCACTTATATCTTTTGGGCTAGATAATTTTGCTCTAGTGCTTCACTTATATCTTTTTAGAGCACGGTGGTGGTTTTATTTTATAGAAATTATTGATCTCTCATGCTTCACTTATATTATTTTGAGAGTCCTTTAGAACAGCATGGTAACTTTATTTGGTTATTGAGGGAGTCCTGGATTAGGGGGTCTCCGGACAGCCGGACTATATCCTTTGGCCGGACTGTTGGACTATGAAGATACAAGATTGAAGACTTCGTCCCGTGTCCGGATGGGACTCTACTTGGCATGGAAGGAAAGCTAGGCAATACGGATATGTATATCTCCTCCTTTGTAACCGACCTTGTGTAACCCTAGCCCCCTCCGGTGTCTATATAAACCGGAGGGTTTTAGTCCGTAGGACAACATACAATCATACCATAGGCTAGCTTCTAGGGTTTAGCCTCTATGATCTCGTGGTAGATCAACTCTTGTAGTACTCATATCATCAAGAACAATCAAGAAGGACGTAGGGTATTACCTCCATCGAGAGGGCCCGAACCTGGGTAAAACATCGTGTCCCCTACCTCCTGTTACCATCCGCCTTAGATGCACAGTTCGGGACCCCCTACCCGAGATCCGCCGGTTTTGACACTGACATTGGTGCTTTCATTGAGAGTTCCACTATGTTGTCACCATAAGGCTCGATGGCTCCTTCGATCATCGCTAGCGATGCGGTCTAGGGTGAGGCTTTCCTCCCCGGACAGATCTTCATATTCGGCAGCTTTGCACTGCGGGCCAACTCGCTTGGCCATCTGGAGCAGATTGAGAGCTACGCCCCTGGCCATCAGGTCAGATTTGGAAACTTGAACTACACGGCCAATATCCGCCGAGACTTGATTTTCAAAGGATTCAAGCCCATGCCGGACACGCCGCGCAGTCACGACGAGCAAGACGTAACTCTACCGTCGGACGGTGTTCGGGAGATCGCATCCGCAGCTATTCCGGCCTTTAATCCGGAGCAAGTCGCGCCATCCGAGAGCGGAGGGATGGACCCCTCCATGGAGGCCGCACTCTCAGCGGCGATAGAGCCGGATACTGACTTCACCCCTTACAAGAGCCGTGTTGCCGAACCATTGGATTCATCCTCGGCTACGGACTCCGAGCCGCTCATATCCGTGCCCGTCGAGTCCGACTGGGCGCCGATCATGGAGTTCACCTCCATGGATATCTTTCAGCACTCACCTTTTGGAGATGTGCTAAATTCATTAAGGTCTCTCTCCCTGTCAGGAGAACCTTGGCCGAACTATGTCCGGCTAGAATGGGATGCGGACGACGAAGAAATTCGCTGCCCACCCACCACCCACTTAGTAGCCACTATCGACGACTTAACCGACATGCTTGACTTCGGCTCCGAAGACTTCGACGGTATGGACGACGAAGCTGGAGACGAACAGGATCCACCGCCCTCGAGGCACTGGACCGCCACCTCATCATACGATATATATATACACCCCCAAAGAAGCCAACGGCGAGGAGAAAGCAGAGGATGACTCCTCCAAGAAGCAACCCCAGCGTCGACATCAGCGGCGCCACTCTAAGTCCCGCCACAATAAGAGCAGTGATACCGGCACATGAGATAATAACACTCCGGATAGCGCCGAATAGAACAACAATCCCCTCCAACACGGTGAAGAGCTAGAGGACGAACAAGCTAGCCCCCCAGAGCAGGCAGCAGATGGAGAACCAGAGGAGGACAATTACATGCCTCTCTCCGAAGACGAGGCGAGCCTCGGCGACGACGAATTCATCGTGCCTGAGGACCCCGTCGAGCAAGAGCACTTCAAGCGCCGGCTTATGGCCACGGCAAATATCCAAAAGAAGAAATAGCAACAGCTTCAAGCTGATCAAGACTTGCTAGCAGACAGATGGACCGAAGTCCTTGCGGCCCAGGAGCATGAATTCGAGCACCCGTCCAAGAGTTACCCCAAATGCAGGTTGCTACCTCACCTCGAGGAGGAAGCATTGAAGCCTCATTCATCAGTGTATGATGCGGCTGACCGGCCACTACGCGGCCGAGCCAGAGAGGCGTTTCAGCCCAAAGTTCAGCCCGCACCCCGTCACTACTCAGTCAAAGATACTAAGGCCCGGGGCAACACAGAGGACCTGCGAGACATCTTGGACAACAAGGCAAAAATCACAAGGTCAATATATGGGACACGAACACGTGCGCCCACACGGGACGATGATCGTCGCGTCGGATACACCAAGAGTAAATCCGGCCAGGCCGAATACAGCAGACAAGACTCATACGAATTACGTCGGGATATAGCCCGACACAGAGGCGCCGCACACCCCTTATGCTTCACTGATGAAGTTATGAATCATGAATTCCTGAAGGGTTTTAAACCCGTTAATATCGAATCATATGATGGCACAACAGATCCCGCTATATGGATTGAGGATTTCCTCCTTCATATCCACATGGCTCGCGGTGACGATCTACATGCCATCAAGTACCTCCCAATAAAACTCAAAGGACCAGCTCGGCATTGGCTGAATAGCTTGCCAGTAGATTCCGTCAGCAGTTGGGAGGATTTGAAAGATGCATTTCTTGACAACTTCCAGGACACTTATGTGCGGCCACCGGATGCTGATGACTTGAGCCACATAACCCAGCAGCGAGGGGAATCGGCCAGACAATTCTGGACACGGTTCCTGACCAAGAAAAATCAAATCGTAGACTGTCCGGATGCAGAAGACCTAGCGGCATTCAAACATAGCATCCTCAACGAGTGGCTCGCCCGCCACCTCGGCCAGGAGAAGCCGAAATATATGGCAGCCCTCACAACACTCATGACCCGCTTTTGCACAGGCGAGGACAGCTGGCTGACTCGCAGCAACAATAAATCAAGGAATCCGGATACCTCAGATACCAACGACGTTAATGGTAGGCAGTGTCGTAATAGACCAAAGCGCCGCAATAACGGCGATAACAACGAAGATACGGCAGTCAACACCGGATTCAAAGGCTCTAGATCCGGTCAGCAGAAAAAGCCATTCAAAAGAAATACTCCGGCTCCATCCAGTCTGGATCGCATACTAGATCGCTCGTGTCAAATCCACGGCACCCCTGAAAAGCCAGCCAATCACACCAACAGAGAATGCTGGGTGTTCAAGCAGGACGGCAAGTTAAATGCCGAAAACAAGGACAAGGGGTTGCATAGCGATGATGAGGAGGAGCCCAGGACGCCGAACCCAGGGGGACAGAAGGGGTTTCCCCCACAAGTAAAGACAGTAAACATGATATACGCAACCCACATTCCCAAGAGGGAGCGGAAGCGCACACTAAGGGATGTCTACGCGATGGAGCCCGTCACCCCGAAGTTCAACCTATGGTCTGCTTGTCCGATCACCTTCGATCGCAGGGACCACCCCACTAGCATCCGTCATGGCGGATCTGCCACACTGGTCCTAGACCCCATCATTGACGGATTTCATCTCACTCGAGTCCTTATGGACGGTGGCAGCAGCCTGAACCTGCTTTATCAGGATACAGTGCGAAAAATGGGTATCGATCCCTCAAGGATCAAACCCAGCAAAACCACCTTCAAAGGTGTCATCCCAGGTGTAGAGGCCCATTGCACAGGCCCAATCACACTGGAAGTGGTCTTCGGATCATCGGATAACTTCCGAAGCAAAGATTTAATCTTCGACATCGTCCCGTTTCGCAGTGGCTATCACGCACTGCTCGGACGGACAGCATTTGCAAAATTCAACGTAGTGCCGCATTACGCATACCTCAAGCTTAAGATGCCAGGACCTCGCGGGGTCATAACAGTAAATGGAAACACAGAACGCTCGTTCTGTACGGAAGAGCACACTGCGGCCCTTGCAGCAGAGGCACAAAGCAGCCTGTTCAGACAGATCACTCAGTCAGCGTTACAGCCCCCGGACACCTTCAAGCGCGCCCGGAATAATCTGCAATAGGATCGCCTGGAGCGATCTACGCTCGCCTAGCAATTCGGCCCCCGTCCCAGTCCTAGTGCATCGACGAAATTCGTGCCGCGCATACATAACTATGCATTGAAAATACCATGGACACAGGCAGGGGCACAATCAGGACACGCCCCGCATTGTGGCTTAACCACACCAGGGGATGTATACCTTTGACATTCCCTCTCTCTTTCAGGGCCTAATTCTTCGGAAGGCCTTTCCGGCAATTCGACGGCCGGACACATTCCGGAAGCAACAACCAAGGCGGTAAGAAGCTAAGATGAACACGGGAACCGCCAAGTGGTCTCTAGTAATACTTGATATACCGGCTTTTCACTATTATTGCATAGCTTGCCTTGGATAGGACATTTCAAATTGTCCTACTTTATGCTTATTGCACTACTTGTACCAGTGTGCTTCGACGCATTATTCAAATAACAATGCATATTATTAATCTGTAATTGCATTATTTATGTTTTTCTCTTTCTCTTATATGTCCATTTACGACATTCCGCACCTACACGCTTGGGTAACAGTCAGTACGCCAGGGGCTCTCGTTCACCCTGTAATACGGTGCAAGAAGTCCGAACACTTTTGACAGTGCGGCACCCCAAACTTATAGCATTATATACATCAGCTCCGAATCATGTCTTGGGTCAAATGTTGGGTTGCCCGGCTCCCATGCTTTGGTACCTTATGTTCCGCTATATCGGCTAAGGTAGCGGTGGGAGAACTACTGCAATTGTGTCCCGGTTCTTCCGGACGAGCACCTCAGTAGAGAAAGCCAAAAACTGACTGTCATGATAAGGCGAGAGACTGGTCGCTGTTTGAGAGGTTTCCAGTCCTTAAAGACTTTTCTGCTTCGGGCGAGGAGTCGGCCTTGTCCGTCTTAGGCGTGTATAGCGCCCCAAATTTGGCCCTCCGAATACTAGGGACTTCGCCAAAATTTAAAATCATAGACTTCTATGGCTAAGTGAGAGTGATAAAGGATTATAGTCCGATTGTCTGGTTCGTTGTGCTGAACACCTCCCTTGGAGGACCCAAAATTGGGGTAAAGAGTGTTCAGGTTTATCCCGAACACCCCGCTACTAGTTACATGGGGGCAGAAGCCGACGACTGGCCAACTCTCAGATTTTATAAACGGCCGCACAGAAGGTAATATTTTAAATTAAGAAAGCGTCGCATGGCGCAAATGAACTTGTTTCATATTACAGGATCACATGAGCATGTTCATTCAAAAATTACATCCTTGGCACACTCATTTGCCACTAGGCGGGATCCCTCCAGGAGACCCTCATAATAATTCTCGGGGCGGCGATGCTCCTTGCCCTCCGGCGGCCCCTCCTTCACAAGCTTCGTGGCTTCCAACTTCGCCCAGTGCACCTTCGCCCGGGCAAAAGCCCTGCGTGCACCTTCGGTGCAAACGGATCGCTTGATGACCTCAAGTCGTGGGCAGGCCTCCACTAGCCGTCGCACCAGACCAAAGTAGCTGCCGGACAGGGGCTCACCAGGCCACATCTGGACTATAAGGCCCCTCATGGCCTGTTCGGCCGCCTTGTGAAGTTCGACCAACTGCTTCAGCTGGTCGCTCAAGGTCACGGGGTGTTCGGCCCCAGTATACTAAGACCAGAACAACCTCTCCGTTGAGCTCCCCTCCTCAGCCCGGTAAAATTCCACGGCATCCAGCACACTGCGAGGAAGATCTGCAAACGCTCCTGGAGAGCTCCGAACTCGGGTAAGAAAAAGGAAATTCTCCTTCACATGCTTGCTTTGCATATTGAATTCCTTACCCGCTGCTATCTTCTTCGCCTCATCGATCTCCTGGAGGGCCTTGTGGGCATCGGCCTTGGCACTCCGGACGCTTTCAAGCGCCTGCACGAGCTCAGACTCTCGCGTTTTAGAGTCCAGCTCCAAGGGCTCGTGCTTTTTGGCGAGAGCCTCGAGCTCTTGCTGCACCGCGCCCACTCGGGCTTCTTGTTTCTCCCGTTCAATGCATTCCTTGGCCGCTTTGTCTTCGGCCACGAACAACGCCCTCCTCAGGGTCTCCACCTCGGTCGTGGCCCCTGACAAATCCATGATGATCCTATTACTTTACACCCGAACTTATTTTTAACTACATAGACAGGGGTATTTCTTACCTTTGCTCTCTTCAAGCTGCCTCTTGGTAAGGTCGAGCTCGTCCTCGGACCGCTTCAGGTCCTGCTTCAGCGCAGCGACCTCCGCAATACGTGCGGCAGCGGCTAGCAGTGAAGCCTGCACATACACATAGACATACTCTAATTAGACTCATGAGTTATCATTTGATCCTCTGTTCGGCTTTTCTTCGCGAACGCCAAACAGAGCATCAGGGGCTACTGCTACCTCTTGAGCACTGCGTTGGATTTCCCCGAAGAGGAGAGGATGATGCAGCAAAGTAGCGTAAGTATTTCCCTCAGTTTTTGAGAACCAAGGTATCAATCTAGTAGGAGGCTACGCGCGAGTCCCTCGTACCTACACAAAAACAATAGCTCAACCAAACAACGCGCTTAGGGGTTGTCAATCCCTTCACGGTCACTTACGAAAGTGAGATCTGATAGAGATGATAAATAATATTTTTTGGTATTTTTAGTATAGAGATGCAAAGTAAAAAGTAAAAGCAAAGCAATAATAAAGTGATGGAGATTGATATGATGAGAAAGAGACCCGGGGGACATAGGTTTCACTAGTGGCTTCTCTCAAGAGCATAAGTATTCTACAGTGGGTGAACAAATTACTATTGAGCAATTGACAGAATTGAGCATAGTTATGAGAATATCTAGGTATGATCATCTATATAGGCATCACATCAGAAACAAGTAGACCGACTCCTGCCTGCATCTACTACTATTACTCCACTCATCGACCGCTATCCAGCATGCATCTAGAGTATTAAATTAAAAACAGAGTAATGTCTTAAGCAAGATGACATGATGTAGAGGGATAGTTTCATGCAATATGATAAAAAAAACCATCTTGTTATCCTCGATGGCAACAATACAATACGTGCCTTGGTGCCCCTTCTGTCACTGGGAAAGGACACCGCAAGATCGAACCCAAAGCTAAGCACTTATCCCATTGCAAGAAAAACCAATCTAGTAGGCCAAACCAAACTGATAATTCGAAGAGACTTGCAAAGATAACCAATCATACATAAAAGAATTCAGAGAAGATTCAAATGTTATTCATAGATAGACTTGATCATAAACCCACAATTCATCGGTCTCAACAAACACACCGCAAAAAGAAGATTACATCAAATAGATCTCCACGAGAGAGGGGGAGAACATTGTATTGAGATCCAAAAAGAGAGAAGAAGCCATCTAGCTACTAACTATGGACCCGTAGGTCTAAAATAAACTACTCACACTTCATCAGAGGGGCTTGGATAATGATGTAGAAGCCCTCCATGGTCGATGCCCCCTCCAGCGGAGCTCCGGAACAGGCCCCAAGATGGGATCTCGTGGATACAGAAAGTTGCGGCGGTGGAATTAGGTTTTTGGCTCCGTCCCTGATCGTTTGGGGGTACGTAGGTATATATAGGAGGAAGAAGTACGTCGGTGGAGCTTCAAGGGGCCCACGTGGCAGGGGGCACGCCCTAGGGGGGCGCCCTCCACCCTCGTGGCCGCCTCATGGCTTTCTTGACAGAAGGTCCAAGTCTCCTGTATCTTATCTGATGAGAAAATCACGTTTCCGAAGGTTTCATTCCATTTGGACTCCGTTTGATATTTTGTTTCCCTGAAACACTGAAATAGGCAAAAAAAATAGCAATTCTGGGCTGGGCCTCCGGTTAATAGGTTAGTCCCAAAAATAATATAAAAGTGGAAAATAAAGCCCAATATAGTCCAAAACAGTAGATAATATAGCATGGAGCAATCAAAAATTATAGATACGTTGGAGACGTATCAGCTACTATCTATGCGGTAATATTTTTATATTTTGAATGCTTACCTCAAAGCCTGTTAGGAGGCTGGCGCAAGCTTCAGTCAGCCCGTTCTTGGCGGACTGAACCTTCTTAACCACCGCACCCATGATAGTGCGGTGTTCTTCATCGATGGAAGCGCTGTGAAGCGCTTCCAGCAAGTTGTCCGGTGCCTCTGGTTGGACAGAGGACACCGGCACGGATGGTTGCCCCCCCCCCTTGATGGGGGACCGCCTGCCGGAGTCCAGAACCATCGAGGGTTCCGGCGCAGTGTCCAGCTGGGGCTCGAACTCGAAGCCCGTAGGAGCCTCGCTCCCTTGGTACCTAGGGTCTGGGAAGTCGCCGCGAGGCGCCCCCAGGACCACCTCCCCTTGGCTTGGTGCCTGTTTAGACAACACCTCGGCGTTGTCCGTAGGGCGAGGGGTGGAAGCGGTCGGAACAGAACCGTTGTTCATATCCGACAAGTCCAAAGAGCCGCTCGACGAGGGTACATCGAGATGAGCTCGGGACGGACTGCATAATCATGTTCAGCAAGAGGAAAGGCAGTACAATAAAACATATCATGAAGTACTATGGTGTCTGGACACTTACGACTTCGCCAGGGGCTTGTCCCTGGGCAGCCACTCATCGCCGCTGTCGGCGGCCGTCGTGGCACAGTCCAGAAGGAGGGTCCTTCCCTTCTTGGACCCTTCGGCCTCCCCAGATGGGTCGGCCTTCCTTTTCTTGTCTCCCCTGGCTGGGGGGAGAACTTTTCTCCTCCTCCTCCTTTCCGTGGGAGGAGTGCGCGTTGGAGTCATCGTCCAACGACTCCGATACAACCTTGCGCTGGATACCTTTCGGGTCTCCGCCGCCTTCTTCTTGGTCTTTTCCGGCACCTCGTAGGGTGCCGGAGTCAGCATCTTCGTCAGAAGAGCGTCTGCAGGATCTTCGGGCGGCGGGGCTAGGCTATCAAGTTGCTCCACCGTCTCTATCCAGTCCTGTCAATGACATGGAAGTTCAGATCCTGCACACAACTAAATCGGGGCAAATAAATACCCTGAGAAATATAAAAAGCTTACCGGATTGGCGCGGCGCCTTGCGCCGAGTCCGCGGTCCTCGTTGAGAGGGGGGATCTCGGCGCTCTTAAACAGCACCCTCTAGACATCCTCGTGCGTCGTGTCATAGAGCTCTCGCAGTGTCTGGTGGTTGGCCGAGTCGAACTCCCACAAAACAAATGCCCGCCGTTGACACGGAAGGATCCGGCGGAAGAGCATAACCTGGACCACGTTGACGAGCTTGATTTTCTTGCTTGTCATGTTCTGGATGCAGGTCTGGAGTCCGGTCAACTCTACCGGAGAGCCCCAGGACAGGCCCTTCTTTCTCCAGGAGGTAAGCCGCGTGGGGATTCCGGATCGAAATTTGGGGGCCGCCACCCAGTTGGAGTCGCGCGGCTCGGTGATGTAGAACCACCCCGATTGCCACCCCTTTATGGTATCCACATAGGTGCCCTCGAGCCAGGTGACATTAGGCATCTTGCCCACCATGGCGCCTCCGCACTCTACTTGCTGGCCGCTCACCACCTTTGGTTTGACATTGAAGTTTTTCAGCCATAGGCCGAAGTGGGGCCTGATGCGGAGGAAGGCCTCGCACACGACGATAAACACCGAGATGTTGAGGATGAAGTTGGGAGCCAGATCATGAAAATCCAGCCCATAGTAGAACATGAGCCCGCGGACAAACGGGTGGAGGGGAAATCCCAGTCCGCGGACAAAATGGGTAAGAAAAACTACCCTCTCATGGGATTTAGGCGTTGGGACGATCTGCCCCACATCGGGCAGCCGGTGCGCGATATCCGCAGCCAGATATCCAGCTTCCTGTAATTTTTTGACGTTCTCCTCCGTGATAGAGGAGACCATCCACGTGCCTCCTGCTCCCGACATGCTTGGGGTGGTTTGAGAAGAAGAACGCGAGCTTGGGCGCTGGAGCTCGAGTGTGCGGGAATGGGAAAGCAAGAAGGAAGAAGGCATGGGTGAAAAAAGTAGATCTTTGTCCCTTTTATAAGGGCGGAGGAGGCGATGAGTCTCCCCACTTGCCTGGCAAAACTGCTTATTCCCCAGGTGCCGTAATTGATGGCGCGGTTGGGTTACCCATGTTCGTATTGATGAGAATCACGTGATAAGGGGAACACGATCTCTGCTTTGACAAGACGTATCGAGAAAACCGCCTCGCGGTGTGTGCGGAGCTGGTTGAGAAAAGCGGTTCGAATAATAACCGGGCCATGAAGTGATGTCATACTATCAAAACGTGTCAGCAGATTTGGATTTGTGGAAATATTATTCTCTCTACAGAGACCATCTTCATCCTACGCCTCCCATGGATTGATAAACCTTAGGTCATCCACTTGAGGGAAATTTGCTACTGTCCTACAAACCTCTACACTTGGAGGCCCAACAACGTCTACAAGAAGAAGGTTGTGTAGTAGACATCACCTACCTATTATGGCATTTCCATAGCCATTCCGAGATATATTGACATGCAACTTTCCACCGTTCCGTTTATTATGACACGATTCATCATTGTCATATTGCCTTGCATGATCATGTAGTTGACATCATATTTGTGGCAAAGCCGCCGCTCATAATTTCTATACATGTCACTCTTGAATCATTGCACATCCCGGTACACCGCCGGAGGCATTCATATAGAGTCATATTTTGTTCTAGTATCAAGTTGTAATTTTTGAGTTGTAAATAAATAGAAGTGTGATGATCATCATTATTAGAGCATTGTCCCGTGTGAGGAAAAAAAAGAGAAAGGCCAAATAAAAAAATAAGGCCCAAAAAATGAGAGAAAAAGAGAGAAGGGACAATGTTACTATCCTTTTTTCACACTTGTGCTTCAAAGTAGCACCATGATCTTCACGATAGAGAGTCTCTTATTTAGTCACTTTCATATACTAGTGGGAATTTTCATTATAGAACTTGGCTTGTATATTCCAACAATGGGCTTCCTCAAAATGTCCTAGGTCTTTGTGAGCAAGCAAGTTGGATGCACACCCACTTAGTTTATTTTGTTGAGCTTTCATACATTTATAGCTCTAGTGCATCCGTTGCATGGCAATCCCTACTCCTCGCATTGACATCAATTGATGGGCATCTCCATAGCTCGTTGATTAGCCACGTCGATGTGAGACTTTCTCCTTTTTTGTCTTCTCCACACAACCTCCATCATCATATTCTGTTCCACCCATAGTGCTATGTCCATGGCTCGCGCTCATGTATTGTATGAAAGTTGAAAAAGTTTGAGAATACTAAAGTATGAAACAATTGCTTGGCTTGTCATCGGGTTTGTGCATGATGGGAGCATTTTGTGTGACAAAAATGAAGCATGCCAAACTATATGATTTTGTAGGGATGAGCTTTCTTTGGCTATGTTATTTTTAGAAGACATAATTGCTTGGTTAGTATGCTTGAAGTATTATTATTTTTATGTCAATATTAAACTTTTGTCTTGAATCTTTTGGATCTGAATATTCATGCCACAATAAAGAAAATTACATTGAAAATTATGTTAGGAAGCATTCCACATCAAAAATTCTGTTTTTATCATTTACCTACTCGAGGACGAGTAGGAATTAAGCTTGGGGATGCTGATACGTCTCCAACGTATCTATAATTTTTGATTGTTCCATGCTATTATATTATCTGTTTTGGATGTTTAATGGGCTTTAATATGCTCTTTTATATTATTTTGGGGACTAACATATTAACCGGAGGCCTAGTGCCAGTTTCTGTTTTTTTGCCTATTTCAGTGTTTCGCAGAAAAGGAATATCAAACGGAATCCAAACAAAACGAAACCTTCGCGAGGATCTTTCTTGGAACAAACACAATCCAGGAGACTTGGAGTGGAAGTTAGAGACGCAACGAGGCGGCCACGAGGCAGGAGGGTGCGCCCAGGGGGGTAGGCGCGCCCCCACCCTCATGGGCCCCTCGTAGCTCCACCGACGTAATTTTTTCGCCTATATATACCCTTATACCCTAAAAACATCCAGGAGAGCTACGAAACCACTTTTCCACTGCCGCAACCTTGTGTACCCGTGAGATCCCATCTGGGGACCTTTTCTGGTGATCTGCCGGAGGGGGAATCGATCACGGAGGGCTTCTACATCAACACCATAGCCTCTCCGATGATGTGTGAGTAGTTTACCACAGACCTTCGGGTCCATAGTTATTAGCTAGATGGCTTCTTCTCTCTCTTTGGTTCTCAATACAAAGTTCTCATCGATGTTCTTGGATATCTATTCGATGTAATATTCTTTTGCGATGTGTTTGCCGAGATCCGGTGAATTGTGGATTTATGATCAAGTTTATCTATGAACAATATTTGGTTCTTCTCTGAATTCTTATATGCATGATTTGATATCTTTGCAAGTCTCTTTGAATTATCGGTTTAGTTTGGCCTACTAGATTGATCTTTCTTGCAATGGGAGAAGTGCTTAGCTTTGGGTTCAATCTTGCGGTGTCCTTTCCCAGTGACAGTAGGGGCAGTAAGGCACGTATTGTATTGTTGCCATCAAGGATAAAAAGATGGGGTTTATACCATATTACTTGAGTTTATCCCTCCACATCATGTCATCTTGCCTAAAGCGTTACTCTGTTCTTATGAACTTAATACTCTAGATGCATGTTGGATAGCGGTCGATGTGTGGAGTAATAGTAGTAGATGCAGAATCATTTCAGTCTACTTAACACAGATGTGATGCCTATATTTCATAATCATTGCCTAGATATTCTCATAACTATGTGCTTTTCTATCAATTGCTCGGCAGTAATTTGTTCACCCACCGTAATACATGCTATCATGAGAGAAGCCACAAGTGAAACCTATGGCCCCTGGGTCTATTTTATATCATATAAGTTTCCGATCTACAATTCTAGTTTACTATTTATTTTGCAATCTTTACTTTCCAATCTATACAACAAAATACCAAAAATATTTATCTTATTATCTTTATCAGATCTCACTTTTGCAAGTGGCCATGAAGGGATTGACAACCCCTTTATCGCGTTGGTTGCAAGGTTCTTGATTTGATTGTTTGTGCAGGTACTAGGTGACTTGCGTGTAATCTCCTACTGGATTGATACCTTGGTTCTCAAAAATTGAGGGAAATACTTACACTACTTTGCTGCATCACCCTTTCCTCTTCAAGGGAAAACCAACGCATGCTCAAGAGGTGGCAAGAAGTATTTCTGGCACCGTTGCTGGGGAGATCTACGCTCAACTCAAGACATACCAAGTATCCGTCACAAACTCTTCTCCCTCGCATTACATTATTTGCCATTTGCCTCTCGTTTTCCTCTCCCCCACTTCACATTTGCCGCTTTATTCGCCCCTTTTTCCGTTCGTCCTTATGTTTGCTCGTGTTACCATGTGCCTTCTATTAGCTTGCATCTTCGCTTGCTAAATATCTATTGTTATGGATCCTCATCCACTTGCTAAACTTTTTAAGAGATCCAATTCTGCCGAACCAATTGCTAGTGAGTTGAGTGCACTAGATTATCTTTATGAAGTTTTGCTTGAAATCCGTGAATCTGAAAATTGTGATGAAGTGCTTTATGAAGTGATTCACGATAGATCTTTGAATAAAAAGCATGATTGCAATGATGTTATTATAAATTCTATTAATATCAATTGTTCTAATAATATGCAGGACCCTAAGCTTGCGTATGCTAATTTTGCTATGTCTACTTCTTGTTGCAATGATCATGATTGTGGTGATTCTTCTTATGATCGTGAAAATTTATTTAAGCCCCACGCAAGGAACCTTCCAAGGGAACCTCTAACCACCTAGGAGCCCAAGCTCCAAGAGTAAGAAGTGTTGATGAATAAATCAAGCGGGGAACATGAATCGGTTTGGTGGAAGTATAGATAGGGTCTTACTATGTCAAATCCCAAAGTACTTTAGTGTTTGATGGAGGTATCGAGAGTATTGAGTAAAATGGATGTTAGGAATGATGGAGTGATATGATACGTCTCCAACGTATCTATAATTTTTTATTGTTCCATGCTATTATATTATCTGTTTAGGATGTTTATGGGCTTTATTATGCACTTTTATATTATTTTTGGGACCAATCTATTAACCCAGAGCCCAATGCCAGTTTCTGTTTTTCCTTGTTTTAGAGTATCACAGAAAAGGAAAATCAAACAGAATCCAATTGACCTGAAACTTCACGGAACTTATTTTTGGACCAAAAGAAGCCCACGGAGTATCGGAGATGGACCAGGAGAGTCCCGGGCTGCCCACGAGGGTGGGGGGCGCGCCCACCCCCCTGGGCGCGCCCCTGCCTCGTGGAGAGCCCGGAGATCCACCGACGTACTTCTTCCTCCTATATATACCTATATACCCTAAAAACTTCGGGGAGAAGAATAGATCGGGAGTTCCGCCGCCAGAAGCCTCCGTAGCCACCGAAAACCAATCTAGACCCGTTTCGGCACCCTGCCGGAGGGGGGAATCCCTCTTCGATGGCCATCTTCATCATCCCGGCGCTCTCCATGACGAGGAGGGAGTAGTTCACCCTCGGGGCTGAGGGTATGTACCAGTAGCTATGTGTTTGATCTCTCTCTCTCTCTCTCTCGTGTTCTTGAGGTGGTACGATCTTGATGTATCACGAGCTTTGCTATTATAGTTGGATCTTATGATGTTTCTCCCCCTATACTCTCTTGTAATGGATTGAGTTTTCCCTTTGAAGTTATCTTATCGGATTGAGTCTTTAAGGATTTGAGAACACTTGATGTATGTCTTGCATGGGATACCCGTGGTGACAATGGGGTATTCTATTGATCTACTTGATGTATGTTTTGGTGATCAACTTGCGGGTTCTGCCCATGAACCTATGCATAGGTGTTGGCACACGTTTTCGTCTTGACTCTCCGGTAGAATCTTTGGGGCACTCTTTGAAGTTCTTTGTGTTGGTTGAATAGATGAATCTGAGATTGTGTGATGCATATCGTATAATCATACCCACGGATACTTGAGGTGACATTGGAGTATCTAGGTGACATTAGGGTTTTGGTTGATTTGTGTCTTAAGGTGTTATTCTAGTACGAACTCTAGGATAGATTGAACGGAAAGAATAGCTTAATGTTATTTTACTACGGACTCTTGAATAGATCGATCAGAAAGGATAACTTTGAGGTGGTTTTGTACCCTACCATAATCTCTTCGTTTGTTCTCTGCTATTAGTGACTTTGGAGTGACTCTTTGTTGCATGTTGAGGGATAGTTATGTGATCCAATTATGTTATCATTGTTGAGAGAACTTGCACTAGTGAAAGTATGAACCCTAGGCCTTGTTTCAACGCATTGCAATACCGTTTGTACTCACTTTTATCATTAGTTACCTTACTATTTTTATATTTTCAGATTACAAAAACCTACATCTACCATCCATATTGCACTTGTATCACCATCTCTTCGCCGAACTAGTGCACCTATACAATTTACCATTGTATTGGGTGTGTTGGGGACACAAGAGACTCTTTGTTATTTGGTTGTAGGGTTGTTTGAGAGAGGCCATCTTCATCTTATGCCTCCCACGGATTGATAAACCTTAGGTCATCCACTTGAGGGAAATTTGCTACTGTCCTACAAACCTCTGCACTTGGAGGCCCAACAACGTCTACAAGAAGAAGGTTGTGTAGTAGACATCATGATACGTCTCAAAATATATATAGTTTTTGATTGTTTCATGCTATTATCATACCACTTTTACATATTTTCGGCAACAATCTATATCATTTTTATTTGGACTAAACTATTAATCCAGTGTCAAAGGTCAGTTCCTGTTTTCTAGTGTTTTTGAGAATACAGGTAAAAATTTAATGGAGTCAGAATGTGCTGATTTTTTTATGATTTTTTGGAAATAAAAACACATGTAGCCAGATGACGGGAGTCGGGAGAGTTACGAGGGGCCCCATACGGCAGCTGGCGCGGCCAGGGACCCACCACTATGGGCCACCCATGTGAGCTCCCTAGGTCGGTTGAGGCCCATATTTTGCCACAAGAAATCTAATTTATGAAAAAATCGTGTTAAAATTTCAGTCAGGTCGAAGTTACAGATCTCCGAATATTTAAGAAATAATGATCAGCCTCAGAAACAGTACCGAAAATAGAGAGAAACAGAGAGAGAAAGAGATCCAATCTCGGAGGGTTTCTCACCCCTCTGGGAGACATGGAGGCCCAGGACCATAGGGGGGAAACCTCTTCCCATCTTGGGAGAGGCCATGGAAGAAGGAAGAGGGGGCTCTCTCCCCCTCTCTCCCATTTGGTGCTGAAGTGCCGCTCGAGTAACCATCATCACGGTGATGGTCTCCAACAACTTCGTTGTCTTCACCCACATGCATCTCCATCACATTCCTCCTTCTCTATTCAGCGGTCCACTCTCCCGCAACTCGTTATAATCCCTTACTTGAACATAGTGTTGGATGATATTAATTATTATATGATGATTTTTTTGCATCTTCTATATGTTTGAGTAGATTATTTTTGTCCTATGGGTTAGCAAGTACTCCTTCCGTTTCATAATGTAGTGCATATACTTTTTTTAAAGTCAAACTGCACAAACTTTAACCAAGTTTGTGAAGAAAAACATTCATATCTTGATTGTCAAACATATATCATTAGATTCACGATATCATATAGTTTCATATTTTATATATTTGATATTGTAGATATAAGTAGTTATATTTATATACTTGGTCAAAGTTTGAAAATTTTAACTTTTCAGAAAATTTATACACACTACATTATGAAACGGGGGGGTTGTTTTTTTGCGCGAAAACTTCTAATTTATACATATTTAATCATGTCAGTACAACAAACACTAGAAATAAAAAAAATACATCCAGATCTGTAGACCACCTATCGATGACTACAAGCGCCGAAGGGAGCCGAAGGCGCGCCGTCGTCATCGCCCCTCCTTCGCTGGAGCCAGGCAAAACTTGTTGTAGTAGACAGTCAGAAAGTCGGAAAGACACATGAACGTAGACGAAAGAAGACCGGATCTTAGTAGATCCTCCAAAGACAAGCACCAACCGAATCCTTTGAGATCCGCCGGAGGCACACTTCTACACACCCTCCGATGATGCTAGACACACCATCGGAATGGGGGCTAGACGGAGAGAACATTATTTCATCTTCAAGAAGCCGCCGCCCTCTCGCCTTCTTGAGCAAGACACAAACCATAACAAAACTGAAAGAAACATCTAAAAGCGGAGCTCTCCCGCCGACAAGGGCCGAGATCCACCGCGCTCCCATGGCTCCCAGGCCACTGGAGACGAGGCGGACCGACGGCGGCGCCGACGAAAGGCAAGAACCCTAAGTTTTTTGAGAGGAGGTGGCGGGTACGTATGGAGGAGGTGGCGGGTGCGTAGGGAATGGAGACGCGTATTGAGTACTCTACTTGCTTATGTTGGACTGCCGCTTCAACAAGTATTCACTCAACATCAACTTGAAAGTAACAAATCCGATCTTAGGGGAAACACAAAAGAACTTCAAACCTAGAACATGCAATATAACTTCATAGGTCAGTCAAATCCATTTTCTAGGCCCCATTATTAACAATTAAAAATAAAGCAGTTCAACTACCCTCGTCATATGAATACTCCAATAACATCACATAATAGTTTTCTTAAGCATTATAAACACATGCTTCTGTTTTGTTTGGTTCGCTAATGGATGCACCGAATAACTCGATAAAGAAGACATAAAAAGTGATTTTATATCAAATTTCAAGTTTAGTCAAAACAGCAAGACTACGTTTTTCCAGACACCTAGCCCAGCCCCATTTCCATTGCTGAAAACGAAACCACGAAACAATAAAACTATTACTCAAAGTGTATTTTCTATAGTGGCCTTTTTTAACTTTTGTTTTGATTATTGTTGGTAGCCTTGTATAAATGCAAAAGGTATTTTTTATAATGGCCTTGTATAAATAAATGAAAGGAGTAACTAAGATCATCAGAAAACTCAAGTCAATGTTTAAAAAAAAGGCCTTACACTCTGCACAACTACATCATCGCAGAGCAAAACATTAATAAATTGGAACGCTGGAAAAAAATATACGAGTGTACTTTAACTTGAAAGGAAGAGGGTTCCATGGAATGTTTCAATGTACCGGAGTGCATGGTTGATACCCACAATTTCAGCCACGTGGGTTCATGATACATAGTTTTGGAGGTGCCCTTCCATTTTCTATCTAGAAAACAAAAAACAATACTCCAGCAACGAGCAGCAGCTTTGATCGATACGCTTTGGCACGAAGGGCTGATGGATGAACTGACGGCGTCAAGTGAAGCGACCTGACGGCGTCAAGTGAAGCGACCTGACGGCGTGGGCGGCACACGCTTTTCGAAGTTTGGAAGCGCTGGCGAGAAGGGGGATGGCGGGCGGTCGAGGGGCCCACTTGATGGCCGGCACGTTTGGCAGCGCTGACGCGTTCAAGCAGTTGAATCGTGTTCCCGCCGGGCCGGCCATTGAGCTGAATACGAACCCAACAAATTACAAAAAAAAAACCAGCTGTTTTTTTTCCCTTTAAACTGAATGCCAGCTGCTTCATCTCTTGCCTAAAAAAAACGGTTTCATCTCTTCAAGCAGTTTTCCTTCTTTTTTGACAATTTCCTTGTTCTTTCTTGAGAGGCGCATCTTTTTCTCTGAACACAGTACACACAAGTGCCCATATATACACATACACTCGCCCCTGCGAATGCACACACGCATAACCTACCTTTATGAGCATCTGCGAGAGATTGATCCGGCATATATTTTTGAGATTTTACGAAGTCACCGTATGTGTCTCTAGTTGACGAAGATGTCTCCTTTCACTGAACGCACATCGCCGAAAATCCTGAAATAATTTCAGAATAAATGTGAGCACCAGGACTTGAACCATGATGGGCTGGGGATACCACTGTCATCCTAACCATCCGACCATAGGTTGGTTCGCGAGAGGCACTTCAGACAGGTACCGGCACCATATCGCACGATTCCTAATATCTGAAGTTTCTTATTTTAAAAAATGCCCTCATATATTAGTTTATTATAAGGTTATCATTACAATCCATCTTTACAGCACGTCACGAAGGACGGAAAACTATTAAGAAGAACACCACCAGACCTATTATCAAAATTCAACTTCGCAATCTCACACGCCATCCCATTGGCCCGATGATTGATTTTATATAACTTAAAGCTGGACACCGAGTTTCTGTTCCTAAGCTCACACGCACGTCCGAAGCTCCGCTTCATCCACACTGGTGCATCGCTCAATAAAGTCCCACAAAGATATGATAGATCGCCAGAAGAGTTCTAGCAACCAACCCTCATGCTCACGGCGCTAATGCTCTCCACAAAACCATAGTCGGCGTTATCTTAATATATAATCACGCGGAGAGGCCGCCACACCATATTTGAGGTACTCCCTCCTTCCCAAAATATAAGGTGTGGTTGACTTCGCACGGTCTTTGATGCACAACTTTGACTATTAATATATACCAAAATACATGGATTGGACATGTATAAATAATATCATCGTATTTGTCTTGCAAAACAATTTTATTTCACATGTCTTCATAATAATTTTGTAGGCATACATTATGTGAAAATCATAGTCAAAGTTGTGCGATGAAGACCTAAAAAATCAATGCGCGCCTTATATTTTAGGAAGAAGAAAGTACTAACTTTGTCCTAAGTCAAACTTTTTAGAGTTTGACCAAGTTTATAATAAAATTTACTAATATCCACAACATCAGAAAAATATGTGTTATGATGTACTTCTTTTGTTCACTATTATAAGGTGTACTAACTTTTTTCTGAATCAGATCTACATGGACACATCTTTGTGTGTTTGTTCATTCATTTTAGTCCGTATGTAGTCCATATTAAAATATGTTAAACACATTCTAATAGTGAATGGAGAAGTATTTAAAAAAATAGTTATGTGATGTTGGTATAATTTTTTTTCAATATTCTTGGTCAAACGTGTATTTTTGGTCAATTGGATTTCCTGCGTGCAGAGGCAAAAGTTTGCTCCGGTGCGAAGTTTCTTCCACTTCCCTTCTTCGGCACCGGGAGGCGGGAGTTCATCTTGGTTTCCCTTTTATCATCTCTGCCTGCGTCGTCCCCAGAGTGGTTGCGACTTCACGGTCAGGCCACAAAGCGTGAGGGCGCATGTAAACAAACCAATCAGTACACCCTGCAACAAGTTTGGCATAGTGAGAGAGATATCCTTGGTAGCTCAGTCATGCCCATCACAGAGATTTCTCAACTATTCCCCCGTTAGCTCAGTACTGTCCATCAGACGTTGATTAGAGCCATCGCAACCTCTCAGGCGGTCCTAACACTCCAGCTTCAGCCTACCACAATCCACATCAGTGGTCACCGACGCACATGAGATTAAAAATTTCAACTCGGCACAACAACGGAATGACCCCTCGCTGTCTGGACAAATAGGGGCAGATAAAGGCGAAGCGACAAAGATTTACTAACCTCTACAAACATCTCACATAAAAAATGAAGACTAAATCGAATAAAAAGAACGGCCAGTAATAGATTTCAATTAACAGAAGAATCAATGGATAAGAAATATGACTATTGCTTTCCAGTTGGCTGTTGTGCAAACATTCATTCACAGGCTCCTTGTCAATAAATTAATTAATTAATACTCCGTAACAGACACTTGCAAGCTCGGTTGGTTTTATTTACCGTACATAAGCGCGGACATGACATGATACGACTATATCAGACTATTATCCAACAGGACACCAACATGGTGCCCTTATGATTATATTACTATGATACCTTTTTTATGATCATTATACGGTATCTTTCAGGCATTAATGAACTAACGCCAGGCATGTCTCCTGTTCCTGGGTCTTCTTCCTCTGCAACAATCCCGTATAGAGATATACTGGTTCACCTCCCTGTAAAGCGCCAGCGCCTTACATGCTTCCAGGCCTGGTCGCGGCCCTGGCAGGACCAGCTTGTCGCAGCAGCTGCGTGTGGCCATGTCATGTTATTAGAGCACATGGCGAGATCGGATACACATGGTGATGACTGATTCATGAAGATTACCTGGAAGTAGGACTCCAGCTTCTGCCTCAGAATAGCATGCTCCCTCTTCACTTTCTGGAAAGTTCTCCTGCAGCTGCATAATAATATCTTAATATGGATGAAAGAAGACGTGTCGGTAGTGATTAACCTGTATGCTTTGGATAGAAAACCACATGTCGACATGCTAACCAACTAATTAAGCAGGAGAGAGAGAGAGAGAGAGAGAGAGAGAGAGAGAGAGACCCTTCAGCATTTTCTTCTCCACAGCTGTTCCTGAAAGATGTGCACTCATTGTTCATCTTAGAAGCGCCGATGCTGTGGCAAGTTGTATATGTTAAGCTTAAGCCCAAAACTTTACAGCAGAGTAGTATATAACAAATGCAAATTGTCAGCTCTTTATGTCATGGCAAAGGAGCTGCAAGCATGTTATCTCATGATACATATCATCTGTAAAAGGCCAATGTTCGCTACTCCACATGCATCCAACATTTAGTTGTAAAATGGACGCACATGATTAGTACTGCGTGATGAAAGCAATATAAATCTCTGCGTTAGGGGATCTCTGTCAAGAAAAAGAAAAACTTTGGTGCACACATTCACTGAGGCACTTAAAGTAAAACAAAAACGTAGAAGCACCACCAAGCAAAAAAAAGAAGTAAACAAGGCACTGTTTCAAGAATTGAGGACGACAAAAAAAATGGTTTCGAGAATTGAGGACACAAACATGCAGTGTTGAGACACATCCGATATCTAGAAGCAGTGTGCTGCAGGAGCTTTCTGGTGGCTCATGGAACAAATAGTCAACAGCTTGTTTGGTAATTTTCCTATCCATTATTTTCTGGTAGTAGTCAAAGGTTCAGATTAAGTTCTGCAAACTTGTGACTTTTTTTTTACAAAACCAAACAATTATCGCTTTTCACCCACGAAACTGAGTTTAGCCATGTGCGTCTCTCCTTCAACAGGTGATGGCTTTCTAATCCAAGCTGACCAGTTTGTTGGCAAAAGCAGGGGTCCTGCCCAATAGGTAATCAAGACTAGTCAAGAATTTGCCTAAAAGGGCAACAAATTCAACAGCCTCTAAGAGTCCACCACCAATTTCTTTCACATAGGCATGCAACATCTAATCATCTATCGCCTAAAGATATTCAAACTTGACTGTCTTGACATACCTAAAACAGCTGCCTCTAAGCTGCTGCATGTGTGCATCCCATCTATTGAAATCTTTTGGATACTTCTCCCTGCAGTGTTGTTGTTAGATACTGCTTAACAACAATTGACTAAGTTTATGGAAGTGCCATTGCTTACATAGCTTGCTCAATGTTTGTCACTAGCCTCGCTGAGTCCTTGAAGAACAAGGAGACCACTTCTTCTGCAAAATTGGGGCTTGCTTCATCCTGCAAGTCCTCAACCTGGCAAAATTGCTCATCCAAATACCCCTGTTACCAAATATGATTAGCTAAATCAGCACATATCAATATCAACGCACATTAAAATAAGATAAGTAGCAGAAAAGGAGAGTTCCAAAATGGCTAAAAAAATCTTAATTCTTAAAGTGTTGCCGCACATAAAGAAAAAGCGGAATTTAAGCACTAAATGGTAGCAAACTTATTCAATATTTGTGCTTCATTCAGATTTTTCTAAGGTGTGTCAAAGTTTGGAACAGAGGTGCAAAGTGACAATTCTTGTCTTGGCTCTGTAAAGAAAACATGACAAGTGTTTACTGCATGAACTTTGATGCTTAATGCATGAGATGAACAGAGCACAAGCCTGATCAAAGAGGCTCCTTTTCAAGGATGCTGCTTGGCGTCGTAAATTAGCATACTCCATTTATAAGTGTTGAACGATGGGAAAAGAGGCTAAGCAGGGGCTGTGGGAGGCAAGCACAAAATGCATATCCAACTGGTCGATCTCTCTGGTTGTAGAAAGTTGAACATCAGGTTGTTTATATAGCTCTGGAGGCTTCACTGTTCCTCCACCAACATAAGTGGAAGTGAAGATATTTTGAAGTTCTGATGGCAAAGCCTTATCATCTTACATATGCAAATGGTTTTGTTGCAGCGTGTGCAGCATCTATTCACATTTTGGAGAATGACTTGAACATCAACAGACTGTGATGCTCCTCCTTTATATTGGCGTGTAGAAACCCAAGCCTTTCTTCTTTGGTCTATGCAGATGGGTTACTACCCTCAGTCCATTTTTTCTACATCGCACATCATCGAGCATACAAATTTGACATCTGCAAACCTGAAGAACAAACTCCAGAAGAAGGTAAAAAGGTTAAAAAAAACAATACTTATAACATAATCAGATATAGGTCAGCATCTGCATGTGATAGCTTCTGACAAGTTCTAAATTCTAACAACTTTCTCAAGGCTTGACATTATCAGACTAAATTGGAAAGAAGGAATTCAATGGTCATTCATCGAGGGCGAAACAAAACAGCATTCTCTTTTCCCGGTGAGGAACATTTACATGGGTTCATCTATACATGCCTCGGTCTGAGCATACTGGAGTCCAAGAATCAAGACAATGAACATAAAGAGTATTACTTGATCACATAAGATGTTTCATGTGGTGGCTCATTCTTACAGGAAATGAACATGTGTCAAGTCTGGATATATGAACTGTCCTGATAGAGGAAATTTTCTAGAGCGACACGTTGCAGGAACTAATACACGGACATAAGGGGAATGGTATAACAAAACTAGTGTTTGTGTATCTCAAAGTTCAAGCATAATGTGGTGATAAAATCATCGAGAACGATAGAGAATTCGAATAGGTCTAAGATATGCCTACTTTGTGCACAGCCCAAAGAAAGCTAGAGAAAGAAAACGATTTCAATCTCCTTCAAACAGTTACAAACCAAGACTCTCTCAAATCACTGGACCACGTGGCACGTTATCAAGCTTTGCAAAAAGAAGCGAAATAGATCTATCCAGTGATTGGTCCAAGGATTGGTCTTCACCGTCCTTCAATCAACATCACATCTTGATAAGAGAATCTGATGTGGAATGAAATAGCCCAAAGGCCCATTTGATTGGAGGATTAGAAAAGAAGAGAAAGTTCTAGGCAGACAAAATTGCTATAGCACTGAGTGATAAAACGAGTGCAGAAGATGAATTAACATATAACAGTTACTACCTTCCCTGAATGTTGCATGCATTTATATAAAGATCCTATAGCATGGTTTTCACTCTTCATCCTTGCAGCTGCATCGCTTTCCCTTTACATACAGAACATTCACATGACAACACCCTTCGGAAAGCATGCCAGGCCTCTACATGCAATAGAAGATGGAATATCTCTTCTGAGAAATTGCATGGGCATACGACAAGAAAATTTTCTCTATAAACCACATTCAAGATAGTGTAGAAGTACATAATCCATTTGTTGCATTTCGAAACAAGACAGCACATCACTCAATTCGTTATATATTTACCTGTAAATCTGCAACAAAGGAAGTCTGTTGTGCCCAGTAATCTATGACACATAATGCCATGCTAGCACTTCATGCATGATTAAAGCATGAGGTTTTAAGTAATTAACATAGCACTCCCTCCCATATGATTCATCATAATGTCATGATAATGTCTGCTGATATTTGTATTGTGTATGAGAGGGTGCACATCAAGTGGTTATTGCTCACTACTTACCGCTGATAGAAACAATAATTGGATAATAGTTGCCCAGCTCTCGAGTTTTTTTAGCTTTTTAGGAATATTAAATGAACAGTTCTCGGGGAAGACAGAGCGTCTCGTGAAGTTTTACACACGTCCTCTAAAAGACAACGAACAACATAGCGGAGATAGTACTATGATGAGATTCTTCAATCGTGGCTGCAAGACTTACCATATACATAGCATACATATCCTCTTGCGTGGCTTTCTGTTACCAGTGGCTTGTGTCGGCTGAGGAAACTAGGTATCAGCACGCTCTTCATAGTACACGCCATGGGCTCAAGCTTCATCTTCAAAAGATACCTTTTATTAATCTTTTGTGCGCATGCTCACGATGTTCTTAGTTGCTTGGTGTTCAGATGATTCTTGTTTTGTTTTCGCGTGTAGTGAGACCTTGCATTTGTCCTCATAATTTCAATTATAACGATGAGATTGGCGACCCATTTATTAGCAACCTCTAGCCAAACAATACTGCCGAGATCTAAAACGGCACCACCGATTATGCATATCAAATAAGCACACTCTGGAAAGCTCCGGTGAGCTCCCTAGTTGGATTTACCAGACTCTGAAGACCAAACATCAAGATGGTAGGAACGCTACAGCATGCTTCTAGTGGCATCACGAACCTAGCTCGGCAAAAATGCCAAAATCTATTATGCTTGAATAACAAGTTGGCAATCTCTGTCAAGGGTAGCAACGGGTAAGGCATGTCGCGTGGATACACTACCTCTTTTTAGATACGTCGATTCCGCGGCAGATGTGATGGCGCATGGAGACCCACTTTCCCCCCCAAGTGACGCCCGGATTGGGGCTGGGCAAAGGCAAAGCCCCGGTGATGCCTACGCCCGGGCGAGGGATTGGCGGGCGGGCGATTCGTCGACAGGAGCCCCGGCGACCAGTACAGCAGCGGCCCCAATCCTCCGCGCGACTGTGCCGACCCCTGCTCGAATCAGCACAAATCAGCGGGGCCAAAGTAACCAGCATCGCGACCTCGAAAACAGTCGCAGAAATTACCCGGGGGCGCTGTCGCAGTGCGGCAGACGATACGGAGAAGCGAGTGCAGCAGCTGTTACCAGCGGGGAGAGCCGGGCTCCGGCTTGACGCCGGCAGCGTTGCGCGGCTGCGCCTCTGAGGAGTGAGGAGGCCGCGGCGGAGGAGTGCGTACGGGCAAATGGGCCGAATGGGCGCCTGGGGGAAATGTGTAATGGGCCGTGAACACGTGGACTGGAACTGGATGGATGATGCAGACACAAACAGAAACAGCCGGAGAGAGGAGGGGGAACCGGAGAGAGAGAGAGAGAGGAGAAGCCAAATCTCGGCTGCGATTGTGGCCGGCGAGATGGAGGCGGAGTGGTGGGAGTGGGACGGGACGGTCCTGCAGGACGCCGCGGAGATGGACGAGCCCGGAAGGGTGGGGCTCGCCGCCGGGCTGCTCGACGTGAACCCAGGCCGCGGCCAGGAGAGGTTCGAGAGGGAGTGGGAGCAGATGGAGGACGAGATCTACCGCCAGGTGCTCGCCATCGGCTCCTTCGCGAGGTCATCTCTCAACACCACTCGTCGCCATACTCCCCCCTCCCGTGTAGCATCCGCGCTGTAGCCGTAGCGTGCTTGCTGTTCTAGGTCTAGGGGGCGGAGCTGTAGAGCTGTGCCGGTGGAATCGGCGGTGCGGAAGCCGCCGACATCGAGGCGATCCGCCCAAGAGAGCATTTCGGGGCTGAGAGCGGAGGGGGCTGCGGTCGGATGAGCGTTAGGCCTGTAAACCCTAGGGTGGAGAGAGAGTGGGGATTTCAGGGAATGGATGTTTACTCTCGTTTATTAAAGAAGAAGTATATTGCCATCCGGACTAAACCCTAGGGTGGGGAGTGTGTGGGGATTTCAGGGAAAGGAGTGGCTCCACAGCTCTAAACACAGCATCCCTGACCGAAATCTCGCTCTGTAGTCTGGATTAGCTGCGGATCGTGTTCATTAGATTGGATCATGGCACTTCTCATGCTCATTTCCTGATTCATGTGTACCAGGCTGGATAATGATGAGGATGGACGTAGGGAATTCGGCCGTCAAACCGCACTGCACACCTATCTTGGCGGTAAATTATCCGTGCCGACCTCCCATGTTTTTATGATGCTAACTGCATGTTCTAAATGTCTCTTTGCATGTCACTCAGACGTTGATGATATACCGGGCAGAAAAGCTACTCTCTTAGAAGCTGGTTCGATCCTCAGCCTGCCAATGCTCTTTCTTCACGGTAATACTCTTCTGTTTCTGTATGTCATTTGTTAATTCATTCTCAACTTGCCAATGACCTTTCTTCACAGTAATGCTCTTATATTTCTGTATGTTATTTGTTAATTCATGCACTTGTATCCTTCATTTTTATTGTCTTTCTTTTGGCAAAGATTTTTATTGTCCTGATAACCTTGAAGATGCATGGATTGGTGCTTCGTCAAATTTACCGAGATATCATTTAATAGATACTTTTTATGCCCCACAGATTGTGAGTGTTTTTTCTAGTTTTGAATATGATAGTCTGAATTGAAAAGCATTATTATTGGTAGTTGTTTCCTTTAGAATTGGAGATTTGCAGATATAAAGACACGTGTCTACTTTACAGTAAAATGTCAAGATGCCTTGGCTTTTCAATTAATAACGCGTCTAGCTCATGCATGCTAGCATGTTTGTGCTGAACGACAACCTTCCGACAGCCAATAAATGGAAGGTTGTGGTTGAAACGCTTCCTCTTCCAACCGAAAGCGGAAAGCTGCAATTCTACCTCCTCCTCCGCTCCAAGCTCCTCCCTCTCACCCCCCTCCAACACCACCCATGCCCACCTACAGTGTATCAATGGCTCACCCCACCCCGTTCCCGCCTAGTGTCCTCTTAGACGAGAACCCCTGTACCAGCTCTGCCCACCAGACATCTCTGCCTCAGCCGCCTACACCACTACGCTGATGCTCCCCTGGGCCCTGGCCATCCGTCTAAGATCAGGAAGCAGAAGGAAAATATTAGCTGGTGTTTCTCTTGATAATTGAAGTTTTCGTCTGTAACTAGATAAGTTATACTCAATAATGAATCATCTACGAGCAATCCTAAAAAGGTAATATGCTGATAACTTGCTATTAGATTCTTTGGGATCCTGATAGGATGGCCTGTCAAAATAGTTTCTTAATTGCAAATCCAGATCCAGCGAAAAGAGGCACAATTCGGTATGGTTTGTCCTTACTCATGCACGGTTACACATTAGAAGTCATAGCATAAAGGTTATATTATTTTTTCTTACAGACTATCAAATGTAATGGTGCTATGAATATTTCACAGGTGTCGTCCTGTTTCCTGGAGCTACCTTGCCTCTGAAACTAATTGAGGCTAGGTTTGTGGCAGCTGTCGAGAAGGCTTTAAGGCGTGATGATGCCCCGGGCACAATAGGCGTGGTGCGTTCCAATCATGTTAAAATTAGTTGCTTTTACTTGTGGATTAATTTTTAAAGACTATGACTCGATGTATAGGTTCTCATGCACGGACGGCCAAATCATCGAAACTATGCTAATGCTTCAGTTGGAACCACAGCAGAGGTGCCGTACATTTATTTCTGTTATGCTTTGAGTTGCAATTTCCAGACCAGTCTGAAGTTATTGATCAATCTCTATGTGCATGGATTGTTCATTTGGTTAGCTTTTTTTGGTTCTAAATTCCCAATGGAGCTGTTTAGTGACCAACTCCATGTGTATGCTACTCCCTCCGTCCCATAATATAAGAGCATTTTTGACACTACACTAGTGTAAAAAACGTTCTTATATTATGGGACGGAGGGAGTGTATCCTAGTTCTATATACTTAATACTTCCTCCGTCCTGATTTACGTGGCGCCCTCGTTTTTTGTGATTTTACTTTGACAGTCAATTAGATCAATGATATATGAGTATGTGCCATACAAACAGTACTGCTGGAAACTTTTTTCAAATATAAATTCAATGGTATAATTTTTGTGGCACACAATCTACGTCTTACTGGGCAAGTAAATTGTCAAACTTGAACATTGAAATACGTGGGCGCCATGTAAATTAGGGCGGAGGGATTAGGGGTTATTAGTTACATATGGTGGCATGGCACACATGTGATAAATTTTAAGATCCCTTGCATAATCTCGAAAGATAAAATGTTATATGTAATTTGGTGCCATTTGTCTTTTATGGTTAGAACTATTCTTCTGAACAGCCTGATCAGATCAGTTGGTATTTTTGTTTGTTTGCAGATACGGCAACTTGGACGGTCGGATGATGGTTCAATAAATGTTAAAGCACGTGGTCAGCAACGATTTCGTCTGATCCGTTACTGGTCGGATGTTGATGGGGTGGTAAGTCTAAGATCTAATTGGGTAGCCTTGTTTTATGTTCTTTTGAATTAGAAGCAGGACAAATGTAGCTTTGTTTCATTTACTCTTGTCCTTAGGTGTGGGGTGAGGTTCAAATCATTGAGGAAGATCCTCCACTAAGAACTCCAAGAGGTGCATTTGCACAGCTAGCTGCATCTAGGAGCTGCCGGCTGCATACTTCTTCACCAGTTATGAGCTTGGATGTGCCACCAATGAAACAACAGGGCCTTATGGATTCAGGCCTAGATTGTGATACTCCTGCAAGTGATTCAAGTTCACAGTCTAGCAATTCAACGAAGCCTTCTGGTCAGTCAGGCGAGAATACCAACATGGATGAGGAGGATTATATTTGCTCGACACCCTCGAGCTCAAGAACAGATACAAAGCACCAGCACCAGTACAATGCTGCTAATTACTCGAAGAAGCCTCTTCAGGCATCATTGGCCTTTTGGCCTCAATGGGCTTATGAAATGTATGACCCATATTCACTTGCCTGTAGAGCTGCTGGTATGTGAAGCGCTCCTATTTCATCAAACTGGTTTCTTATGAATCTTACAGTGCATTCTTGTCATTACGTGTCTGTTTGGTTCATATACCATGTTTGCCAACATTTGACACAGTTTTTTTGCCATACATGCCTAAGGTTAGGCAATTAAAATTGGCGCCACACTTTGCCATGCTTTCTTGTGGCCTGACAAAGTGTGGAACCTTAGTATACCAACCAAACATGCCCTACATATTTCACTGAATCTTTACTGGACAATGCCAACTTTGCCCTGTGTATATTGTTCTCATAGGAAAAACATCCTCTCACCAAAGTAAATGAATGATAATTGTGCAAATCCTTAGGTATGTTTCTGATTTTCAGCTGGTTATCTTTTTTTACACTGTCCTTTTGTTGCAGATTTGTGGAGACTGATAATCAAAACGCCAAGCATTGATGAGCTTGTAAAAAAGCCAGATCTTTTGTCATTTTACATCGGAAACCAGCTTCCAGTATCGGAACCTGTGAGACAAAAATTGCTGGAGATTAATGGGGTTTCGTATCGCCTACGAAGGGAGATCCAGCTTCTAAAGGCCTGTGATCTCATAAAATGTGGATACTGCAAGGTAACAATCTATTGTATCTGGAGGTGATATTTTAACTAGTTTCTGACTGGTAGTTCTATCTTGATGTTGATCCGGTTTCACTAGTTTGTGGTCTGTTGTTTTCATTAAAAAAAAATAGCTTTCTAGCTCACCTGTATCACAGCATGCTAGATTTGTTAGGAAAGCAACTTGTATTATCATGAGGCCATAGGCCGATATATATATACATGTACAGGTGTGGAACATATGCAGGAAACCCCTTATACAACGGGATAAATACAAAGGGGTACATGACTTATATTATAACTCTAACACCCCCCCTCAAACTCATGGTGGATGAACAACACTGAGTTTGGAGAGATAAAAGCCATGTTGTGCGCTAGTCTGGGCCTTCGTCACGAAATCCGCCAACTGTAACTCGGAAGGCACATACTGAAGAGCAATAACCTGATCCTGCACACCAGCGCGCACATAGAAAGCATCAACACCAATATGCTTGGTAAGCTCATGCTTCACAGGATCGCGCGCAATGCTAATAGCACCTGTACTGTCAGATAAGAGCAGAGTCGGTGTAGTGACAGAAACACCAAAATCCTGAAGTAACCACCGTAACCAAGTCACCTCTGCCGTCAAAAGAGCCATCGCTCGTAACTCAGCCTCTGCACTCGAACGGGAAACTGCGGTCTGTTTCTTCGTCTTCCAGGCAATGAGAGAACCACCAAGAAAAACACAGTAAGCAGAAAGTGAACGGCGATCGGAAGGATCACTAGCCCACGTAGCATCCGAATAGGCCTGAAGCTGTAAAGAACTGGAGCGAGGAAAGAATAGACAGTGAGAGATCGTGCCCCGAAGATATCGAAGAACACGAAGGAGATGACCATAGTGAACCGATGTGGGAGCAGAGACAAACTGGCTCAGAATATGGACCGGATAAGAGATGTCCGGACGAGTGACAGCTAGATAGACAAGACTGCCAACAAGATGACGATAACGCGTCGGGTCAGGGAGAGGATCACCATCAGTAGCACGGAGGTGAACATTGAGCTCCATAGGAGTCTCAACAATGCGCTCGTCAGTAAGAGCAGCACCAGCAAGAAGATCCTGGATATACTTTTCCTGGGATATAAAAAAGCCATCAGAGGTAGAAGAGACTTCAATCCCAAGAAAGTAGCGAAGAGGTCCAAGATCAGACATAAGAAACTGCTCACTAAGACGGGCCTTTACAAAGGCAATATACTCGGGGTCATCCCCAGTGATGATCATGTCATCAACATAGAGAAGAAGAAGAGTCCGACCACGAGGAGAGAGGTGAATAAACAATGCTGGATCATGAGCACTTGCTGAAAAACCAGCAGAAGTGACCACAGAGGCAAAACGCTCAAACCAGGCGCGGGGGGCTTGCTTAAGGCCATAGAGAGAGCGACGAAGACGACATACCATGCCATCAGGAACATAATACCCAGGTGGTGGCTGCATGTACACCTCACGCAGCTCACCATTAAGAAAGGCATTCTTAACATCAAGCTGAGATATAGACCAGTGGCGTGCAGAGGCAACGGCAAGAAGTGTACGAACAGTGGTCATATGCGCCACAGGAGCAAAAGTCTCATCATAATCACGACCATGCTCCTGCTGAAAACCACGAGCCACAAGACGAGCTTTGTGACGCTCAAGAGAACCATCAGAGCGAGTCTTAACCTTGTAGACCCACTTACAAGTGATGGGACGGACGTCGGGAGGAAGAGAAACAATATCCCAGGTACCAGTGCGTTCAAGAGCAGCAATCTCCTCTGCCATCGCAAACTGCCATTCAGGATGAACAACAGCCTGACGGTAAGAAGTCGGCTCAAGAACAGCAGCACCAACGGTGGGAAAGCCAAAGCGATCAACAGGCGGACGAGGACGAGAACGCAAGCCATAAGTAGGCTGAGAGGAAGATGATGACTCATCCACAGAGGCATCCACAGGCCGTGAACGACGAGTGTAATGCTGAGGAAAAGATGGAACAAGAGGAGGAATCGCCAAGGTAGAATCGGGGATTGGCGATGAAGAAGTCACCGGAGATGAAGGTGTAGAATCCGATGACATGCTAGGCGAGGAGACCGGGGAAGATGGTGGCTGCAAATCGACTAGAGGTGGAGAAGCAGAGGGAGTGGAACGAATAGGCACAGGCTCGACAGGGGTAATAAGTGAGTCAGGAAAAGTGAGGAAAGAGATATCCTCTACTGAAACAGTCGAGGAGGATGGGCGTGGGTAGAAGGGGCGAGACTCGTCAAAAGTCACATCTCGAGAGATACGCATCCGACGACCGATAGGATCCCAACAGCGATAACCCTTATGCTCATCACTGTAGCCTAAGAAGACACACTCAACAGACTGAGCGGTCAGTTTGGTGCGTTCGCGAGGGGCAAGTAGAACATAGCAAACACAACCAAACAAGCGAAGCATCGAATAATCGGGAGAACGATCAAAAAGACGCTCGAAAGGAACACCACCCTGTAGAGCAGCAATCATCAATGCACGAGCTGTCTCAAGAAGATGTCGATGCTTTCGCTCAGCCACACCATTCTGAGCATGAGCACCAGGACAAGAGAATTGAGAGAGAGTTCCTTGCTCAGCAAGAACACCACGCAACATCTTAGAGATATACTCGCCAGCGGAGTCAGCACGAAAAACACGAATGGGTGAAGAGAACTGAGTATGAACCATGGCAGCAAAACGCTTATAAATAGACAACACCTCACTACGAGAAGTCATGAAATAAAGCCATGTGTAACGAGAGAAATCATCTATGAAAATAATATAATATTTATGACCACCTTTCGAAGCGAAAGGAGCCGGACCCCATACATCAGAATGGACTAAATCGAAAGGACGCTTAGACACTGACTCACTATGTGAATATGGTAACTGAATCTGCTTGCCAAGACGACAACCCTGACACTCTAACGAGACATCTCCTGAGACAGACCCCAGAAGACCTCGACGAACTAAAGATGACAAACGAGAACCACACAGATGACCAAGCCGATGATGCCACTGCTGGAAGGAACCAGTAACGGAGGCGACTGAAGCGGAGGAACTGGCGATGGTGGTGGCAGCGGAAGGAACATGAAGCCAGTCCAACTCCCAAAGACCCTGAGAATCACGGCGGCGAGGGCCAGCCCCAACCAGAGTGTGTGTGCGACGGTCCTGGACAGAACAAGAATCAACGTCAAGGATGACGCGACAACCAGAATCAGTAAGTTGACCAGCAGAAAACAAATTCATGGTAAGTCGAGGAACATGAGCAACATCAGGAACAGAATAAGAAGGAGTGGAAAGATTGCCTCTACTAGCAACAGAAAGTGGAGTACCATCAGCAGTGAAGACATGAACAGGAGAATCCAGCAATCGAAGAGAGGACAAAGCGGAAGAATGAGAAGACATATGAAAAGAAGCTCCAGAGTCCAGAACCCATGGGGATGTACCTGACTGTGTAGAGGGCGGTTGCTCAGTGCGGGAAGCATCAGTCACAGAACCAGCAGTACCCGTCGAGGAAGAACCTGAAGCCGCGAGCAGACGCTTAAGTCTCAGAATATCCTGCTCAGTCAAAGCAATGGCGGAAGCTGTCGAGGTAGATGACGAAGTCCCTGAAGATGATGATCGCGCCTTGCGCAGGTGTTTCCTCTTCGTGTAGCACTGGGACTCAATATGACCATCATTGTTGCAGTAGCCGCAATGTGGACGGCGACCCGAGCCTCCAGGAGTGGGCAAAAGTGGCGGAGCACTCGAGCGAGAAGGGGTCGGTGCAGCAGGTGGCATGGAAGAAGCCTGAGTAGCGAGCACAGAAGGAACCTCCAGCAAACCAGCACCACGTAAGCGAGTCTCCTCGGCACGAATCTCAGAAAGCGCCTCCATGAGAGAAATACGGCCACGAGCAAACAACTGAGCACGCCGGGGCTCAAACTCCTTACGGAGCCGAGACAGGAACTCGTAGACGCGATGAAACTCCAAATCAGCCTGGACAGCCTGGCAACAGGGGCAAGTACGACAACCAGCACTGCGGAGAGAATCAAGCTGGCGCCAGATAGCAGAACTCTGTGCATAAAAGTCATCAACAGTAGAGTCACCCTGCTGAAGAGCATGCTCCTGACGAACCACAGAAAGGTATAAGGTATCACCAGAGGGCTCATAGCGCTGACGAAGATAGGTCCACATCTGGAAGACAGTAGGAAGACCCAGAAACTCAGAAGCAAACTGAGGCAGAACACTAGCAGTGAGAACAGCTGCAGCACGAGCATCATCATCAAGCCACTGGGTGTAAACAGACAAAGCACCATGATACGTCTGAAGAGCCTCCTCATAGGCCAAAACCCTCTCATCATAGGCACGATCAGCAACCTCATCAGCAATCTTAGCCGCATCCTTGGCGGCCTGATTAGCATCCGGAGGAAGAACCAGGGGAGTCGGCGGAGTAGGGGCCACCGGAGGAACCGGACGGGGCGGACAGCAGACCTCGCCAGAAAGAACGCCCCAGAGACGGATGCCACGCATGTGAATGCGCATGAAGCCAGTGAACTCGGTGTAGTTAGTACCATCGAAGATCACCGGACAGCGAGGGACAGCAACATAGCCCGACGCAGCAGACATTTTTTTTTTTGAAGAGACCCGACGGCAGGCGGAAGACCACGGGCCTGCAGGAGTCGCCGGCGAGAGATGCACCAGTAACTGGAGATTCACCACGTGAAGCCAAAGCAGTGCGCTAGCACAACGTCAAGGCATCAGCACATACACGGCCAAACAGGAGCTAGCTTGCACGGGTGGCGACTGGATCCCACGAGCGGACGTACAAGCAGCGGATTGATCTGACAGGCGCCGGCTGCTGGACAAGCCAGACTCCTGCGGGAGGAGAGCGTGTAGATCAGGAGGGCAGCGGCCGGATCCACGGGTGAACGCAGCACGCCGACGGCGCGTGACGAGGAGACCTTCGGGCGAGGATGCTTCGGCCGGATCGGAACAGGGCAGCCGGGATCTAGCACGAGTTGCGGCGTGCGAAAAAGAAACCCTAGAGCTCTAATACCATGTTAGGAAAGCAACTTGTATTATCATGAGGCCATAGGCCGATATATATATACATGTACAGGTGTGGAACATATGCAGGAAACCCCTTATACAACGGAATAAATACAAAGGGGTACATGACTTATATTATAACTCTAACAAGATTAACATGTTCCAACAAGGCTTGGTCCAAAGTTGCACCCAGATACTTGGGTGCTGTTGCCTCTTGCAGCTGCTTGATGAGTAATGGCATTAATGTAAAACCAAGTTGCTTCTAATTTGTATTGCTCATGTATAGCTAAATCAAATAATTTCAAGATTATGCCCATTACTCTATTCTGACATGTATGTTAATTATGGCAGTCTGAAATAGCAAAGCACAGTGATGTGGTGGTGATGTCTAGCGATGGGCCTCTCGGTACTTACGTCAACAATCATGGGTACGTGCATGCAACGATTACTGTGAACAATGCAACGGGGCTTGCTCTCGAGGGGGAACCCACAGAAGAACACAGCTGGTTTCCAGGGTATGGGCCTTCTTCACGACTCTTGTTTATCTTCCAGTCGCCTCCGTGTTTATTGTACGATCTTTGAATGTGAGATCAAACCATAAGCACATTTGTCTTGCTATATATATGTGCAGATACGCTTGGACTATCGCGTCGTGCGTGCCCTGCGGTTCCAACATAGGCTGGCGGTTCAGTACCACCAAGAGGCATCTGCACCCGAAATCCTTCTGGGGGATCCGCAGCTCCCAGATCGCGGATGTTGTAGATGTAGAACAACAGCAGGAGGAAGAATGATATGCCGCCCTCCGTGTACAGCCAACCCTGCCTTGACTTGTGTCGTCTTCTTCCGTTTCCGCAGACATAGAACCTCTCTTGTTTTTCTAGCCTAGCCCCATATATACCCGCCTTTCGCCCTCAGAGTGGTAGCCAGTGAAGTTCCTGGGAGACTAGCGAACCTATCTTCTTGACTGTGTTGTGTGTACCGTAGTCCGTTTCAGAAATTTTCTGAGATGCACCTAGGCTGGATAATAAGTTTTCCGGATGCTAAACAAAGCATGCCTGTGGAAGTCTGTCTGTACTTAAATAAGTGCGTTATGTTGGAAAAAGAAGTCTAGCTCCATTTGAGATGATGATGCTTGGAAATGTCAAATGTGGCTGCTGTGCAGATCTGGGCAAGTGCGTGCGGCTTCGTGGAGAAGAAAGTATAAAGGCTGCACTTGCCATACCCTGTACGGTAATGCAGTAGAGTATATATCGGTGTAGTGGGGAAGTGGCCCTGATACCTGAGTGAATGAGTGGTAGCTCCACAATTTACCCCATCACCATGCTTGGTAGCACCGAGCTGGATGGATGCAGCAGGGTCGCCGGCCCAGCTGAGCTAGCGCAAGTGGGGAGTAGCCAATGCATATGGAGCGTGTAGTGTCGGTTTGCTCCAGCCAGTATCTATGGAACCGGTAGCGATTCGGCCGGTATTGCAATACCGCTTTTCCTTCTGTAAAAGCGAGAGAGACCTGACGCTCACGGGCGGCACAAGCTGACAGTAGGAGAGAGGGGGAACCAACAGTGACAGAGAATGTGCGCTTCCCTGCGCCTGCATGTTGATTGCATTTACGGACGCACAGAGATCACTTGATTGACGCTACTAATACGAGGTATGGGTGGCTGTAATATAACTGTGTAAAGCTGCAAGGATGGTGCAGACTGTACTTGATGGCGAGCATGCCCAATTGCTCAATTGCCTACTCACTCATTCCCGTACGACTTTTATGTATGGTTGGTTGGGAATCGACGCGCATGCAATGCAGCGCAGCTCGGTCGACGCCGGGCAACCCACCAGCGCTGGATATCTTCTTCCCGGAAGTGGAAATGCTGGCAAATCCGTTTCAGAAAACACTGTTTTCGGTCATTATATAGTTTATTACTGGAAGAAAAGGTGTGTCTACTAGCAGCGCTCATCACCCACGAGAGCCACGTCGGAGGTCGTGATGCCGCCACGGAATGGAACCAGGGTGCGTGGCAACACTGCTCAAAACAAAGTAAACCACGGGGCCGCGGTTAGCCACCGTAAGTACGTACAAGGCTGGTTTGCCTTTCCGGATAGGACACTGGGAGACAGAGGCGAACGAAGGGCAAGACGAAGACGAACGAGCGCACATGCATGTGGTGCATGCACCCCCGTGGCCGCCGCGCACAGCACAAGCGCCGCTCTGCTAGATGCGCGCGCACGCCCACGCCCACACTAGAGCCAACCAGCACGAACAGCGGGCTCTGCTCCTGCTCGTGCTCGTGAGCTGTGTCATTCCATCGTTCCTTCGGAACAGGGCGCCCGTGATCTCCTTAAATTCCCCCCGCTCCCCGATTAAACCTGACACACCCCCTTGTAGCCTTGCACCCAGCTAGCTGCCGGTGAGGTGAGTGACCACCGCGACAGCCAACAGCACCCATCGGCTGCTGCCATTGGCGTACGTGCGTGCAGCGCATTGTCGCGGCAATGGCGGTGTCGGCGTCGTCGTCGGGGGTGCGGGCGCGGGCGAGGTTGCTGGCGTGCGTGGCCGTGGCGGCGCTGCTGCTGCTCGCGCCGGGCGACGTGGACGCCGGCCGGCATGGGCACGGGCGGGGGCGGGGGCGCGGGAGCGGGAGCGTGGCACACAGGCATACCAAGGGCCTGCGGCCGGGGAAGGCGATGGCGGCGAGGCCGTACCCGGCGAACGCGACGGCGGCGGAGGCGATCGAGCGGAGGTTCACGCGGTGGGTGTGGTTCATGGGCGGGCTTGACCACAGCGTGTTCCAGCGCGCGCTCAACCGCGCGCTGCTCCCGTCGACTCGCACGATCGTCGTGGACAGGACGCCCGGGGCGGGAGACTTCACCACCATCCAGGCCGCCGTGGACTCGCTCCCGCTCATCAACCTGATGCGCGTCGTCATCAAGGTCAATGCCGGCACCTACACGTACGTGCGTGACCTGACCTCGCTACCATACTCGTCGATCGTTCTCTTTCGGTGCTCGGCGTCTGACGATGCGGCGGTGCTGCAGGGAGAAGGTGAGCATCTCGCCGCTGCGCGGGTTCGTGACGGTGGAGGGCGCGGGCGCGGACCGGACGGTGGTGCAGTGGGGCGACACGGCGGACACGGCCGGGCCCTGGGGCCGCCCCTTCGGCACCTTCGCCTCCGCCACCTTCGCCGTCAACTCGCAGTTCTTCGTCGCCAAGAACATCACCTTCAAGGTGCGTGCGTACTCGGAAGGCTTGGCCGGCCATGGCGACATGACATCGATTGATTAATTTGTGGGTGAAACTGTGCAGAACACGGCGCCGGTGCCTCGGCCGGGCGCGCTGGGGAAGCAGGGGGTGGCGCTGCGGATATCGGCGGACAACGCGGCGTTCGTGGGGTGCAACTTCCTGGGCGCGCAGGACACGCTGTATGACCACCTGGGCCGCCACTACTACAAGGACTGCTACATCGAGGGCTCCGTCGACTTCATCTTCGGCAACGCCCTCTCCCTCTACGAGGTGCGTGCATCATCTCTTTCTCTCATTCTCCGTCTCAAGCAAGCTTGCACAGACATTCCTCTTAATTTCTCAAGCAAGCTTGCAATTCGAGTCAACAGAGTATCTTTGCTCGGCCTGACTTGTCGGTGTGTCGACTGCCACTGTACCTCCGCCCGAGCCCTGCATAGAGCACAAAGAGGTGGTGGCATGTCAGTACCCGCCGGGGCTGGGCCACAGCAGAGCATCCAGCTCCAGCGCGCATGGCCTACCAGTGTCCCACGTAGAGTCACGTACGTGTGCACGGGTCGGTCTTGAGCGTTCTCACACTGTTAAAACACAAGACAGTGTTCCTGTCACAGTGACAGTACATTCCTGGAAGGGAATAGGACGTGGCTAGTAGCACCGTGAGCCCGTGACGAATCTTTGTCCCGCCAGCAGCCCAGGCCGCCCTTCTCGCTCTGGGGCAGACACGATCTCGTTCCGTGGCAGGCACCGCTCCCGATCCATGTCGTGCCGTGGCTGGCGCCCGTGCCCATGCCATGCTGCGAGACACGATCTCGTTCCGTGGCAGGCACCGCTCCCGATCCATGTCGTGCCGTGGCTGGCGCCCGTGCCCATGCCATGCTGCGAGACACGATCTCGTCCCGTGGCGGATGGATGCTGCCTGCATGCATGCTGGGTCGCGGCCTCCCGTACGTATCCGTCTCGTTTCTGTTCGTCCGCCGTGCATGCTGGGACAAGACAAGATAGAAGGGAATGTAGATTTCCATTAATTAATGGCGGTTTTGGTTCTTGATGGCAGTGAGCCATTGTCGCGCCGCTTGTATCGTTGCGGAATGTAGCTTTCTGCTGGCGGCAGGTTCCCCGGCCCCTCCATCTAGGGCTTGGCCCCAGGTGCCGGCGGCTAGCTCCGGCCCGTGACGGAGGAGCTGGCTGGCTAGTTGGTGCCGTGCCTATCTATCTGCTTGCCCTTAGCTTAATTAGCTCGACATAAAACTTTGGTAGCCAATCAGTCAGTCACTAGCTAAGCTAACCTGGGCGTCCATGGCATGGCGGCATGCGTTTTGGGGAATGCATACAGGGTTGCCACGTGCACGCGATCTCGCCGCACTACGGGGCGCTGACGGCGCAGAACCGGCGGAGCATGCTGGACGACACGGGGTTCTCCTTCCTCAACTGCCGGGTGACGGGGTCGGGGGCGCTCTACCTGGGCCGCGCCTGGGGCACCTTCTCCCGCGTCGTCTTCGCCTACACCTACATGGACAACATCATCATCCCCCGCGGCTGGTACAACTGGGGCGACCCAACGCGAGAGATGTACGTCTCTCCCTCTCTTCTGAATGCCATCTATGTTCCTCTGGCGCAAGTGCAACTGGGCTGACGTCTTTTCTTGTTGGATGCGCAGGACGGTGTTCTACGGGCAGTACAAGTGCTCGGGGCCGGGGGCCAACCACGCCGGCAGGGTGGACTGGTCCCGGGAGCTCACCGACGAGGAGGCCAAGCCATTCATCTCCCTCAGCTTCATCGACGGCCTCGAGTGGCTCAGGTTGTAGCAGCGGCCGGATCCAGGCAGGGGCAACCGCAAGTTAATGAGTAATGACTAGCAGCAGAGTAACTTGGTTTGGCTGCAGCATTTGCAGCTGAATCCATGACGAGCACGCATGGCCATCTCCGGCCTCCGGCTCCTTTTTTTTTTGGCTTTTAGAAGTGGGATGTGAATCACACCACATCGGTTCGTTTTAACAGTTGTTGTGAGCTCTGACGAACACAGCAAACAGTGGCATGCACCTTGTGTTCTCTGTCCAGTGATACTTGTGATTTTTTGTAAGAAAAAAACAGTCGTGACGAGAAAGACTCAAAAGAGACACACTAGTGCAGAACCGGGCAATAGCATCGGTTCGTAAGGCCCTTTAGTGTCGGTTTGTAACCGGCGCTAAACTGTAGGCACTAAAGCCCCCCCCCCCTAGTATTGGTTCAACACGAACCGGTGTTAAAGGGCAACCACGTGGCACGAGTCAGCTTCGGGGGCAGGGAGCCCTTTAGTACCGGTTGGTGTCACCAACCTGTATTAAAATGTTGGGGGGTTTTGGGTTTTTATGATTTCTTTTTCATTTAATTTTGTGTTTTCCATTTGATTATTTTTCGTTTGCTGGTATTTTACGATACTACATATTGTACATGTTATGCATATATATAAATAGAATTTCTAATAGAACCGATCATAATATATATATATATATATATATCATCGAATGTCTGACAACCACCATTAATTAATTCACACACACACACACACACACACATATATATATACAATTTCTCCTAATTTGTGCCTTCGGAGCCAGTGACATTAGCCTATAGCTAATTGGTGCCTTCGGAGCACGATAACAATTGGAAGTGGTTCATGGGGGCGGTAGCGGGTAATAGTATTCTCCTTTGGGATCTATGACCTGGTCGAGCAAAAATCCCGCTATTTCCTCTTAAATTGCTTCTATGCGGTCCGGTGCTAGGAGCTTGTCCCGCACCTCTTTGAACTGTTAAGAAGGAAATCAATATGCATGTGTATTAGTTGTGTGACTAAATATCGATAATGGTGTAAAAATTGTGAATAGTGTTTTGACAATCGATATCGTACCCACTCCTGTCTTTGAGATTTGCTCCTTTCGGATGCCATCATGCGAATGTTCTCGCAAACGTAGTATGCACATAGATCATTCCCCGGCGCCTGCTTCAGGGCCTTTACGAGAATGGAATTTGATTAGATAATAATAAGCATGCTAATTAAAGAGATGACAGCTAGCTAGTACTACTTAATTACTTAACTTGGGTCGATACCATTTCAGACTTTGTTTCCATGGGCCTGGAGTGACCCTGATGAACTTTGCCCAAGCCTTGCCCACCGACAAAGAAAATGAATAAATGGGTTATTAAATAGTTGTTATTAGGAAATGACGAACTAATTAAATAGGCCGAGATATAGTTAATAATGATTGAAATTACCTGTTGACTATCCCTTTCACGATAGTGTAGTCACTTGCTTTCTTAAGTAGTGAGTCTAGTACTTCAACCGTTCCTTCATCAACTTTAATGATTAACAAGATCCAGTGAAATCTGCATGCACACACGTTTGGATGTCTTAATTAAGTGGACATATGTAAACAAAAACATGTAGCTATAGCTAGTAGGGAAAAACAGAATTTGTAGTACAAAATAGTGTGACTCACTAGAAGTTGTAAGGAACTAGTATATCTTCATTGAATTTGAGTTTCTTGAAGAACTGTAGCATGCTTTCCTCTACACTTTTTTCGTGATATGGATCTATTTTCCATGTCTATTCATTAATGGTATTTGGGTCAACGAACCCAATACCATAGCGTCTACCTTTTTTCATTTCATAAATCTTTATCCTGCATAATACCACAGAAAAGAATATAGTAAGGATAATTACAGGTAATGATTGATCAAAATGATCACTACAGCTAGCTTGAGACTTAAATTACAAAAAGAAATCACTTATAGACAATAGAAACTGACGATAGATTTGTCGAGTGCGTCTTTATTGTATAGCTGAAATAGTTCTGAATACTCAACGGTCACAACTTTCTCATGGTAGTAATGCTCCTTGTTGACATTCACCATGAGGGACTCTCGATTGGAAATCTTGGTAATGTCCATGTACCATTGATGCAGTTCATACATTCTCGTTGGGAGCTTATTAACCTCCTATGGCTCGACCAACGGTTGGCCCCGGGCATATTTCTGTTTTATTTCCTCCTCTCTAGTCGGAGACATGGGCCCGATATCGAGGAGTTGTCCAACAGTGATCCCGGTCGATTCAGCCTGCGCAATATGCTCCTCGGTTATTACCACATCACCCACCCCGGGAACGTTAACGGTTTGCCCACAATAATATTGGACGCGCCTAATCTCATGTGTTGTTGGCACAACAAGCGGGGGGATTGATTGCACCGCCTGTTCTCCCAGCTGGGGAACGGTTTTACCGCTCCTTTTGCCAGCTGATTTGCTCAAGCTCGAGCTCGCCTCTTTTTGTAGACGTGCTCGATTTAACTTCCTGAGGTGACGCTCATAGTCTGTGTCAACAGGCTTGGGAGCTGGTGGTCTAGCCATACGAATGAAGTGGTCAATCTTTTTCACAGGCACTTTCTCCCTTGGCGGCGGTGGCGGTTTCGGTGCAAAATGGGCTTCCACCTCGGCCTTCGATATGGCTACGTTTTCCTCCTCAGACTTGTCGTAAGTCCTCTGCGGAAGAGGCGCGAGGCTTGGACCATATTGAAATCGCTTGCCTCCGCCTGTACCTACAGTACTACCTCGACTTGTACCGCTACGCACCATAGCTGAGGCGGCTCTCTTCCATGATTGCTGAGGCGGCGAAGACGGCTGACGTGGCTGAGTTGGAGGAGGAGTGGCCTGAAGCTGTGCCGGACTTGGAGGAGGAGTGGCCTGAAGCTGTGCCGGACTTGGAGGAGGAGTGGCCTGAAGCTATGCCGGACTTGGAGGAGTGGCCTGACGCTTTGCCGGACTTGGAGGAGGAGTGGCCTGAAGCTGTGCCGGACTTGGAGGAGGAGTGGCCTGACGCGTTGGTGGACTTGGAGGAGCAGGAGTCTGCTGACTCGGTGGCGGACTGCGACGAGGAGTCGGATGACGCGGTGTCAGTGGCCTTCGAAAGATGATGCAATCCTTTCTCCATAGGATGATACGATGGTTGGCCTCTCCTAGTGTGTGCTCATCGTCATCTCCAGGAATGTCAAGCTCTAGCCCCGAATATTGGTCCACCACCTCATCAACCAAGACACGAGCATAGCCCGCTGGAATCGGGTTGCAATGGAAGGTTGCCTCGGGGGGATTTGTAAAAGCAAGGGCGTCCGCCACCTTCATGGATATGTTCTTCATTTTGAAGTGTAGCTCGCAGTTAGTGTTCTCCATGATGTCATCCACTGGGTAGCTATCCAGCAATGCGTCGCCCGGGGCGGAACCCTGAAAGTGTGTTATATCGACTAGAGAGGGGGTGAATAGGCGATTTTTATGAAAGTCTTCACAACGTGGAAGTTTCGAAGACAAACGATAGAAATAGACCTATTACCATGCAGCGGAAGGTAGACTACACTAGGCAAACCATAGTCAAGTATTCAATGAAGTGAAAGCACAATGACCTATAGCAGCTAGGTAGTAAGGATCAGGTAGGAAGATATTATGAAGCCAATCAGAACAAGCAGTCACTCAGTGAAGACAAAAGATAGTGCAATCATACAATGACTTCACAAGGACCAACAGTAAGTAAAGGGAAGGGAAGGATGAAACCAGTGACTTGTTGAAGACAATGATTTGTTAGACCAGTTGCTGTGACAACTGTACATCTGGTTAGGGCGGCTAGGTATATAAACCTGAGGACACACAGTCCCGGACACCCAGTCCTGAACACGCAGCTCAGGACACCCAGTCCTCACCGTATTCCCCTTGAGCTAAGGTCACACGGACCTCGCCCAATCACTCTGGTAAGTCTTCAAGGTAGACTCCCAAACCTTCACAGACTTCGTTCACCAGCGATCCACAATGACTCTTGGATGCTCAGAACGCGACGCCTAACCGGCTGGAGGATTCACAGTCCTCAAGTGTAATAAGTCTTCAGATCACACAGACAGGAAGACTTAAGTGATGCCTAACACTCTTTGGCTCTGGGTGGTTAGGGATTTATCCTCGCAAGGAATTCTCTCTCAAAGGCTTCGAGGTGGGTTGCTCTCAAACGACAAAAGCCGTACTCTAACTCTGAGCAGGCAACCATTTATGGTTGTAGGGGGTGGGCTATTTATAGCCACTAGGCAACCCGACCTGATTTGTCCGAAATGATCCTGGGTCACTAAGGAACTGACACGTATTCCAACGGTCAGATTTCAAACACACACGGCAACTTTACTTGGGCTACAAGAAAAGCTGACTTGTCCGACTCTGGACAAGATTCACTCTCATAGTCTTCACTCGAAGACATAGGTTTTGGTTAAGCATCACTTCAGTCATTCTGACTGGTTCTCTTGGACCCCACTTAATAGTACGGTGGTTCCTATGACTCAACAAGGAAGAAAAAGAACTATGAAAGATCTAAGTCTTCGAGATCCATAGGCTTCATGCGATGTCTTCTCTTGTCATAGTCTTCAACGTGAATATCTTCACATACCACCTTTGACATCAATGTCTTCATACATTTTTAGGGGTCATCTCTGGTAGGAAAACCGAATCAATGAGGGACTTCTACCTGTGTTATCCTGCAATTCTCACAAACACATTAGTCCCTCAACTAGGTTTGTCATCAATACTCCAAAACCAACTAGGGGTGGGATTAGATGCACTTACAATCTCCCCTTTTTTGGTGATTGATGACAAACTAGTTGAAGTTTTCAACGGGGAATATAATGTGAAATTGTAAAGGATAAGGAATTGTCTTAATAAGTTGCAAGGGCTCCCCCTGAAGATGTGCATATGAGTAATTTGCTTTTGGAATGCAAATGCACATGGCAGGTTGTACTTGTGGAGATCCTCTTCAACTTATGATGACAATTCATTATGCATGTGAAGGTATGTGAAGATAATGACATGCATAATGGAAAATGGACGTTTGCAAAATGATCTAAGTGCGGAATTTATCGTCGCACATGCGGAATTTATCATCGCATCACAAAGTAGCAAATAAGTAGCAGACGACCATCGAGTTTAAGTGTTACAACTCAAAGAACCAAATGTATCAAAACGAGAGTTGTAAACACTAGGCAAAATATAAAGCAACCGCCCATATGGACCCGCTTGAAGACTATCGAACTCATATGCTTCTCCCCCTTTTGTTAGTAAGGACCAAAAAGGTTTGAAGACATAGAGCATCTACTCGTTCCCATGAAGAGTAGGTGAAGCAGCAGGGTCGTCGGTGGTGTTCGGCGACCAAATATAGAAGAATATAGAAGAATTCCCCCTTCTCGTCTTGTGCATTGAAGCATTTGCCATGAAGAATATAGAAGACCAAAGTGTTCATTGCACCTTCCAGCTTGGCATGTGGAGAATGTCCTTTGATGTGCCAGAGAGTTCGCCTTATGATGTGATAGATAGTCCTTGGCAGATACTCAAGGTCTTCAACAAAGAACTCCTTAGGATATGCAGCATCTTGTGGCAAGGGCTTCATCATACTGAGCATCTGACTCATGTTCGGTTCAGGCTTCTGAAAGATGTTTTCCAGAGCTTCACTGTGAAGCTGATAGCCAGGTTCATAGAGATCTCCAGGAGTGGGCAGACCAGTGAGCTCAATGATATCAAAGGCTTTGGCTTCGTGATGAACATTTCCTGTCATCCACTCCAAGACCCAAGTCTTCGGATCTCTGTTGTAGCCACGTATGTAGAGTGTGGCATAAAATTGGAGCAGTAACTCTTCGTTCCGGTGCTCTTGGTCGGTGACAAAAGGCAACAGTCCAACCTCTTTGAAGCAATCCAGAGTTTCTTCCAAATAGGGCAGACCAGCTATTGCTTCGGTGTCAAGACGCTTATGTGGGAAGATGCGACCTTGATTGTACAGAATGCAGGAGTAATAGCTTCGCTATGGATAGCTCCAGAACCGATCAGAAGATATTCGTTCCCTTGAGTAGGGGTTCTTGGAGCTATTGAAGAAAGTGTTGTCTGTTTTGAAGCCGTTGACATTGAAGGATCTAGGTGCTGATGCAGGACCTGGAAACCTGGGCAACCTTGGAATTGACTTCTGTACCTGAGGCCTGCGCTCAACATGATAGTCAAACTAAGGACCAGCAGCAGGCGCAGGAACAGGAGCAGTAGCATCATTTGCTTCACTGACTTCTGGCTCATTGGTTGGTGCAGGCTCCACATTTGCTTCAGCCATGACAACGTCATTGGCTTCATTTGTTTTGATGGTGGCAGCCTCAAGATTCTCAACCTCCACTTGATGAGCTGGAGGGTCGATCACAGTCACGTTCTCCTCAAGAACAGCTTCTTGGTGAGACGGGGGTGTAGCAACTCTTGGGGTGTTTTCTTCATCGGCTGATGCAGCCGGAACATCTTCAGCCAGTTTGGCTTCAGATTCAGTCATAGTAGGAGTGGCATCTGGAAACACTTGACGTGCAACAGATTGGTGAGGCACTTCTCCTTCTGGAATGCTGGAAGGAGGGACTTGAGACCTTGATCCTTTGCTAAGCCTGCGGAATGCTAGCGACGCCTTTGGAGATGGTGTTGGCTGGGCCTCAAAGTCATCTTCTTCTTGCCGGGGTGGTGTGACTTGTGGTTGCTGTGGGTGATCAGCCCATGTTGTATCCTGATCGATTGGCGTCAAGGAACGACCAATGCTGATGAGTTCGTTGTGCGTAAGCACAGGCGATGATACCTGTTGGTGTTCGATCTGAGGAAGGACTACATTATCTTCAACATTGTCATGGTGACCAATGTCTTCAGCAGCGGTGGGATCAGCTGCTGGAATGTCTTCAGCTCCATAAGCCTCTGTGGAAGCAGGCTCATGGATAGTCAGTTGGCGCTCTTGACGTTCAGCGTCAGGGCGAACCTTGGAGATAGGTTCAACGATTAAGGGCTCTTTGGGAGCAGCCCGTTCCTTCTTGGTCTTCCGCTTCTTCTTGGAGGGAGCAGCATCAGAGGCTTCAGGATATTTCCTCTTTCTGGCTTCAGCCTCAGCAGTCCTCGTCTTCTTTAGTTCTGAAGCGGTAGACCTGGCTTTTGGCTTCGAGCCAGTCATTCTAGTTGGGAAGACAATGGGATCCGCTTCCTGCCTTGGTGCGTTGGGTTCGGCCACAGTGGGCTTCTTCTTCCTCTTAGTAGCCATCCTGGGATCAATGCCCGGACACCCAAGGGCCTTGCGCTTCTCAGCCTCGTTGTAGCCTTGCACACACTTGTCAGCCAGGCTCTTCATGCGCTCACGAGAACCCTCAGCTTCTGCACGTTTCTTGAGAAAGGCTTCTTTGAGCTCGTGCAGCATAATCTTGAAGTTCTTCACCTCTTGCACGCTGAGCGTGGCCATATGCTTCTTGAACTGCGTTTTCTGAAAGTCAATCTTCTGCTTCAGTTCAACAATGCGATGGGCGATAGCTAACTCTGAAGCAATGGCGCCATGGAAGGCGACACTGAGGCCAATTGGAAGTTGCAGATCTTCGAAGCTGAGGTTGGGCGTGTCAAACCACTCATCAATGAAGTTGTGGATGATTGCCACGTCAAAGAGAGGCAGATCATTGAAGATTTCTGCTTCTTCTTTGCTCTTGATCAGTTGCTCAAGAGCATCATCTGCCAGATCTTCATCACTGGACAAATCAATGGCATCATTGCGCAGAATGGCAGCAGCAGTCAGTTCTTGGCTGGTGTGTGGCAGAGGCATCTTGACTCTCTGGGGCTTGGAGATGCGTGACAGATCTTCAGACTGCACACTGTCTTCAGGAGGTGCAGTAGCCAGTGGCTTCGCCCGTGAAATTTTCGGTGGAGCAGCTGATCTTGAAGCCTTAGCCTTCTTTGGCTTCTGCGGCTTTGGAGTAGGGGCTGGGGCTTCATCAGTGTCAGCATCATTATCAGAATGATCCACTTTGGCACCTAGAATAGAAATGTGAGTAATGAGGCCATCCAGGTTGTAGAACGGACCGATGACATTGAGTTCTGCATCACGTGTGCCGTCAGTACGGGGAGCAGAGGGACCAGGGTTGAAGTCTAGTCCCAAAGACTTCTTGTTCTGCTTCACTGAGTTCTTGGCAAACTGGAAGTTGCGCTTGAACAGATTGTCGTCACGACACCATAGTAGTGACAATGGGTGTGCATCTGCAGGCTGTGGTCCACGGACCATGCAGGGATAGAAGCCTTGTTCAATGGCTTTAGCTCTGGACCTGGGTTGAAGATTTTTGTATAGGATGTCTCCCCAAGGTCTCTTGATGGCATTTTTCTCAGCATATTCCTGGGTCACAAACTGGTATTTGAACCATTGTTTTGCCCAATATCTTCGAATTCATTGGATTCGGGTCTTGCGCTGATTGTAATCCTCTTCAGGATCTGTCTTGTAAAGCTCTGAGAGGTCATCAGGCAAATCTCTTGAAAATCCCCCACGACGCTGTCTGCCTCCCTTCCTTGCAGATATCTCTGTAGCCATGAACTTTAAACTGAATGGCTTCAACACGTTCAAAGGCTTCAAAGGCTTTCGCTTGCTGGACAAACAGGAACTGGCTTCGGGAGAATTTATATGATGCTGTAAGAATTCTTCAAATGAATGCAGACTATGAGAATCAAGGGATTCTCCCACGGACATGTACCTGTGACAGTATTAAGGTGCGAGGGAAGGGGAAGAGGTCATATGCATTCTCAAAAGATTTTGAAGATAAACCAGTTTAGAAGACATTGACCTCATCGTGCGAAGACATTCACTCATAGATAAGGAGTTGGTTCCAGATTTGTACGAATCCAGAGATCAGTACAAGTGAGGAATCTAACTACTTTGTGAAGCATAAGTGAACATAATAGGCATAATATGAGATGCAGTATGAAGTGGATCCAACATGTGTGAACAAAAACTACTTGTGGTAGAAAGTGACGAATCTGTAGGATCAAAGGGGGCCGTAAAAAGGAGGTTTTTATTTACCACACAAGGAACTGCTGGACGGAGTGGAAGAGGAGGCCGAGCAGTTCGATCGTCCGTGCCCTAACTTGCCGACGGAGGACACCTATGGCGACGGCGGAGAGGACGACGTCTGCTGTCGGCGTGAAGACGGCGTCGGAGAGGTTGTGGCAGCTAAGCGCTTCGTCGCCGGCGTCGTCGAGTGCTAGCGGTGGTGCTAGGGTTCGTGCGAGATTGGAAGAAGAGATAATGACTGTGGTGAGGCGTGTATTTATAGGGACAGGGGCGGCTCAGTGTTATTACACAGGTGCCCCTGGCAATTCACATCTAAGGAACATGTGGCCATCATGCAGCATATCGGAGGTTGTTCCACGTCCCACGCACGCCTGGATTGTCGGGTGGTCGTTCCCACTTCTCTGGGTTTCAGGTGAAGGAATTAGCATTGAAAGCGGACTTAATGTTTGTCTCTGTATCTTCTGCTGACAAGGACGCAGAGAAGACATTTGACAGTTTCAAGAGAATGCATATGATTTGGAGAGTTAGAGTTTGAGATAGAAAGCATAGAGAGGTTAGGGTCCGATCACATTCACTTAGTTCAAAAGATTCAACAAGAAGACATAGCTATAAGTGAATGCTGTAGAGGACAGAACACTAGTATATATATAATCAACATAGTGAAGATAATCATGAAGACATGTTGAGATTGAAGCCAAACCGAATGTGAATACATAGCAAATGTAACGCCGTGAGTGAAACACTTCAAACAGAACATTTGGTGGTGGCGTTACCCACCGTATAGGAAGTGCTAGACCCAGACACGACGCACAATTATCGTGGCGCTCCCAGGTCAAATTCCTCATTAATGTATTCACACTTAGAATGCATGTCTTCATTGATTGAAGATATACTTTGCTTCATGTGTTGCACATCTAAGTCATCAATATGCATAAGTGTTAGGATGTGTGCCTAATCACAGGACATTTGAGGATTCCAAGATATTTAGCTCACACCGTAACTTGCAAAATCTCTTCTCATCCAAGGGCTTGGTGAAGATATCTGCCAATTGCTCTTCAGTGTTGACGTGTATGATATCAATATCTTCCTTCACAACATGATCTCTGAGAAAGTGATGACGAATCTCAATGTGCTTTGTCTTCGAGTGCTGAACTGGGTTGTTGGCAATCTTGATGGAGCTTTCGTTGCCGTAGTAGAGTGGCACTTGCTTCAGATGAATGCCATAGTCTTTGAGTGTTTGCTTCATCCACAGAAGCTGAGCGCAGCAAGATCCAGCAGCAATGTATTCAGATTCAGCAGTGGAGAGAGATACACAGTTCTGCTTCTTTGAAGACCAACATACAAGTGATCGTCCCAGAAAATGACATGTGCCTGATGTAGACTTGCGATCAACCTTGTCACCAGCATAATCAGCATCCGAGAATCCAACTAGATCAAACTTTGAGCCCTTTGGATACCATAATCCTAGAGTTGGGGTGTAAGCCAAATATCGAAGAATTGGCTTCACAGCTAAGTGATGCGATTCCTTTGATGCCGCTTGGAATCGAGCACACATGCAAACACTAAGCATAATATTTGGCCTAGATGCACATAGATAAAGTAAAGAACCAATCATGGAGCGGTATACCTTTTGATCGAACTCTTTACCATTGTCGTCGGGACCCAGATGATGTTTGGCTGGCATTGGCGTTGTGAAGCCTTTGCAGTCTTGCATACCGAACTTCTTCAGGCAGTCTTTGAGATACTTCTCTTGAGATATAAAGATGTCGTTGCGTTGCTGTCGTATTTGAAGACCAAGGAAAAACTTCAGCTCTCCCATCATGGACATCTGGTATTGCTCTTGCATCATATATCCAAACTCTTCACTGTATTTCTGATTGGTGCAGCCGAAGATAATGTCATCCACATATATTTGGCACACAAACAGTTCACCATCATATGTCTTCGTGAAGAGAGTGGGGTCGAGAGAACCAGGTGTGAAGCCTTTGCTCTTCAGGAAGTATTTGAGTGTGTCATACCAAGCCCGAGGGGCTTGTTTGAGGCCATACAGTGCCTTGTTGAGCTTGTATACCATGTCAGGATGCTTTGGATCTTCAAAGCCAGGCGGTTGTGCAACATACACTTCTTCTTCAATCTTGCCATTGAGAAATGCGCTCTTCACATCCATTTGATATAGAAGTATGTTATGATGATTTGCATAGGCCAGCAGTATGCGTATGGCTTCAAGTCGAGCCACAGGAGCAAATGTTTCATCGAAGTCAATCCCTTCAACTTGAGTATATCCTTGAGCAACGAGACGAGCTTTGTTTCTGACAACTTGACCATGCTCATCTTGCTTGTTGCGGTATATCCATTTGGTGCCTATTATATTGTGCTTCCGAGGATCAGGACGCTTAACCAGTTCCCATACATTATTCAGCTCAAACTGTTGAAGCTCTTCTTGCATAGCTTGAATCCATTCAGGTTCCATGAAGGCTTCTTCAACTTTCTTGGGTTCTGTTATTGAGATGAATGCGAAGTGCCCACAGAAATTTGCTAGCTGTGTTGCCCTTGAACGAGTGAGCGGACCGGGTGCATTGATGCTATCAATTATTCTCTCAATCTGCACTTCATTGGCAACACGAGGATGTACAGGGCGAAGATTTTGCTCTTGCTGATCATTGTCATTGTTAGAGGGATTGTCTTCAGGCTGAGCATTGTCTTCAGGTTGATCAGGTGCGGAGATGATAAGTTCCTCTTCAGGTTGAGCTTCAGAGGGTATGATTTCTCCAGTTCCCATAAGTTTGATTGATTCACTGGATGGAACTTCATCTAGCACATTTGGCAGGTGCTCTCTTTGTGAACCGTTAGTCTCATCGAACCGCACATCCACTGTTTCAACCACTTTATAATGAAAGAGATTGAAGACTCTGTAGGAGTGCGAATCCTTTCCATATCCAAGCATAAAACCCTCATGTGCTTTTGGTGCAAATTTTGAAGTGTGATGTGGATCCTTGATCCAGCACCTGGCGCCAAATACTCTGAAGTAACTGACATTTGGCTTCTTGCCAGTAAGGAGCTCATAAGATGTCTTGTTCAGAAGCTTGTGAAGATAAACACGGTTGATTGTATGGCATGCAGTATCAATGGCTTCAGGCCAGAATTTTCTTGGAGTCTTGTATTCATCAAGCATCGTTCGGGCCATCTCAATGAGTGTTCTGTTCTTGCGTTCGACGACGCCATTCTGCTGTGGCGTGTACGGGGCTGAGAATTCATGTGTGATGCCCAAAGTATCAAGATATGTATCAAGGCTAGTGTTCTTGAATTCAGTGCCATTGTCACTTCTGATGTGCTTTATCTTGGCGCCATAGTTGTTCATTGCTCGATTGGCGAAGCGTCTGAAGACATCCTGCACTTCAGTCTTGTAGAGGATTATGTGCACCCAAGTATATCTAGAATAATCATCAACAATGACAAAGCCATAGAGACAAGCAGTAGTAGTAAGAGTTGAGTAATGAGTGGGACCGAAAAGATCCATGTGGAGCAGTTCGAAGGGTCGAGTTGTTGTCATGATTGTCTTCGAGGGATGCTTGGCCCTCGTCATCTTTCCTGCTTCACAGGCACCGCATAAGTGATCTTTCTTGAACTTGACGCCCTCGATGCCTATGACATGCTTCTTCTTTGCAAGGGTGTGGAGGTTCCTCATGCCAGCATGCCCTAGCCTCCGATGCCAGAGCCAACATTCTGAAGCTTTTGCCAGAAGACATACGGCAAGCTATGGTCCTGCTGAGAAATCTACCACGTACAAATCATCTTTCCTATACCCTTCAAACACTAGAGACTTGTCAGATTCCATTAGAACAAGGCAACGATATTTTCCAAACATCACGATCATGTTTAAATCGCAAAGCATTGAGACAGACATTAAGTTGAAACCAAGGGATTCAACAAGCATGACTTTATCCATGTGTTGATCCTTTGAGATTGCAACTCTACCTAGACCCAATACCTTACTTTTACCAGTGTCAGCAAATGTGATGTGACTCTTGTCGGATGGACGTAAGGTTGAGTCCATAAGAAGGCTTCTCTTGCCAGTCATGTGATTGGTACACCCACTATCAATAATCCATTCTGAAGCTGCTGGTGTCGTACCCTATAGTGCAGTTAGGGGGATAGGCTTCACGAAGAGAATTGTGAAGCAAAAACATTTGACGAACCAGTGGGTTATGAAAGCTTAGATCGAGATTTGGACTGATAGGGCGAGTAGCAAGCGATTCAGGAACAAAGTACATAATAAGACCATTCGGGCATTTGATCTTGCACCCTACAAGATGTTTAAGGTCCCCAGCAATAGCGTCAGACGATTTTGGTTTTCTGCTGGAGACCCTTCCCTGCAAAAGAGAGTTAAGCTTTCTTAGCCACCCACATCTTCAAGGGTGGCTTAGAAGCAATAAGTCTAAGTGCAGCATCTGAGAACTTTGGCTTTGGAGCCCTAGCAAAAAGTCTTGCAGGAGGACAATAGTACTCATAAGAATAAGCAGAATAGTTCTTGGTCTTATGAACATGGCGGTTTGATGAACCGCGCTCATATTCATAGGCCTGAGTATGGCTTCCCTGCAAAACATTTGCGTTAGTGCGACTTAGGTGAGTCCTCTGTCTGTATGAAGCCTTTGGACCGTATGAAGCCTGTGGTCTGGGGTTTGTCTTCTTCACCTGTGGTGTCATGATGACATTCACAGGAAGATTCTCCAAACACCTTTTTGGCACCCAGATCTTCTTCATAGGCGGTCCATTCCTGCAGTTAGTACCAATATACCTGGCAAACACTTCACCATTCTGATTCTTAAACAGTTTATAGTTTGCATCAAAGGATTCATCAATAACGATGGGATTAGCACAAGTGAAGCCAAATAGGGTGGATGGATCCACGGAAGGTTCCTTTGCAGCAACCCATGTGGTTTTGGGGTACTGCTCAGGATTCCAGTAAGAGCCATCAGCATTCATTTTCCTTTCGAACCCAACACCCTCTTTCCTAGGGTTTCGGTTCAGGATCTGCCTTTTGAGGACATCACATAGTGTCTGATGCCCTTTGAGACTTTTGTACATCCCTGTTTCAAGCAGTGTCTTCAACCTAGCATTCTCATCAGCAATAGCAGTGGTATCCTCAGCGGAGGGGTTAGTTACCACATCAATAGTTGAAGATATTGCAATAGTAGCAGCAGTAGAACATTCAGCAACAGAGGTAACGTTATCACGCTCAATGCATTTAAGACATGGTGGTTCAAATCCTTCCTGAGCGGAACTGATCTGTTTGGCACGAAGTGACTCGTTTTCCTTTTGAAGATCTTCATGAGCCGCTCTCAATTTCTCAAGATCTTGCTTCCTTTGAAGATAATCATAGGAAAGCCTTTCATGAGTTGTTGAGAGCGTTTCATGACGACTTTCAAGTTCCTCATACTTAACATGAAGATTTTTTATGTCTTCAATTAAGGACTGAGATCGAGTCATTTCAGCGTCTAGCAGATCATCGCTTTTGTCTAACAGTTTTTGAATATGTTCCATAGCTTTCTGTTGTTCAGTTGCAATTTTAGCAAGTGTTTTGTAGCTGGGTTTGGAATCACAATCAGAGTCATCTTCACTAGATGTTTGATAGTGAGTAGTGCGTGTGTTTACCTTGGCATCGCGTGCCATGAAGCAGTAGGTAGGAGCGGAGTAGTCCTTGTCATTTGCATCGGTGTCGGTGATGAAGTCGTTGTCTTCAGTGTTGAAGATGGACTTGGCAACGTATGCTGTAGCCAGACTCGCAACGCCAGAATCGGACTCCTCCTCAGACTCCACCTCCGCCTCCTCAGAAGCAGACTCCTCCTCTGAATCCATTTCCTTGCCAGATGAGCTCTTCTTGTGTGATGAAGACTTGGAGGAAGACTTGGAAGAGGACTTTGAGTATTTCTTCTTCTTCTTGTCGTCAGAGTCATACTCCTTGCTCTTCTTCTTCTTCTTGTTCTCATTGTCCCACTGCGGACACTCAGAGATGTAGTGGCCAGGTTTCTTGCACTTGTGGCATGATCTTTTCTTGTAGTCATAAGCAGAAGCTTCATCATTCCTTGAGCTTGATCGTGAAGACTTTCTGAAGCCTTTCTTCTTGGTGAATTTTTGGAACTTCTTCACAAGCATAGCAAGCTCCTTTCCAATGTCTTCAGGATCATCAGAACTGCTGTCGGATTCTTCTTCAGATGTGGAGACAGCTTTTGCCTTCAAGGCATGAGTTCGCCCATAGTTGGGACCGTAGATGTCTCTTTTCTCAGAAAGCTGAAACTCGTGTGTGTTGAGCCTCTCAAGTATGTCAGACGGATCGAGTGTCTTGAAGTCAGGACGTTCTTGAATCATCAGGGCTAGGGTGTCAAACGAGCTGTCAAGTGATCTCAAGCGTGTCTTGACGACTTCATGCTTGGTGATCTCAGTGGCGCCGAGAGCTTGAAGCTCATTTGTGATATCAGTGAGTCGATCAAATGTAAGTTGGACATTCTCATTGTCATTTCTCTTGAAGCGGTTGAAGAGGTTGCAAAGGACGTTGATTATCTGATCTCTCTGGGTTGAGACGTCTTCATTGACCTTGGAGAGCCAGTCCCATACTAGCTTAGATGTTTCCAAAGCACTTACACGGCCATACTTACCTTTGGTCAGATGACCACAGATGATATTCTTGGCAGTGGAGTCCAGTTGAACGAACTTCTTGACATCAGCAGCGGTGACACCTTCACCAGCCTTAGGAACGCCATTCTTGACGACATACCATAGGTCGACATCAATGGCTTCAAGATGCATGCGCATCTTATTCTTTCAGTAGGGATATTTAGTTCCATCGAAGACGGGACATGCAGCGGAGACTTTGATTATCCCTGCAGTCGACATAGCTAAAACTCCAGGTGGTTAAACCGAATCACATAGAACAAGGGAGTACCTTGCTCTGATACCAATCGAAAGTGTGTTATATCGACTAGAGGGGGGGTGAATAGGCAATTTTTATGAAAGTCTTCACAACATGGAAGTTTTGAAGAAAAACGATAGAAATAGACCTATTACCATGCAGCGGAAGGTAGACTACACTAGGCAAACCATAGTCAAGTATTCAATGAAGTGAAAGCACAATGACCTATAGCAGCTAGGTAGTAAGGATCAGGTAGGAAGATATTATGAAGCCAATCAGAACAAGCAGTCACTCAGTGAAGACAAAAGATAGTGCAATCATACAATGACTTCACAAGGACCAACAGTAAGTAAAGGGAAGGGAAGGATGAAACCAGTGACTCGTTGAAGACAATGATTTGTTAGACCAGTTCCAGTTGCTGTGACAACTATACGTCTGGTTAGGGCGGCTAGGTATTTAAACCTGAGGACACACAGTCCCGGACACCCAGTCCTGAACACGCAACTCAGGACACCCAGTCCTCATCGTATTCCCCTTGAGCTAAGGTCACACAAACCTCGCCCAATCACTCTGGTAAGTCTTCAAGGTAGACTCCCAAACCTTCACAGATTTTATTCACCAGCGATCCACAATGACTCTTGGATGCTCAGAACGCGACGCCTAACCGGCTGGAGGATTCACAGTCCTCAAGTGTAATAAGTCTTCAGATCACACAGACAGGAAGACTTAAGTGATGCCTAACACTCTTTGGCTCTGGGTGGTTAGGGCTTTATCCTCGCAAGGAATTCTCTCTCAAAGGCTTCGAGGTGGGTTGCTCTCAAACGACAAAAGCCGTACTCTAACTCTGAGCAGCCAACCATTTATGGTTGTAGGGGGTGGGCTATTTATAGACACTAGGCAACCCGGCCTAATTTGTCCGAAATGACCCTGGGTCACTAAGGAACTGATACGTGTTCCAACGGTCAGATTTCAAACACATACGGCAACTTTACTTGGGCTACAAGCAAAGCTGACTTGTCCGACTCTGGACAAGATTCGCTCTCATAGTCTTCAGTCGAAGACATAGGTTTTGGTTAAGCGTCACTTCAGTCATTCTGACTGGTTCTCTTGGACCCCACTTAACAGTACGGTGGTTCCAATGACCCAACAAGGAAGAAAAAGAACTACGAAAGATCTAAGTCTTCGAGCTCCATAGGCTTCATGCGATGTCTTCTCTTGTCATAGTCTTCAATGTGAATATCTTCACATACCACCTTTGACATCAATGTCTTCATACATTTTTAGGGGTCATCTCTAGTAGGAAAACCGAATCAATGAGGCACTTCTACCTGTGTTATCCTGCAATTCTCACAAACACATTAGTCCCTCAACTAGGTTTGTCATCAATACTCCAAAACCAACTAGGGGTGGGACTAGATGCACTTACAAACCCACGCTGCTTCTCGGCATGGATGGGACGGTGCTATCCATTGGTGGATCATCCGCTAGCTGCTGAGACCCCCTTTGCTGGCTAAGTGAGTCGATCTGCTCCTGCTGCCGCTGGAATTTGATTGCCAAGTCTGCGTGCGCTGATTCTAGGCCTTGAAGGCGTTCATATTCTAGCTTCCTCTGCTCCTCCTCCATCTTCCTCTTCTTCTCCTCCGCAATCTTCTTTCTCGCACGTGTTCTGTTGTCGGCGTTCCAGTCCGAAAACCCCTCATACCACGGAATAGCGCCCATGCCTCGTGTTCTTCCCGGGTGTTCAGTATTTCCCAGGGCACGCGTAAGCTCGTCGTTCTCTCTGTTGGGCTCGAACAACCCGGATCGAGCCTCTTCTATTGCAACAAGTAGCTTATCTTCGGCTCCGTCCAGACATGCCTTCTTGGAAACTTTGCCTGTCTTCGGGTCCAACTCCCCCCCATGCGCATAGAACCAAGTCCTGCATCTGGGGGGCCAGCTCAATGTTTCTGGAGTGACACCTGCATCCAGCATCTCTTTCTCAGACTTATCCCACTTAGGCATTCCCACCGCATAGCCACCTGGCCCCAGCTTATGGAACTTATCCTTTTTTGCGGCATTGGCCTTGTTTATTCTCGACCGTTCCTTAGATAATTCCGAATCCTTGAATTTCACGAAATCGTCCCAATGAGCACTTTGGTTCTCTAGTGTTCCCTCGAATACTGGAGTCTTCCTTCCTCCGTTGACGTACTTGGCCCATTCACGAATCTTGTCGTTCTTGAATGCAACCGCCATCTTCCTAAGAGCAGCGTCCTTGACTTTCTCCACATCTGCATTTGTGAAATGATCTGGTAGGGTGAAATGTTCCATGAGCGTTTCCCAAAGCAAATGTTTTTGTCTGTCGTCGACAAAAGTAACTCCTGGACGTGGCTTTGCTGGCTCTCTCCATTCTTGAAGGGAGATCGGGAGTTGGTCCTTCACAAGAACTCCGCACTGACGAACGAACTTGTCTGCAATCTTCTTAGGCGCGAATGGTTCGCCATTAGGTCTGATTGCCTCGATATTGTACTTTAGGCCCTCCTTCAACTTTTTGTTCGGGCCTCATTTCGTCCTGTTGTCTGAAGATTTGCTCGATCTGGATGGCTGAAAGAAGAAAGATCGATTCGTTAATATATCTTCAAGTCATTTAAAACATGTGATGATCACCAGATGCCTGCTTATATAAATATATATACCTCGCCGGTCTTTGTTGTTTCAAGATCAACATTTTCTTCGTCATGTTCATAGTTCATGACTTCATCAATTCGGTCGTCGCGATCGAATATCATATCACCCTCCCCGGTGTTGTTTAGATATTCGGAGCCGTCATAATCTTCTTCATTCTGATCATCATCTGGCCCGCGAGGATTGCGTATGATATTAAACATGGCCTCTTCTCCCTCTCTGCCGGTATTATCCGCCATAGGTTTTGTTTAACTAATCCAAAAGAAATATATTCAAATTACAATGCATGGATGCAATCAATTAATAAGGAAAAACTGAATCAATCATAGTACATAATAAGCATCATCGAATATAATCTCGAATACGTCGTCTCGAATAATAGATATAATCTCGAATACATCGTCTCGAATAATAGACATAATCTCGAATACATCGTCTCGAATAATATACATAATCTCGAATACATCGTAGGATCATGCGGCGCGGGCGGTGGACACCCAAAGAGAAGGAACCCTCACAGGATCATAGCTGAAGTGAGATCCCTGAAGAAACTGTCAGGTATTGTAGAACCTACCGCCCTCTAACGCAACCATGTAGCGATGGACGTGCTCGTCCTCCTCCCTGACACGGTGACGTACCACCTCCGACGGGGCCGGCTCCCTTCGTACCGAAACTGGCCCACGCGAACGCCACCAAACTATATCAAGGTCGACGACAGGGGACGGGTTCCTCATCAAGCGGCGCGCCCCTCCAGGCAGCACCTCCCAGTGCCAGCCCGGCGAAGCCCAGTCCCAGACATGGGTCAGCCGAACGTCGTCGCGGACGGGTCGACGACGAGGATGCGGGCCGGGCATCGTCGAGAACAAATACTAGCTATATGCCCGCAAAAAGTAACATTTTTTAATGATTGGATTTTGATAACTAAAATTTCTAACATTTCTATATAACTAACATTCCTATAACATTTCTAACAATGCTATATAACTAACATTTCTATAACATTTCTAATATTTCTATAACTAAAAAACAGAAAAAAATTATAACATTTCTATATATATAACTAACATTTGTATAACATTTCTAATATTTCTATAACTAAACAAAAGAAAAATTTCTAACTTTTTTATAACTATTTCTATAACTAAAAAACAGAAAAATTTATAACAATTCTAACATTTCTATAACATTTCTAACAATGCTATATAACTAACTATTTCTATAACTAAAAATGAAAAATTTCTAACATTTTTATAACTATTTCTATAACTAAAAAATGTGTGTGTGTGTGTGTGTGCTCACCGGCAAGGCGAGAGGCGACGGGGGGCGGAGACGGGGACGGCGACGGGCGCGGCGACGACGGGGATGGCGACGACGGGGACAGGGATGGGACGGCGACGGCTGGGACGGGCCGGGGCAGTGACGACGGGGACGAGGCGGCGATGATGGGGACGGGGACGACGCGGGACGGGCCGAGACGGCGCGGCGGTGACGACGGGGACGACGGGGCGGCGACGATGGGGACGGGGCGGCGACGGGGGCGGCGACGAGGGATGTGGAGACAGGGGCGGCGGGCGACGGGGCAGAGGAGAAGAAGCAGATGAGAAACTGAAAATTTTGAAGTGTTTAGTTATATAGGATGGACCTTTAGTACCGGTTGGAGCCACCAACCGGTACTAAAGGCCTGTTTTGGCCAGGCCAAGCGGTGGGAACCGCACCCCTTTAGTACCGGGTGTTGGCTCAAACCGGTACTAAAGACCGCCCCCTTTAGTACCGGTTTGAGCCACCACCCGGTACTAAAGGGGGTGCGCTGGCGCAGGTGCGGTGCGGAATGTTTAGTCCCACCTCGCTAGCCGAGGGGCGTCCGCACTGGTTTATAAGCCCCAGTGCGGTAGCTCCCTCGAGCTCCTCTCCAAACCAGGCCTACTTGGCCTAAATGTTCTGCGCTGCCCTGTGGGCCTACCGGGCCTTTGCGGGCCTGCATCCTGGCCCAACAACAGGTTAGGTTTCTAGTCATATGCAGGCCGCTGTGGCGCAGTAGGTGGGCTTTTTTCTTATTTTTTGCTTTATTTATTTTTGTTTTATTTGTTTTTTAGTTGTTTTTTTGCTGTATTTAGAGTTTCTTTGTGAATATTTTTGCTTTAGGTACAAAAAATTACAAACTTTCTGTTAGTACCGGTAGTTTACAAATTTTAATAGTTCAAATTTTAATTTATTTGAAATTTGTGTGAATCACTAGTTTATGAATAACTTAACTTTGAGAATAGATTTTTCAGTGATTCTTTTTTCTTATGTTTAATATTAGTGTGTTTTATCATTATATTCAATTTGGTAATGCTTAGGTTATTTAAAAAATGAAATGCCTTTTGTAATGGATGAGTTTTCGTCCGAAACCCTGATACTTCGAAAGAGATTGTCCATTTTGTACACGAAGTGCATCTAGTTTTTGCGGTAACCCTCTCTACTTTTTTGCACATGCTATGTGGGTGAAATTATGATACCATGCCAACTTTCAACCTTTTCTGAGTTCATTTGAAATGCTTTTCAATTTCAGGGTCATTTAGCTTAAAAAATTAGTAAAGGCATGAAAGAATTTGTTTGCACATAAAATTTCTTCGCGTTTCAAATGCCAAAACACATAACTACTCTAACTATTACAGAGATTCCCTCCTGAGTGTGAAACACAGAAGAAAGTGATGATAGTGAAGCCGATCACATCCCAGATCTTTGGGTGTGAAACTTTTTCTTCGTGTGTGTCCCTTTGTGCCGTAACCATGGAAAATCTTCATCATTTAACAGGATGCTTGGGTCAAAATTCATTGTGAATGGAGCAATTTCATCAAACTTTTCATAATCTTCTGACATGTCTGTCTTGTCATCCACTCCCACGATGTTTCTCTTCCCAGAAAGAACTATGTGCCGCTTTGGCTCATCGTACGATGCATTCGCTTCCTTATCTTTTCTTTTTCTTGGCTTGGTAGACATGTCCTTCACATAGAAAACATGTGCCACATCATTGGCTAGGATGAATGGTTCGTCTGCATACGCAAGATTGTTGAGATCCACTATTGCCATTCCGTACTGCGGGTCTTCCGTTACCCCGCCTCGTGTCATATTGACCCATTTGCACCAAAACAAAGGGACCTTCAAACCACGTCGATAGTCAAGTTCCCATATGTCATGTATATAACCATAATATGTTTCCTTTCCTGTCTTGGTTTCTGCATCAAAGCGGACACCACTGTTTTGGTTGGTGCTCTTCTTATCTTGGGCGATCGTGTAAAATGTATTACCATTTATCTCGTACCCTTTGAAAGTCATTATATTTGAAGATGGTAACTGGGACAGCAAGTACAGGTCATCTTCAATAGAGGTGTCATGCATGGTACGTGTCTGCAACCAGCTGGCGAAACTCCTGGTTTGTTCACGTGTAATCCAGTCATCAAACCGCTCCGGGTGTTTGGAGCGTAGCAAATTCTTGTGTTCATCCATATACGGAGCCACCAAGGCGGAATTCTGTAGAACTGTGTAGTGTGCTTCATTGAGAGAATGTCCGTCCATACATATTATTTGTTCCCCTCCTAGCGTGCCTTTGTTGGGGAACGTAGCAGAATTTTAAAATTTTCTACGCATCACCAAGATCAATCTATGGAGTCATCTAGCAACGAGGGAGAGAGTAGTGCATCTACATACCCTTGTAGATCACGAGCGGAAGCGTTCAAGAGAACGGGGTTGATGGAGTCGTACTCGTCGTGATCCAAATCACCGAAGATCCTAGCGCCGAACGGACGGCACCTCCGTGTTCAACACACGTACGGAGCGAGGACGTCTCCCGCGCCTTGATCCAGCAAGGAGGAGGGAGAGGTTGAGGAAGAAGGCTCCAACAGCAGCACGACGGCGTGGTGGTGATGAAGCTGCAATACTCCGGCAGGGCTTCGCCAAGCTCTTATGAAGGAGGAGAGGTGTTGGGGAGGGGAGGGGCTGCGCCTTGGATATTGTGTGCAGCCCTCCCCTCACCCCTCTATTTATAGGGGAAGGGGGAAGGGGGCCGGCCCCCTCTAGATGAGATCTAGAGGGGGGGCGGCGGCCAAGGGGAGGGGGGCTTGCCCCCCAAGCAAGGGGGCGCCCCCCTTAGGGTTTCCCCCAAACCCTAGGCGCATGGGCCCTAGGGGGTGTGGCGCCCCAGCCCATTTGGGCTGGTTCCCTTCTCCATATAGCCCATAAGGCCCTCCGGAAGAGGTGGCCCCTCCCGATGGACCCCCGGAACCCCTCCGGTGGCCCCGGTACAATACCGATATGCCCCCAAACCTTTCCGGCGAACGTATGACAAGTTCCCATATATAAATCTTTACCTCCGGACCATTCCGGAACTCCTCGTGACGTCCGGGATCTCATCCGGGACTCCGAACAACATTCGGTAATCACATACAAGTCTTCCTAACAACCCTAGCGTCACAGAACCTTAAGTGTGTAGACCCTACGGGTTCGGGAGACATGCAGACATGACCGAGACGACTCTTCGGTCAATAACCAACAGCGGGATCTGGATACCCATGTTGGCTCCCACATGCTCCATGATGATCTCGTCGGATGAACCACGATGTCGAGGATTCAATCAATCCGTATACAATTCCCTTTGTCAATCGGTACGTTACTTGCCCGAGACTCGATCGTCGGTATCCCAATACCTTGTTCAGTCTCGTTACCGGCAAGTCACTTTACTCGTACCGTAATGCATGATCCTGTGATCAACCACTTGATCACATTGAGCTCATTATGATGATGCATTACTGAGTGGGCCCAGAGATACCTCTCCGTCATACGGAGTGACAAATCCCAGTCTCGATTCGTGCCAACCCAACAGACACTTTCGGAGATACCTGTAATGTACCTTTATAGTCACCCAGTTACGTTGTGACGTTTGGCACAACCAAGGCACTCCTACGGTATCCGGGAGTTGCACAATCTCATGGTCTAAGGAAATGATACTTGACATTCAGAAAAGCTACAGCAAACGAACTACACGATCTTTGAGCTATGCTGAGGATTGGGTCTTGTCCATCACATCATTCTCCTAATGATGTGATCCCGTTATCAATGACATCCAATGTCCATAGTCAGGAAACCATGACTATCTTTTGATCAACGAGCTAGTCAACTAGAGGCTCACTAGGGACGTGTTGTGGTCTATGTATTCACACATGTATTACGATTTCCGGATAACACAATTATAGCATGAACAATAGACAATTATCATGAACAAAGAAATATAATAATAACCATTTTATTATTGCCTCTAGGGCATATTTCCAACAGCCTTTTCCATCCAGTCTGCCCTTATGCCGTGATTCAGGAACACCAATCGACTTAAGGTCAGGAATAAAGTCAATACAAAACTCAATGACCTCCTCATTTTCATGGCCCTTGGAGATGCTTCCTTCTGGCCTAGCATGGTTATGAACATATTTCTTTAAGACTCTCATGAACCTCTCAAAGGGGAACATATTGTGTAGAAATACAGGACCCAAAATGTTAATCTCTTCGCATAGGTGAACTAGGACGTGCGTCATGATGTTGAAGAAGGATGGTGGGAACACCAACTCGAAACTGACAAGACATTGCACCAAATCATTCTCTAACTTTGGTATGATTTCTGGATCGATTACCTTCTGAGAGATTGCATTGAGAAATGCACATAGCTTCACAATGGCTAATCGAACGTTTTCCGGTAGAAGCCCCCTCAATGCAACCGGAAGCAGTTGCGTCATAATCACGTGGCAGTCATGAGACTTTAGGTTCTGGAACTTTTTCTCTGCCATGTTTATTATTCCCTTTATATTCGACGAGAAGCTAGACGGTACCTTAATACTAAGCAGGCATTCAAAGAAGATTTTCTTCTCTTCTTTGGTAAGAGCGTAGTTTGCATGACCCTGATGTATGTCGTCTTTTCCATGCATACGTTGCTGGTCCTCCCGTGCCTCAGGTGTATCTTTTGTCTTCCCATACACGCCCAAGAAGCCAAGTAGGGTCACACAAAGATTCTTCGTCACGTGCATCACGTCGATTGCGGAGCGGACCTCTAGGTCTTTCCAATAGGGTAGGTCCTAAAATATAGATTTCTTCTTCCACATGGGTGCGCGTCCGTCAGCGTCATTCGGAACAGATTGTCCACCAGGACCCTTTCCAAAGACCACCTTCAAATCCTTGACCATATCATGTACATCAGCACCAGTACGGTAGCGAGGCTTCGTCTGGTGATCCGCCTCACCTTTAAAATGCTTGCCTTTCTTTCTTACGGGATGCCTGCTCGGAAGAAACCGACGATGTCCTAGGTACACATTCTTCTTACAATTAGCCAAATATATACTGTCGGTATCATCCAAATAGTGCGTGCATGCGCGGTATCCCTTGTTTGTCTGTCCTGAAAGGTTACTGAGAGCAGGCCAATTATTGATGGTCACGAACAGCAACGCCTTTAGGTCAAATTCTTCCCCCATGTGCTCATCCCACGCACGTACACCTGTTCCATTCCACAGTTGTAAGAGTTCTTCAACTAATGGCCTTAGGTACACATCAATGTCGTTGCCGGGTTGCTTAGGGCCTTGGATGAGCACTGGGATCATAATGAACTTCCGCTTTATGCACAACCAAGGAGGAAGGTTATACAAACATAGAGTCACAGGCTAGGTGCTATGGTTGCTGCTCTGCACCTCTAACCCTAGAGGGTAGACAACCTTCTTTGCATTACCGGCTCAGCTTCTTCCCTCATTGTTGTATCATCGTATTCAGGGAATCCATGGCCAGCATAGTTGTCGTCGTCCTCTTCTTCTTCATTGTCTTCCATCATAACCCCTCTTTCTCCATGCTTGGTCCAAACATGGTGGGGCATGAAACCGGACTCAAACAGGTGGACGTGAATGGTTCTTGACGTAGAGTAATTGCGACCATTCTTACAGCCAGCACATGGACAATGCATAAAACCATCCGCTCGCTTGTTTGCCTCAGCCGCAAGCAGAAAAGTATGCACGCCATTAATGAACTCGGGAGAGCATCGGTCATCGTACATCCATTGTCGGCTCATCTTCAATACACAGCACCGAAAACATCAAATTAATACAATACATAAAGATCATACAACACTTAAATGCAACAAACAAATAACTCTCTAGCTAAAGAATTTAAATGCAACAACAAATGCGATCAAGATCGCAACTAAGGTAACAATTGATCCAACAACATAATGATACCAAGCCTCACTATGAATGGCATATTTTCTAATCTTTCTAATCTTCAAGCGCATTTTCTCCATCTTAATCTTGTGATCATCGACGACATCGGCAACATGCAATTCCAATTCCATCTTCCCCCCCCCCCTCAATTCTTTTCAATTTTTCCTTCAAATCCTCGTTTTCTCTTTCAACTAAATTTAACCTCTCGACAATAGGGTCGGTTGGAATTTCGGGTTCAACTACCTCCTACATACAAATATCTATGTCAACTTGATGGGCATAATTTGTCATAAACACGAAATGCAATGAATAGTTTTAAAAGAGAATATACCACATACGAATCATAACCCGGACGAGGGCCGACGGGGACGGATATCAAAACCATGGCACTATGCATAACAAACAACGTATGGGTAAGATAATTATACGAGTAACTATATATCCAAATCACACAAACATCATTTTTTATATAAAACTTCATGAACAAGAGGCTCACCACAAGGTGGTGCCGGCGACGAGACGTTGCGAGCGATCAACGGTGGTTACGACAGAGATTTAGAAGGTACTAAGTAAACCACACCTACATATGCAAAACTAAGTGTTATTTTTTACCTCAAATTGCATATAAATCAAATACTAGAACATATATATAATTCCTCCCAAATTACTAAACTCAAAAATCAATCACTATATAAAGCATTGCACGAGCTAATCTAGCAGTGAGTGATGAAAGGAAAAAGTTGCTAACCTTTGTGATCATTTGAATGGATGGGGGCCTTCAAATCTTGGGCAAAATGTGTGATGAGCTTGAGAGGAAGAGGGAAAATAACAGAGAGGAGAGGGGAAAGGGGAAGAACAGAGCGAGCTCGGGTGGACGAAGGGTCTATGTAGGACGACCTTTAGTACCGGTTCGTGATACGACCCGGTACTAAAGGTGCTGGAGGGGCCCCGGACTGACAACATCCTGCCACCACTCACTTTAGTACCGGTTCGTGGCACGAACCGGTGCTAAAGGTTCGCCACAAACCGGTACTAATGAGAGCGGCCCGACTAGCCGTTGGAACCGGCACTAATGTACAGATTAGTGCCGGGTCAAATTCAAACCGGCACTAATGTGCTTCACGTTTGACCCTTTTTCTACTAGTGACATTAAGCCCAAGCGGCAGTGTTAGCAGCAGCGGGTCCATCTCAGACCAGCCCAGCCCAGACGAACTAAGCCCATATAGACACCACATCTTTGTGGGCCTCGGTATATCGATTACAACCATCATGATTGCCGAGAGTGCGCACTTTGTTGTCATGTGATCGTGGAATCACTAATTGAGAAGTACTCCCTTTAAAGATCACTACCACCTTCTCAGAATCTGACAAATGGCGGGTTGCATGTGCACTGGATATGCGCCACTTGTCGTAACCAGTGAGTTTTCTCTTTTGTCGTTGATCCATTTATTCAAAAAGTTTTATCTTTTAAACTGTCGTCCAAATCTTGAACTGTTTTCACCGTTGGATTCCTCGCATCAAGATCTTCAAAACTAGATCCTAGGTTGATAGGTTTTAACAAACCTTTTTTCATGAAAAAAATGGACCGGGAGCACGTTTTTCCCCTTTTCGAAAGTCGTTTCTCGAGAGACACGACCATGGCCGTGCCTTTTGCGGAAGCAAATTCGTGCCTCCCGCGGGAGCAAATCCGTGTCTCTCGCGGATGAAAAAAAAGAAAGCACATTTTTTCGTGAAAAAAATCAATTTTTTTGTCTAAAAGCTATGAAAGACTGATGAGATATCAAAAAGCCGAAAAAATCATCAAAAAGGCAAAAACGCGTGCGAAAAAATAAAATAAAAATAAAAAATGGAGGAATCGCCCAGAGAGCGACGCATGGCGGTGGCTGAGAGCGCGCCAAGTGGCGCGCTCTCAACCCACCCGAAGTGACCCTTGGGGAGGCTGGAGTGCTCCCTGACCCATTTAGTTTTCACATTTTTCCCATGGTTCGCTCGATCGCATTTGGGAAAAAAGGAAAAAATGAAATAATTCACAAAAAATGAAGAATATCATGAATTCAAAGAAGTTCACTGATTTTGAAAAAAAAAACCGTAAACTTGAAAAGGAGTTCAAAGAATTTTAAAAAGTTCATTTAATATTTTAAAAAATCATCTTATTTGAAAAAAGTTCGTCAAACTTTAAAAAAAATCATCGAATTTGTAAAAAAGTTTATCAATAGTAGAACAATTTCATCAAATTTGAAAAAAAAATCATCTAACTAGAAAAAAATCATCGAATTTTAAACAAACTCCACCCCATAATAGTGTTAACTTTATGTTCTGCAAATCACATTTTTTATAATTTATCTAGGTATGTATCGGGCCCAACCATTGGTGCATTTTTTTATTTGAACCTAAAGGACATTGATCTTGGAATTGTGAGATAGTATGAAGTCTCTGTGTGTGTTTGCTTTATGCCCCAGCTAGCCCCACCAATTTATTGGCATGACCAAAGCTAGGGCATGACCAAAAAATTGGCAAGTTAACCTTGTTTGGTTTAGATCCATTGTACCTACCAATTTTTTTTGGCAAAATCAGTGAAGCCGCCATTTGATTTGTTACCAAGTAAACATAACAAAGTTTGGGACTTACGATTGATCCATGCTTCCTTTTATCCATAGCCGGTCAAAAAAATGTGACACATAACCTTTTTAATCAGCTACAATACACTGAATAAACGAAAATTGGCATGCAAAAGCTCAAATGTATGTTACATTTGTCACACAAAAGAATACTCTTTTTTGAGATAAAATTCCCGTTTTTCCAGGATTAGTTTTTTAAAGGGTTTCCGAAGTAGTTTTTATTTAGGACATTCAGGGTTAGTTTTTTAAGGCAAATTCTGGATTAGTTTTTTAAAAGGGCTGCTCTGGGCCGTAATAATAATAAACAAATTAGGGTCGGGGTTTGCACCGGATTATAGTAGTCGATCTAAACAACCGATGGTAATTTGTTTGGTAAGTACTAGTACATATGTTGCTGCATGCACCTGCCGGTTAGTTGAGCCAAAAAAAGGAGTATGTATCACCTAAAGATTAGGAAATTGGTGAGATATGCGGACCAATAAATATGTTTTGAGAGTAAATCGTTAGTTAATCGTTGCAATAATTAAGCGGGTCCCATGGAGAGAGCGGGCGAGGGAGTTGCCAATTTTTTCGCGCAGCTTTTCCGTGCCATCAACTCGCCCTCGCTTTGGCAAGGATCGTACTGGTCGGTCGTGGGCGCGTGGGACGAGCGAAAATTTTGGTTACCATCCAAACGGACACCAATTTCTGTGGGCTTTGCCAAATTTTTGGTATGGTTGCTATTGGTTGCAATCTAAACACATCCTCTCTGTAGCTCTCTGGATGCCCGCATGTGCAGAGTGTTCGCTGGTTCTTGAAGAGGATGAGGATCATGAGAATATCGGACGCCAGTGGTCTCGGTTAGATTCTTGTCTACCTCTTTACCACGAATGACAACTTATATAGATCATGGAAAAAAATTAAATGCCGTGGCAATTTTTATTATTTTGTATCATGGTAATTTCTATGTGCGATTTTTAAGTCATGACATAGAAACACATAGAACACAACAATTTAATTAATAATATCATGGAATGATTTTATTTTAAATGGCATGGCAACTTTATTCTTTTATTTTTTATGATGACAATATTATTTACGTGTCTTTTTATAGAAAATTTTAAAAATATGACATGGCAAATTTCCTGACTTTTTCACTTAAAATCTTCTTTGCACATTTTTTCTATTTTTATATATACAAAGAAAATGGCGAATGGGCCTGGAAGAATGGAAAAGGCCCGCCTGGAGAAAAAGCGGACTTGCAGTGAACCAAAAACTTTCACTCGAGGGGGACGCTCCCGAACTCAAATGCTCCTTCATAAACAGTAAAGCCGAAGAACTAGTAAAAAAATGGAAGCATTCTGAATATTTTCTTTGGCAAGCTTTGGCAAATGTTTTGTTTGCTTGCAGCAAAAGAAGGTACGGCGTATTTACTTGCTCTGCGTCGTCCGTCCATGCAGATGCAGAGCCAGCCACACTGACTGACTGACTGACCGACTGACAAGGTCAAGCGAAGCTGAAGCTTGCACGCTCACCGCGGGGGCACGGACAAAGAGATCCCCCTCCCTCCCAGCTCGTACACGCGGGCGAGTGCAGTATAATAACTATACATACATGCAAAGTACGTACGTACGCCAGAGGCAGAGAGAGTCGACGCCCGTCTTGTGTCAAAAAGCGGCCTCGCAGATACAGATCCAGATCCGGCAGCGGCGAGTAAAAACAAATCCGCGAGCCCATCTGTCTCTCCGTCCGATCCATCGATCAATCTCTCTGGACTGGAGCCGTCTGCTCCGACCCAAAAACTGACAGCTGCGACCCGTGCCCTCTTCAACTTTTTTTTTTTGAAAAACCCCTCCATGTATTAATTAACTTAAAATGTTCATACAATCATTCGTTACAAACTTTCCCACGCAGGGCGGAACAGAATGAAACATAATACCATCAGAACTATTATCAAAACTAAACTTTGCAATCTCATGAGCCACCATATTAGCCTTCCTACTGATCTTAGAAATCTGTAAATTCACCAACAACTTTGAGACAACTACAGCTTCCTTCTTTAGATCAACAAGGGATGATCTGTCCACATGTTCTTTACCAAAAACGGAGGCTACAAACGAACAGTCAGTTTCCAAAATGACGGGCATGTCTAGAGTCATACCAATATATAGGCCGGACAAGGACGCTCTAAGTTCCGCTTCCTCAACGCTGTAGCAAGTACCAATATAATCCCAGGAGGATAGGATCACTTGTCCACGGTGATTTCTAACAACCACCCCCACGCTCGCAGCTTCAATGGCCTTCACAGAACTTGCGTCGACATTAATCTTATAGATGTCTGGGGTAGGTGGCCTCCAAAGAGTAACCTGCCTCTCAATGTTATTGGTTGGCTGAAGATCCAACTCCACTTGCTTCCCCTTACTGCATATCTCCACCTGCATTTTAGCAAGACAAGACGAGAAAGATGCCCAATAATTTTCGACAAAACTTACCGAGGCTGAGATGGATTCCATTCCCTTACCAAAGATCAAATCATTCCTCAAGTGCCAAGCTCTCCAAAACATGAATATAGTTTGCTCACGAACATGCGTAGTTAGCTGGTCCAATAGAATAAGGAACCAATCCGGTCCAGAAAATTTGAAGGTCTCCTCCGCTGGTAATTTCCAAACTTCCTTCAGAGCCATGCAGAACGCACGAGCCTTGGGACAAACCACCAAAGCATGGAAAATACACTCATCATCAATACCACATATTGAGCATGTACCTAGAGTAGTTTGATGATGTTTAACCCTATTGAGTTGAACCGCCAAACTATTAGAAGCAGCCCTCCTGGCAAAAAATTTAATTTTTTGGGGGACATTAGCATTCCAAATAATATTCCAGAGCCTCCTATCCCCATTTATGGCATCACTGGAATTGCCAGAAACACTCCTCGGCTCTTTAAGATTCAGAGCTAGTCTATACGCACTCTTCACGGAGAACAAGCCACTTTTCTCGTGGTGCCAAGCAATAAAGTCTCCCTCGCCCACTCGAAGAATACGGAGCTTTAGGATTTCCTCTGCATCATGAATATAAAATAGATGCCTTATCAGGTTCTCATCCCAACTCCTGGTTGCACTCAAAAATAACTCGAAAACCAATTTGATCGTAGTTCTGCTCTTTTTACCACAAATTTGTAGGCCAGATTCCCTAGGGATCCAATTATCCCTCCAAATATTTATACTAGTCCCATCGACCACTCTCCAAATAATGCCTTTTTTTAACAATTCAAGGCCATGCATAATTCCTTGCCAAGTAAGGGAAGTAGCTTGAGGGAATATCGTATCAATAAGGTGCCCATGAGGATAGTATTTAGCTTTCATCACCTTAGCACACAGAGAGTCCGGAAAAACCAAAAGACGCCAAGCTTGTTTCGCCAGGAGTGCTTGATTAAAAAGCCAAAGATCACGAAAGCCCATACCCCCTTCACTTTTTGGTCTCGTCATCTTATCCCAAGCCAGCCAATGCGTTCTTTTCCTATTCTCTTCATCGCCCCACCAAAAATTCCGGATAATCTGGGATAACTCCTCACACAGTGAAGCGGGGAATTTAAAAATACCCATTGCAAACACGGGAATAGCTTGAATAACAGACTTGATCTGGATTTCTTTCGCTCCGCTCGAAGCATATTTTTCAATATAATCTGAAACCCGCTTGAGCACCTTATCTTTGGTGGATTGAAACTTACCTGCCTTCATACGACCTTCTGGAATAGGCAAGCCTAGATATTTATCCTCAAAACCATCAATCGTGATTTTAAGGATAACCAAAATAGACACCTGGTCTTCCATAGAACAATTTTTGCCAAATAATATGGAGCATTTATCCGGACTTAATAGTTGGCCAGTTCCCTCCTCATAAGCCGACAAAATGCCTTTAATATTCAGAGCTTGCTCCAAGTTACCCTTAAAAAACAGGAGACTACCATCAGCAAAAAGGAGATGAGATATACCTGGGGCATGTCTGTTTAGCCGGAACTCTTGAATAGCCCCTCTTGCCGAAGCATCATTAAGTAGCAACGAAAATGCTTCAGCCACAAGGAGGAATAAGTATGGTGATAGTGGATCCCCTTGCCTCAGACCACGAGAAGGATGAAAAGGCTCTAACAGCTGGCCATTCAAACGCACAGCAAACTTCACAGTGGTAACACAAGACATGATCCACTTAATCCATGTTGGAGCAAAACCATACGCTTGAAGCATTCTTTCCAAGAAATTCCAATCGACACGGTCATACGCTTTAGCGAGATCCAACTTATATGCACAAAATTCACCACGGCTATATTTTAACGTATTTAAAGAGTGCATACATTCAAACGCGATAAGTGCATTATCAGATATTGATCTTCCAGGGATGAATGCACTTTGGGTAGGAGAAATCATACCATCTAGCAGAGGTCTTAGTCCGTTGACCAGGCACTTAGAGATAATCTTATAAATCACATTACAAAGACTGATTGGACGGAAGTCTTTTATGGACTGAGGATTCTTCACCTTAGGAATAAGAACAATAGTTGTATCATTTATCCCTTCAGGCATAGTTCCAGAAATAAAAAATTACTGGATGGCACGAACAATATCCTCCTTAAGCAGCCCCCAATTTCTTTGAAAAAACCTGGCAGGAAATCCATCTGGCCCCGGGGCCTTTAACGGCCCTATTTGGAATAGGGCATCGCTGATTTCTTGCTCAGAAAATGGCTTACAAAGATCCTCATTCATTTGATCAGTCACCAATGGTTTCACAAGAGAAATGATACGGGACGGATTAACCACAGAATCATAGGAATAAAGATTCTTGAAAAAATCATTAGTGATACCTTTTATTTCATCCATATCCTGAGAGAGAGACCCATCTCTTCTTTTGATGGCAGAAATATTATTTTTCTTCGCTCTCCAAGTGGCCTTCCTATGAAAATTTTTTGTGTTCCTATCTCCCCATTTCATTTTATTCAGACATGATCTCTGCTTCCACATAATTTCTTCCTTTAACAGGAGCTCATCCATTTCCTTTAAAATTTTCTTCCTTTCTACTATTGCTTTATGATCACTTCTGTTAAACAACACACTTAGTCTTTTGCGAGCAGATTCAAGTTTTTTTGGCAAATATCCAATGTGAACCTGACTCCACCCATGAAGAGACTTCATCAACTTGTCCAGATTATTGGCAACATCTCCCAGATTATTGACTCTAGCATTATTATTCCAACACGAATCAATCTGTACTTGCAGCTCCGCATCTTCCCTCTCCCAATACGCTTCATATTTCAAATGTTTAATAAATGTGCCAGAACGAGGAGCTCCCATCAATTCAATAAGAAGAGGGCAATGATCTGACCTGGAACTGATAATATGTGTTACCTTGCAGTCAGGAAAGATAGATGACCATTGGGGGCACGCCACCGCCCGGTCCAGCCGCACCTTCACATTCTTGTTACCTTCCTGCTTATTGTTATAGGTCCAAGGAACTCCATGAAAACCCAAATCAAACAAGTTGCATTCAGACATGATCTCACGAAAATTAGCCATAAGTTTTGGTGACCGTTTGATCCGAGAAAAATGCTCATCTTGCCACATAGCCTCATTAAAGTCACCAGCCATAAACCATGGACCCGACCCAAGAGGTTTTATACGCCTTAACAATTCCCACATAACATACCTTTGGCTCGCCTTCGGCTCCCCATAGATAAAAGTGCATCTCCACTTAGTGCCAGCATCGTTGGAAATGTACATGTCAATAAAATGTTCCCCATATTTGTTTAACTCCAAAGTGTACAGGTCATCCCAATAGACCGCTAATCCACCTCCTTTGCCTGGCATAGAAACAGCAAAAACATTTTTCATACCCAAGCGGTAGCGCAAACTCTCAACATACTCTTTATTTTTTCTTGTTTCAGAAAGAAAGATAATGTTAGGCCGGTGTGTCTTTGAAAGGCACACAAGTTCTTGAACTGTCCGAGGCTGACCTAAGCCTCGGCAGTTCCAACATATCATTTTCATGGCTCCTGACGGGCGTCATCAAGTGCGCCCGTCAGTTGACCGGCAGCCCCAGGGCCGGTAGCTTCCTTGCTTATACCCCCAATTTCCTTACCATCACCTACGGACTCTCTCCTATTTTGATCCTCCTCTCCCTCAACTATATTGTAACGCCCCAGATATACTTTCCATTTTTTGTATCCAACTCTTGCCGTCTCCGGCGCTAAGTTATATTTATTTCTCGGGTTTGGGTCTTTGTCTCCGTGTGTTGTTTTCTTTTTCGTGCATCTCTTATCATGTCATCACGTGCATTGCATTTGCATACATGTTCGTCTCATGCATTCGAGCATTTTCCCCGTTGTCCGTTTTGCATTCCGGCGTTTCGTTCTCCTCCGGTGGTCATTTCTACCTTTCTTTCTCGTGTGGGGTTTAAACATTTCCGGATTGGACCGAGTCTTGCCAAGCGGCCTTGGTTTACTACCGGTAGACCGCCTGTCAAGTTTCGGGTCATTTGGACTTCGTTTGATACTCCAACGGTTAACCGAGGGACCGAAAAGGCCTCGTGTGTGTTGCAGCCCAACACCCCCCAAATTTGGCCCAAAACCCACCAAACTCTGCTCCATGTCCTAGAGCGTTCGATCACGATCGTGTGGGCGAAAACCGCACCTCATTTGGACTCTCCTAGCTCCCTCTATGCCTATATATACACCCCTCCGTTTTCGGATCTCTCCCTCTCCCCGAAACCCTAAAAAAAAAACAGATCCCCGTCAGATCCGCGCCGACGGACGTGTCCGCCCCCGGCCGGACAGCGTCCGCCGCCGCAGCCCGCCCACTCGGGGGCCGCCACGTCACCCCCGCCGCCGCCGCCTCCCACCGCGGCCCGGGAGCCCGCATCCGGCCCCCGCGGCCCGGTGAGCTCCGCCGCCGCCCGGGACTCGCCTCCCGCCGGGATCCGCTGCCTCCCCGACCTCCGGCGACCGGCGCCGTCTCCGCCGCCGCACCGGCCGCCGCCGCGCCGCGCGCCCGCGCCTCCGTGGCCGCGCCCTCGCCCGCGGCCGGCCCCGCCGGCCACCTCGCCGCCCCTCGTCGCCCCGGCGACCACCGGATCCGCCCCGGCCGCCTCCTCCCGCGACTCCGGCGGCCAAGTCCGGCCAGCTACAGTGTTCCCCGCCGCCGCCTCGGAGTCCGTGCCCGATCCAGATCTGGATCTGGGATATTTCGGTTGACCTCTCTCCCCCGAAACCCTAATTTTCGTGCTATCTTTGACTGCTTGTATCTCCGCAACCGTAGCCCCGTTTTGGGCGTATGATATATCAAAATCTTCGCCTCGACATGTACATCATTTCATTCCATTGCATCATTTGCATTTGAGGTCATCTTGATACCCAAAATGCTGTTAGAAGGAGGCTTCGTGAGTTAAATTGCAGATCCGTTAGTTCATCATGCACTTTTGTCATTTTTGCTATATTTAATTCGTGCATGATATGCCTGTGCCCCTTTGGGATGTATTGTGAAGCATTTTGTCTTCTTTCCAGAGGTGCCACCCATGCATTTTTTAGGATGTGTGTGTTGTCTTGTGCAAGCTTGCGAAGAGAGGTACCTGAGATTGCAGATTTCAGGGACTTAGCGATTTTCGCTAAGTCTGGGATATTTTAGTTCATGATGCTATATGTCCAGCTTGTTTCCTAGTGATCCGTGCCTCTTTTGAGGATGATCAGTAAGGGAGTTTTGATATTTATGTTATGCTCTATCCATCCATGTCTTTGTTTGCATTTGTGGAGTGCTCTAGGTTGACTCAATCGAGCTCAACTTTTGCTTCATTGTTAATCTGGGCAGATCGTCAACTTGTTTGCGATTTCGCCGATGCTACCGTTAGCGTTCCATGCATGCTATGCCTTCGTTCTTGCCATGTGTAGCTAGCACTTTGTGCCTTCTTGCTGGTGATATGCTTTCCTTGCCATGACTTGCACCGTAGTGAGTGCATCGAGCTCGTTTACATGCCTTCGTGAGTTAAATTTCAGCATGTCTCAGTTTTCACTAAGTCTGAAAACTGATTGTGTTCGAGCGATGTTCGTGAGCTCGGTAGAGTATTTTGTGAACCCTTTTGGCCCCAGGTCACTTTGGGTGTTTTGTTAAGCTTGTTGAGTAGCTCCATGCCATGTTCTTACTTGTCATGTTCAGGTTTTCTATCATGTTGTTTTGCTGCTCCGAAGAGGGCTTCGTGATCTGAAATTTCAGACTAGTGTTAATTTCACTAAGTCTGAAATCTGTTTTGCATTTGCGTTTTAGCCATGCTTGTTTGAACCTCTTAATGGATGAATTTGCCTATGGCTCAGTGCTAGTGTTTTGTCAACCATCTTGTGTACATCACTGCCATATATTTTGTTTTCATGTTTGGTGGCTGTAGCATGTTCTTTTCGTTGCATTTAGATGCCTACTTGCTGTAAATCGCAGACCGGTGTCATATCTTAAAACGCTTGCCATTTCCAAACCGTAGCTCCGATTCCTATGATCTTTATATCGTTTTCAAGCGATTTCATCCCCTCTATCCAGTGGCACACTTGGTTTTCCAAGTTGATGCCAGGTTCATGCATTTCCTGTCATATCTTGCATTTTGCATCCCGCATCGCATCCCGCATAGCATATCGTCATTTCATCATATTGCTTGGTCTTGCCCGTGGTTGATTGTGTCCTTGTTGCTTGTTTGTCTTTGGGTAGAGCCGGGAGACGAGTTCGCTACCGAGGAGCCCGTTGAGTTTGCTTGTGAGGATCCAGTCAACTCTGACAACTGTGCAGGCAAGATGATCATACCCTCGAAATCACTACTATCTTTGCTATGCTAGTTTGCTCGCTCTTTTGCTTGCCACTGCTTCGATGCCTACCTTTTGCTTGTCAGCCTCCCAATTGCCATGTTGAACCTCTAACCCACCTTTGTCCTAGCAAACCGTTGATTGGCTATGTTACCGCTTGCTCAGCCCTTCTTATAGCGTTGTTAGTTGCAGGTGAAGATTGGAGCCGTTCCTTGTTGGAACATTTATATTGCTTGTTGGGATATCATTATATTGCTATGTTATCTTAACGCATCTATATACTTGGTAAAGGGTGGAAGGCTCGGCCTCTCGCCTAGTGTTTTGTTCCACTCTTGCCGCCCTAGTTTCCGTCATATCGGTGTTATGTTCCCGGATTGTTGCGTCCCTTACACGGTTGGGCTATAATGGGAACCCCTTGATAGTTCGTCTTGATTAAAGCTTTTCCAGCAATGCCCAACATTGGTTTTACCATTTGTCACCTAGCCTCTTTTTCCCTTGGGTTTCCGGAGCCCGAGGGTCATCTTATTTTAACCCCCCCCGGGCCAGTGCTCCTCTGAGTGTTGGTCCGAACCAGGCAGCCTGCGGGGCCACCTCGGGGAAACTTGAGGTTTGGTTTTACTCGTAGCTTGACCTATCCGAGCGTGCCCTGAGAAAGAGATATGTGCAGCTCCTATCGGGATTTGTCGGCACATTCGGGCGGTGTTGCTGGACTTGTTTTAACCTGCCGAATCATCTTGTTGTACCGAGATACCGAGTCTGATCGGTGTGTCTTGGGTGGAGGTCTATTCCTTCGTTGACCGTGAGAGCTTGTTATGGGCTAAGTTGGGACCCCCCTGCAGGGATTGATCTTTCGAAAGCCGTGCCCGCGGTTATGGGCGGATGGGAATTTGTTAATGTCCGGTTGTAGATAACTTTAATTAAACTTAATTAAAATGAATCAACCGTGTGTGTTACCGTGATGGCCCCTTCTCGGCGGAGTCCGGGAAGTGGACACGGTGTTGGAGTTATGCTTGCGCAGGATGTTCCTTTAGCTTCTCGCTCGTGCTTCGCCTTCTCTTCTCGCTCTCTTTTGCGTATAAGTTAGCCACCACATATGCTAGTCGCTTGCTGCAGCTCCACACATATTGGCCTTATCCATTCCTATGAGCTTAAATAGTCTTGATCGCGTGGGTGTGAGATTGCTGAGTCCCTGTGGCTCACAGATACTACAACTCCAGATGCAGGTCCAGGTGATTCCGCTCCAGGTGACGATTACGAGCTCAAGTGGGAGTTCGACGAGGACTCTCAGCGATACTATGTTTCTTTTCCGGATGATCAGTAGTGGTGCCTAGTTGGGGTTATCGATTCAGGACCTTGTCGCATGTTGGGGGTCTTTTCTATTTTGGCGCCGTAGTCGGGCCATGAGTGCTTGTTTGATGGATGTTATTTATGTACTCTGATGTGACGTGGCGAGTGTAAGCCAACTATGTTATCTCCCCCTTTTATTATGTATTACATGGGATGTTGTAATGATTGCCTGACTTGCGACATTGCTTTCAATGCGGTTATGCCTCTAAGTCGTGCCTCGACACGTGGGAGCTATAGCCGCATCGAGGGCGTTACAAGTTGGTAATCAGAGCCTTCCCCGACCTTAGGAGCCCCATTGCTTGATCGTTTTTAGCAGCCGAGTTGTGTCTAGAAAAATGTTTTGAGTCCTTAGGAATTATATATCGGAGAGCTTAGGAATTCTTTTTACTTCCCAGTCTCCTCATCGCTCTGGTAAGGCATCCTGGCGTAGAGTTTTGACTCTTCTCTTCTCAAATTTCACTAAAAATTTTTTTAGGATCACGCGAGTATCTTGGTTTTGTTCCGATGGTTTTGTGACGAGAACATTGTTCTTGGTGCCTCCTGTCTTTAGGGGTTGTGGCAGTGTCCCGGGGAGTTGAGCTCCGAGGTGTTGTCGTCACAATTTTATCGTTGCAATTCTGGTATACTTGAGATATGTTCGCCGACATCGAAAATCTCTTTTATGCAGTTCGTTGGTGAGATAACCTCGACGCCACCCAGTACTGGGGCGGGAGTTCGGGAGTATCGCCATAACTTTTATAACGGATGCTTTTCGAAGGTTGAGGTAGATGGTTTCCGAAGTTTTCCTGGTTATGTGTTGAAGGATGGATACAGCTGGATGTAGGGTTTGCTAGTTTGGGTGAGATATTGTGCTTCCCCTGTATCCCCAACACCTGATTGCATAACCGGAAAGGTTCGGGAGTTTCATAGGTGGGAAATCTAGTAGCTCTAGTTCTTCTTCCACGGATATTGGTTTGAGATTGGGATTTCTTACCGATTATTCGTTCTCCTCCAACCTCTTGCCATTCCAGAATGGAAGTTTGACCACATTGAAATGGACTTCGTGACTGGTTTTCCAAAGTCCAAGCGTGGCAATGATGCTATATTTGTCGTCATCGACAAGCTCACCAAAGTGGCTCATTTTCTGCCTATCAAAGAGTCAATCACTGCAGCTCAATTGGCGGAACTCTATACCTCTCGCATTGTCTCTCTGCACGGTATTCCTCAAGTGATATCTTCAGACCGTGGCAGCATCTTTACCTCCAAGTTTTGGGATTCTTTTCAGAAGGCCATGGGCACCAACATCCGCTTCAGCACAGCGTTCCATCCTCAAACAAGCGGTCAAGTCGAGCGTGTCAATCAGATTCTTGAAGATATGCTCAGGGCTTGTGTGATCTCCTTCGGCATGAAGTGGGAGGATTGTCTTCCTTATGCTGAATTCTCATACAACAACAGCTTTCAAGCAAGTTCGGGCAAGGCCCCCTTTGAAATTCTGTATGGCAGGAAGTGCCGTACCCCTCTCAACTGGTCCGAAACCGGTGAACGTCAGCTGCTGGGTAATGACTTAATCACAGAAGCAGAAGACATGTGCAAAGTCATTCGTGATAACCTCAAAGCAGCTCAATCCCGCCAGAAGTGCTACTATGATAGTAAGCACCGTGATCTGGTTTTCGAGATCGGAGATCATGTTTACCTCCGCGTCTCTCCCATGAAAGGTACTCGTCGCTTCGGTATCAAAGGGAAGCTTGCCCCTAGATACGTGGGACCTTTCAAGATTGTCAGCAAGAGAGGCGACCTCGCCTATCAACTCGAGCTTCCTTCAAACTTTGCAAATGTTCATGATGTGTTCCATGTCTCTCAGCTTCGAAAGTGCTTCAAGACTCCTGACCGCACCGTCAACTTCGAGGACATTGAGCTCCAAGAAGATCTCTCCTATCGTGAGCACCCAGTTGCTATTCTTGAAGAGACTGAACGCAAAACTCGCAACAAGTCAATCAAATTTCTCAAAGTCAAGTGGTCACACCATTCCGACCGTGAAGCTACCTGGGAACGCGAGGATCACCTCCGTTCTGAGTACCCGGAGTTCTTTCAGTCCTAGATCTCGGGACGAGATCTTTTCGTAGTGGTGGAGTGTTGTAACGCCCCAGATATACTTTCCATTTTTGTATCCAACTCTTGCCGTCTCCGGCGCTAAGTTATATTTATTTCTCGGGTTTGGGTCTTTGTCTCCGTGTGTTGTTTTCTTTTTCGTGCATCTCTTATCATGTCATCACGTGCATTGCATTTGCATACATGTTCATCTCATGCATTCGAGCATTTTCCCCGTTGTCCGTTTTGCATTCCGGCGTTTCGTTCTCCTCCGGTGGTCATTTCTACCTTTCTTTCTCGTGTGGGGTTTAAACATTTCCGGATTGGACCGAGTCTTGCCAAGCGGCCTTGGTTTACTACCGGTAGACCGCCTGTCAAGTTTCGGGTCATTTGGACTTCGTTTGATACTCCAACGGTTAACCGAGGGACCGAAAAGGCCTCGTGTGTGTTGCAGCCCAACACCCCCCAAATTTGGCCCAAAACCCACCAAACTCTGCTCCATGTCCTAGAGCGTTCGATCACGATCGTGTGGGCGAAAACCGCACCTCATTTGGACTCTCCTAGCTCCCTCTATGCCTATATATACACCCCTCCGTTTTCGGATCTCTCCCTCTCCCCGAAACCCTAAAAAAAAAACAGATCCCCGTCAGATCCGCGCCGACGGACGTGTCCGCCCCCGGCCGGACAGCGTCCGCCGCCGCAGCCCGCCCACTCGGGGGCCGCCACGTCACCCCCGCCGCCGCCGCCTCCCACCGCGGCCCGGGAGCCCGCATCCGGCCCCCGCGGCCCGGTGAGCTCCGCCGCCGCCCGGGACTCGCCTCCCGCCGGGATCCGCTGCCTCCCCGACCTCCGGCGACCGGCGCCGTCTCCGCCGCCGCACCGGCCGCCGCCGCGCCGCGCGCCCGCGCCTCCGTGGCCGCGCCCTCGCCCGCGGCCGGCCCCGCCGGCCACCTCGCCGCCCCTCGTCGCCCCGGCGACCACCGGATCCGCCCCGGCCGCCTCCTCCCGCGACTCCGGCGGCCAAGTCCGGCCAGCTACAGTGTTCCCCGCCGCCGCCTCGGAGTCCGTGCCCGATCCAGATCTGGATCTGGGATATTTCGGTTGACCTCTCTCCCCCGAAACCCTAATTTTCGTGCTATCTTTGACTGCTTGTATCTCCGCAACCGTAGCCCCGTTTTGGGCGTATGATATATCAAAATCTTCGTCTCGACATGTACATCATTTCATTCCATTGCATCATTTGCATTTGAGGTCATCTTGATACCCAAAATGCTGTTAGAAGGAGGCTTCGTGAGTTAAATTGCAGATCCGTTAGTTCATCATGCACTTTTGTCATTTTTGCTATATTTAATTCGTGCATGATATGCCTGTGCCCCTTTGGGATGTATTGGGAAGCATTTTGTCTTCTTTCCAGAGGTGCCACCCATGCATTTTTAGGATGTGTGTGTTGTCTTGTGCAAGCTTGCGAAGAGAGGTACCTGAGATTGCAGATTTCAGGGACTTAGCGATTTTCGCTAAGTCTGGGATATTTTAGTTCATGATGCTATATGTCCAGCTTGTTTCCTAGTGATCCGTGCCTCTTTTGAGGATGATCAGTAAGGGAGTTTTGATATTTATGTTATGCTCTATCCATCCATGTCTTTGTTGCATTTGTGGAGTGCTCTAGGTTGACTCAATCGAGCTCAACTTTTGCTTCATTGTTAATCTGGGCAGATCGTCAACTTGTTTGCGATTTCGCCGATGCTACCGTTAGCGTTCCATGCATGCTATGCCTTCGTTCTTGCCATGTGTAGCTAGCACTTTGTGCCTTCTTGCTGGTGATATGCTTTCCTTGCCATGACTTGCACCGTAGTGAGTGCATCGAGCTCGTTTACATGCCTTCGTGAGTTAAATTTCAGCATGTCTCAGTTTTCACTAAGTCTGAAAACTGATTGTGTTCGAGCGATGTTCGTGAGCTCGGTAGAGTATTTTGTGAACCCTTTTGGCCCCAGGTCACTTTGGGTGTTTTGTTAAGCTTGTTGAGTAGCTCCATGCCATGTTCTTACTTGTCATGTTCAGGTTTTCTATCATGTTGTTTTGCTGCTCCGAAGAGGGCTTCGTGATCTGAAATTTCAGACTAGTGTTAATTTCACTAAGTCTGAAATCTGTTTTGCATTTGCGTTTTAGCCATGCTTGTTTGAACCTCTTAATGGATGAATTTGCCTATGGCTCAGTGCTAGTGTTTTGTCAACCATCTTGTGTACATCACTGCCATGTATTTTGTTTTCATGTTTGGTGGCTGTAGCATGTTCATTTCGTTGCATTTAGATGCCTACTTGCTGTAAATCGCAGACCGGTGTCATATCTTAAAACGCTTGCCATTTCCAAACCGTAGCTCCGATTCCTATGATCTTTATATCGTTTTCAAGCGATTTCATCCCCTCTATCCAGTGGCACACTTGGTTTTCCAAGTTGATGCCAGGTTCATGCATTTCCTGTCATATCTTGCATTTTGCATCCCGCATCGCATCCCGCATAGCATATCGTCATTTCATCATGTTGCTTGGTCTTGCCCGTGGTTGATTGTGTCCTTGTTGCTTGTTTGTCTTTGGGTAGAGCCGGGAGACGAGTTCGCTACCGAGGAGCCCGTTGAGTTTGCTTGTGAGGATCCAGTCAACTCTGACAACTGTGCAGGCAAGATGATCATACCCTCGAAATCACTACTATCTTTGCTATGCTAGTTTGCTCGCTCTTTTGCTTGCCACTGCTTCGATGCCTACCTTTTGCTTGTCAGCCTCCCAATTGCCATGTTGAACCTCTAACCCACCTTTGTCCTAGCAAACCGTTGATTGGCTATGTTACCGCTTGCTCAGCCCTTCTTATAGCGTTGTTAGTTGCAGGTGAAGATTGGAGCCGTTCCTTGTTGGAACATTTATATTGCTTGTTGGGATATCATTATATTGCTATGTTATCTTAACGCATCTATATACTTGGTAAAGGGTGGAAGGCTCGGCCTCTCGCCTAGTGTTTTGTTCCACTCTTGCCGCCCTAGTTTCCGTCATATCGGTGTTATGTTCCCGGAATGTTGCGTCCCTTACACGGTTGGGCTATAATGGGAACCCCTTGATAGTTCGTCTTGATTAAAGCTTTTCCAGCAATGCCCAACATTGGTTTTACCATTTGTCACCTAGCCTCTTTTTCCCTTGGGTTTCCGGAGCCCGAGGGTCATCTTATTTTAACCCCCCCCCGGGCCAGTGCTCCTCTGAGTGTTGGTCCGAACCAGGCAGCCTGCGGGGCCACCTCGGGGAAACTTGAGGTTTGGTTTTACTCGTAGCTTGACCTATCCGAGCGTGCCCTGAGAAAGAGATATGTGCAGCTCCTATCGGGATTTGTCGGCACATTCGGGCGGTGTTGCTGGACTTGTTTTAACCTGCCGAATCATCTTGTTGTACCGAGATACCGAGTCTGATCGGTGTGTCTTGGGTGGAGGTCTATTCCTTCGTTGACCGTGAGAGCTTGTTATGGGCTAAGTTGGGACCCCCCTGCAGGGATTGATCTTTCGAAAGCCGTGCCCGCGGTTATGGGCAGATGGGAATTTGTTAATGTCCGGTTGTAGATGACTTGAACTAAACTTAATTAAAATGAATCAACCGTGTGTGTTACCGTGATGGCCCCTTCTCGGCGGAGTCCGGGAAGTGGACACGGTGTTGGAGTTATGCTTGCGCAGGATGTTCCTTTAGCTTCTCGCTCGTGCTTCGCCTTCTCTTCTCGCTCTCTTTTGCGTATAAGTTAGCCACCACATATGCTAGTCGCTTGCTGCAGCTCCACACATATTGGCCTTATCCATTCCTATGAGCTTAAATAGTCTTGATCGCGTGGGTGTGAGATTGCTGAGTCCCTGTGGCTCACAGATACTACAACTCCAGATGCAGGTCCAGGTGAGTCCGCTCCAGGTGACGAGTACGAGCTCAAGTGGGAGTTCGACGAGGACTCTCAGCGATACTATGTTTCTTTTCCGGATGATCAGTAGTGGTGCCTAGTTGGGGTTATCGATTCAGGACCTTGTCGCATGTTGGGGGTCTTTTCTATTTTGGCGCCGTAGTCGGGCCATGAGTGCTTGTTTGATGGATGTTATTTATGTACTCTGATGTGACGTGGCGAGTGTAAGCCAACTATGTTATCTCCCCCTTTTATTATGTATTACATGGGATGTTGTAATGATTGCCTGACTTGCGACATTGCTTTCAATGCGGTTATGCCTCTAAGCCGTGCCTCGACACGTGGGAGCTATAGCCGCATCGAGGGCGTTACAAGTTGGTAATCAGAGCCTTCCCCGACCTTAGGAGCCCCATTGCTTGATCGTTTTTAGCAGCCGAGTTGTGTCTAGAAAAATGTTTTGAGTCCTTAGGAATTATATATCGGAGAGCTTAGGAATTCTTTTACTTCCCAGTCTCCTCATCGCTCTGGTAAGGCATCCTGGCGTAGAGTTTTGACTCTTCTCTTCTCAAATTTCACTAAAAATTTTTTAGGTTCACGCGAGTATCTTGGTTTTGTTCCGATGGTTTTGTGACGAGAACATTGTTCTTGGTGCCTCCTGTCTTTAGGGGTTGTGGCAGTGTCCCGGGGAGTTGAGCTCCGAGGTGTTGTCGTCACAATTTTATCGTTGCAATTCTGGTATACTTGAGATATGTTCGCCGACATCGAAAATCTCTTTTATGCAGTTCGTTGGTGAGATAACCTCGACGCCACCCAGTACTGGGGCGGGAGTTCGGGAGTATCGCCATAACTTGTATAACGGATGCTTTTCGAAGGTTGAGGTAGATGGTTTCCGAAGTTTTCCTGGTTATGTGTTGAAGGATGGATACAGCTGGATGTAGGGTTTGCTAGTTTGGGTGAGATATTGTGCTTCCCCTGTATCCCCAACACCTGATTGCATAACCGGAAAGGTTCGGGAGTTTCATAGGTGGGAAATCTAGTAGCTCTAGTTCTTCTTCCACGGATATTGGTTTGAGATTGGGATTTCTTACCGATTATTCGTGTCTCCTCCAACCTCTTGCCATTCCAGAATGGAAGTTTGACCACATTGAAATGGACTTCGTGACTGGTTTTCCAAAGTCCAAGCGTGGCAATGATGCTATATTTGTCGTCATCGACAAGCTCACCAAGGTGGCTCATTTTCTGCCTATCAAAGAGTCAATCACTGCAGCTCAATTGGCGGAACTCTATACCTCTCGCATTGTCTCTCTGCACGGTATTCCTCAAGTGATATCTTCAGACCGTGGCAGCATCTTTACCTCCAAGTTTTGGGATTCTTTTCAGAAGGCCATGGGCACCAACATCCGCTTCAGCACAGCGTTCCATCCTCAAACAAGCGGTCAAGTCGAGCGTGTCAATCAGATTCTTGAAGATATGCTCAGGGCTTGTGTGATCTCCTTCGGCATGAAGTGGGAGGATTGTCTTCCTTATGCTGAATTCTCATACAACAACAGCTTTCAAGCAAGTTCGGGCAAGGCCCCCTTTGAAATTCTGTATGGCAGGAAGTGCCGTACCCCTCTCAACTGGTCCGAAACCGGTGAACGTCAGCTGCTGGGTAATGACTTAATCACAGAAGCAGAAGACATGTGCAAAGTCATTCGTGATAACCTCAAAGCAGCTCAATCCCGCCAGAAGTGCTACTATGATAGTAAGCACCGTGAATTGGTTTTCGAGATCGGAGATCATGTTTACCTCCGCGTCTCTCCCATGAAAGGTACTCGTCGCTTCGGTATCAAAGGGAAGCTTGCCCCTAGATACGTGGGACCTTTCAAGATTGTCAGCAAGAGAGGCGACCTCGCCTATCAACTCGAGCTTCCTTCAAACTTTGCAAATGTTCATGATGTGTTCCATGTCTCTCAGCTTCGAAAGTGCTTCAAGACTCCTGACCGCACCGTCAACTTCGAGGACATTGAGCTCCAAGAAGATCTCTCCTATCGTGAGCACCCAGTTGCTATTCTTGAAGAGACTGAACGCAAAACTCGCAACAAGTCAATCAAATTTCTCAAAGTCAAGTGGTCACACCATTCCGACCGTGAAGCTACCTGGGAACGCGAGGATCACCTCCGTTCTGAGTACCCGGAGTTCTTTCAGTCCTAGATCTCGGGACGAGATCTTTTCGTAGTGGTGGAGTGTTGTAACGCCCCAGATATACTTTCCATTTTTGTATCCAACTCTTGCCGTCTCCGGCGCTAAGTTATATTTATTTCTCGGGTTGGGTCTTTGTCTCCGTGTGTTGTTTTCTTTTTCGTGCATCTCTTATCATGTCATCACGTGCATTGCATTTGCATACATGTTCATCTCATGCATTCGAGCATTTTCCCCGTTGTCCGTTTTGCATTCCGGCGTTTCGTTCTCCTCCGGTGGTCATTTCTACCTTTCTTTCTCGTGTGGGGTTTAAACATTTCCGGATTGGACCGAGTCTTGCCAAGCGGCCTTGGTTTACTACCGGTAGACCGCCTGTCAAGTTTCGGGTCATTTGGACTTCGTTTGATACTCCAACGGTTAACCGAGGGACCGAAAAGGCCTCGTGTGTGTTGCAGCCCAACACCCCCCAAATTTGGCCCAAAACCCACCAAACTCTGCTCCATGTCCTAGAGCGTTCGATCACGATCGTGTGGGCGAAAACCGCACCTCATTTGGACTCTCCTAGCTCCCTCTATGCCTATATATACACCCCTCCGTTTTCGGATCTCTCCCTCTCCCCGAAACCCTAAAAAAAAACAGATCCCCGTCAGATCCGCGCCGACGGACGTGTCCGCCCCCGGCCGGACAGCGTCCGCCGCCGCAGCCCGCCCACTCGGGGGCCGCCACGTCACCCCCGCCGCCGCCGCCTCCCACCGCGGCCCGGGAGCCCGCATCCGGCCCCCGCGGCCCGGTGAGCTCCGCCGCCGCCCGGGACTCGCCTCCCGCCGGGATCCGCTGCCTCCCCGACCTCCGGCGACCGGCGCCGTCTCCGCCGCCGCACCGGCCGCCGCCGCGCCGCGCGCCCGCGCCTCCGTGGCCGCGCCCTCGCCCGCGGCCGGCCCCGCCGGCCACCTCGCCGCCCCTCGTCGCCCCGGCGACCACCGGATCCGCCCCGGCCGCCTCCTCCCGCGACTCCGGCGGCCAAGTCCGGCCAGCTACAGTGTTCCCCGCCGCCGCCTCGGAGTCCGTGCCCGATCCAGATCTGGATCTGGGATATTTCGGTTGACCTCTCTCCCCCGAAACCCTAATTTTCGTGCTATCTTTGACTGCTTGTATCTCCGCAACCGTAGCCCCGTTTTGGGCGTATGATATATCAAAATCTTCGCCTCGACATGTACATCATTTCATTCCATTGCATCATTTGCATTTGAGGCCATCTTGATACCCAAAATGCTGTTAGAAGGAGGCTTCGTGAGTTAAATTGCAGATCCGTTAGTTCATCATGCACTTTTGTCATTTTTGCTATATTTAATTCGTGCATGATATGCCTGTGCCCCTTTGGGATGTATTGTGAAGCATTTTGTCTTCTTTCCAGAGGTGCCACCCATGCATTTTTTAGGATGTGTGTGTTGTCTTGTGCAAGCTTGCGAAGAGAGGTACCTGAGATTGCAGATTTCAGGGACTTAGCGATTTTCGCTAAGTCTGGGATATTTTAGTTCATGATGCTATATGTCCAGCTTGTTTCCTAGTGATCCGTGCCTCTTTTGAGGATGATCAGTAAGGGAGTTTTGATATTTATGTTATGCTCTATCCATCCATGTCTTTGTTTGCATTTGTGGAGTGCTCTAGGTTGACTCAATCGAGCTCAACTTTTGCTTCATTGTTAATCTGGGCAGATCGTCAACTTGTTTGCGATTTCGCCGATGCTACCGTTAGCGTTCCATGCATGCTATGCCTTCGTTCTTGCCATGTGTAGCTAGCACTTTGTGCCTTCTTGCTGGTGATATGCTTTCCTTGCCATGACTTGCACCGTAGTGAGTGCATCGAGCTCGTTTACATGCCTTCGTGAGTTAAATTTCAGCATGTCTCAGTTTTCACTAAGTCTGAAAACTGATTGTGTTCGAGCGATGTTCGTGAGCTCGGTAGAGTATTTTGTGAACCCTTTTGGCCCCAGGTCACTTTGGGTGTTTTGTTAAGCTTGTTGAGTAGCTCCATGCCATGTTCTTACTTGTCATGTTCAGGTTTTCTATCATGTTGTTTTGCTGCTCCGAAGAGGGCTTCGTGATCTGAAATTTCAGACTAGTGTTAATTTCACTAAGTCTGAAATCTGTTTTGCATTTGCGTTTTAGCCATGCTTGTTTGAACCTCTTAATGGATGAATTTGCCTATGGCTCAGTGCTAGTGTTTTGTCAACCATCTTGTGTACATCACTGCCATGTATTTTGTTTTCATGTTTGGTGGCTGTAGCATGTTCATTTCGTTGCATTTAGATGCCTACTTGCTGTAAATCGCAGACCGGTGTCATATCTTAAAACGCTTGCCATTTCCAAACCGTAGCTCCGATTCCTATGATCTTTATATCGTTTTCAAGCGATTTCATCCCCTCTATCCAGTGGCACACTTGGTTTTCCAAGTTGATGCCAGGTTCATGCATTTCCTGTCATATCTTGCATTTTGCATCCCGCATCGCATCCCGCATAGCATATCGTCATTTCATCATGTTGCTTGGTCTTGCCCGTGGTTGATTGTGTCCTTGTTGCTTGTTTGTCTTTGGGTAGAGCCGGGAGACGAGTTCGCTACCGAGGAGCCCGTTGAGTTTGCTTGTGAGGATCCAGTCAACTCTGACAACTGTGCAGGCAAGATGATCATACCCTCGAAATCACTACTATCTTTGCTATGCTAGTTTGCTCGCTCTTTTGCTTGCCACTGCTTCGATGCCTACCTTTTGCTTGTCAGCCTCCCAATTGCCATGTTGAACCTCTAACCCACCTTTGTCCTAGCAAACCGTTGATTGGCTATGTTACCGCTTGCTCAGCCCTTCTTATAGCGTTGTTAGTTGCAGGTGAAGATTGGAGCCGTTCCTTGTTGGAACATTTATATTGCTTGTTGGGATATCATTATATTGCTATGTTATCTTAACGCATCTATATACTTGGTAAAGGGTGGAAGGCTCGGCCTCTCGCCTAGTGTTTTGTTCCACTCTTGCCGCCCTAGTTTCCGTCATATCGGTGTTATGTTCCCGGAATGTTGCGTCCCTTACACGGTTGGGCTATAATGGGAACCCCTTGATAGTTCGTCTTGATTAAAGCTTTTCCAGCAATGCCCAACATTGGTTTTACCATTTGTCACCTAGCCTCTTTTTCCCTTGGGTTTCCGGAGCCCGAGGGTCATCTTATTTTAACCCCCCCCCGGGCCAGTGCTCCTCTGAGTGTTGGTCCGAACCAGGCAGCCTGCGGGGCCACCTCGGGGAAACTTGAGGTTTGGTTTTACTCGTAGCTTGACCTATCCGAGCGTGCCCTGAGAAAGAGATATGTGCAGCTCCTATCGGGATTTGTCGGCACATTCGGGCGGTGTTGCTGGACTTGTTTTAACCTGCCGAATCATCTTGTTGTACCGAGATACCGAGTCTGATCGGTGTGTCTTGGGTGGAGGTCTATTCCTTCGTTGACCGTGAGAGCTTGTTATGGGCTAAGTTGGGACCCCCCTGCAGGGATTGATCTTTCGAAAGCCGTGCCCGCGGTTATGGGCGGATGGGAATTTGTTAATGTCCGGTTGTAGATAACTTTAATTAAACTTAATTAAAATGAATCAACCGTGTGTGTTACCGTGATGGCCCCTTCTCGGCGGAGTCCGGGAAGTGGACACGGTGTTGGAGTTATGCTTGCGCAGGATGTTCCTTTAGCTTCTCGCTCGTGCTTCGCCTTCTCTTCTCGCTCTCTTTTGCGTATAAGTTAGCCACCACATATGCTAGTCGCTTGCTGCAGCTCCACACATATTGGCCTTATCCATTCCTATGAGCTTAAATAGTCTTGATCGCGTGGGTGTGAGATTGCTGAGTCCCTGTGGCTCACAGATACTACAACTCCAGATGCAGGTCCAGGTGAGTCCGCTCCAGGTGACGAGTACGAGCTCAAGTGGGAGTTCGACGAGGACTCTCAGCGATACTATGTTTCTTTTCCGGATGATCAGTAGTGGTGCCTAGTTGGGGTTATCGATTCAGGACCTTGTCGCATGTTGGGGGTCTTTTCTATTTTGGCGCCGTAGTCGGGCCATGAGTGCTTGTTTGATGGATGTTATTTATGTACTCTGATGTGACGTGGCGAGTGTAAGCCAACTATGTTATCTCCCCCTTTTTATTATGTATTACATGGGATGTTGTAATGATTGCCTGACTTGCGACATTGCTTTCAATGCGGTTATGCCTCTAAGCCGTGCCTCGACACGTGGGAGCTATAGCCGCATCGAGGGCGTTATATATATCCTCTGTAATATGAACAGCGGAGCCTTCTATGCCTACTACAGATTCAACTCTCTCAACACACACTCTTTTACATGTCACACTCATATCTAGAGCACCCCTAAACTCTATGCTATCAGTACTGGAGCTATTCATGCTAAGAACCATGTCCTTGTCTTCATCCGGTGAGCGCCTCTTGCTACCAGCCGTGCCCTCAAGCATTGCAGCAAAGGCCGCCTTGCCGCCGGAAAGATCGCTGCCGCTGTTCGGCGGAGTGGGGATGCCAAAAACCGCATGTTTAACACATGCGGCTTGCAGCATAACCTTCTCGTCCTGTTCTTGTCGGTGAAGCCTTTTCCACCGCTGGACTCCAGCAGAAGTGAGGGCTTGCCATTGGGCGCCAACATCAGCACCATCGTCACGACCATCCTTGTGAATGGCCACCTGAACCTGAGCTTCGCCCTCAAGCCGCTGCAGCTGCACGCCCACAGCAGCAGCAGAAGCCAGGGACAGCTGGTGCCCCGGCTGTGCATGCACCTCAGCAGTTGCACCCCCAGCCTGCTCCTGAGGCCGCTGCTACATAGGAACATCAGTAGCATCACTCGCCTGGTCTTGGATCAGAGCCATAGAGGCCCTAGCAGGATCATCCAAATTCCTCTTGTGTCCACCTCCATCTGCAGGAGATGACCCAGGGGTGACCAGGTTGATGTTGAGGCCCCCCTAGGCACATGAAGTTGAGGATGATCAACTTGGCTTGCCACCAACTGGTTCGGGGGCGCCGGCAACCCCTCCTGGGTACCCGCATCCCCCGCCACCTTTCCCGCAACATCTGAAGAAGGACCCGAGCCTGCCGCAGCCACTGAAAGGTTGCGCACAGCCTTGGAAACCGCCGAAATGACTCTGTCCGACAACTTTGCCCCGGTGCTTCCGAAGTCGAGGAAGCGCTTCCAGTGCGGCGGCGCCTTCATGTCGATGGAGAAGTTTGGCTTGCGCAGTTCCTTTGGCATGCTGCAGAATCTTTCCGTAGTGTGGCCCAGGATGCCACAACAGAAACAAAAATTTGGAAGTTTCTCGTATTTCACCTTAAACGTGATCTCGTCCTTGCTGCCGACCGGAGTGAACCCAACTTCCTTCTTCAGCGGCGTGTCCACCTTATGCTCCACTCGAATGCGGAGATGCTCGTCAAGGATCATCTTGTTCCGGTGGGACACCGCGATGACCTTGCCGAGCTTCTTGCCGAAAGTCCACCCCATCTCCTCGGTCTTCAACACGAAGGGCAGCTTGTGGATTTGTGCCCACAATCTGATGGAGTTGAGGTCGACCTCCGCTGGGTTGCCCTGGCCGTCGAAGTCGGCGAAGATGACGGCGTCGTTGTGGAAGTGCCAAGGACCAGCAGCCAGGACATGCTGCCGATCCCCCTCCTCCGTGAACTCCACCACGAAGCGTTTGTCGATGCTCGTGACCATCTGGGCCCTCGCATCACCACGAAGCCGCCAGGGTCCTTTGAGCTCGTTGACGACGGCCGAAGGATTGGCTGGGTACGGGGAGAGCACTCGTCCCACAGCCAGCTTTCCCTTGACCGCACTCACCATTGCCTCCATGTCGATGACGATTGGCGAGTCATCGAACTCGACCATCTTGGCCTTGCCATGCCTGCGGAGAGGAGGAGGGCGCTCCGAAGCAGAAGTGAAGCCAACAGAGGGGTTCAGGGGAGTGGTCAGGGCTAGGCCTGACGGACCCCCGACATCACTCCTTCCCTTTCCGACCGTGGGCGTGGCTGGGGTCGCCGTTGGCTGCATTGCGGCCGGCCCTTCCTCAGGGGTTCTGGACCCAGCACCACCATCACCCGACCCAGCAATGGTCAGGTTCATCATTCCTCGACCTTGATCCTCGCCTTGGCCTGCCATGGACAGAAAGTACAGAGCAACAGAAGAAACCGGTATGGAGCAGAACACTGTAGACTGAAGAAAACAGAGCCGACCCCCCCGCAAGAAATAAGCCTGGAGTTCCTCAAATTTCGCCTCCAATTTAACAGGATTAACTCCCCTGTTAATTCCTTTAGCCTCGTCCGGCCTCATTCCTGATCCCCTTTTGAAAATCAAACCAAACCCATCAGAAACGGCCCCCAAATCCTCCTCATTACTCCCTTAATTCCGCCGGCTGGATCGCCGCCCCTTGTCCCGCATCCGTACCTCCGGTCATCTCCCTTTTCAATTTAGCCGCATCCAAATCAGATTTGAGAAGCATCGCAGCCCTGCTCTGCATCCGCCGCAGTAACTTCTGCGGGTTCCTCGCTCGGGAGAGAAGGTCCCTTCCGCGCGCCTTGAAGGTGCTCCAGTCCTCAACGAGGAGGCCACCCACCCCTCGCCGCTCATCGCGGCAGGCTATCGCGGCCGCCGCCGGCAGCGGCGCCTCCATGTTGACCCGGTCGTGGGTCGCCTCGGCTATCGCCAGAGAGCCTGATGTACCCGTTCCGCATGCACTCGTGTCCTCTTCAACTTGAGCTTCAATCCATCAGGGGCTCAGCGCTCGGGCATCTCTGGAGATCCGAATCCGGCGAGGACGACAGGTAGTAAAAAAATTGGCAGCAGGTAAAGCTGCGAACAAGCGTTGGGAATGCGGGTTCCCGGGGCCTCGGCCCTGCTTTACCTCGCGCGTAATCCGGCGCTGTAATCTGAACCTCCACACTCTGCCGAGATGCACGCAGCGCAACCGATCTGCAGCGACGTGATCAGTGATCTACAGATTGCTATTTTTTCTGCCTGCGATGGCCACCGAACGCGCGCCATTGTACGCACGTACTCCCCGTCTTGGGCAAGCTACGATGCTGGGAAACTGGCGCCCTGCACCGTATGTGTCCTTCCCGTCGGTCACATTGACGCCCGCGGAGAGAGATTCTGGGGACGAAAGGGAGGCGCTGGATCGTCCGGAATTGCGCCGGCATTGATGCACCTCGCCAAGCTTCCTCTTCTCTACCACCCCACCACCTCAACATCAAGGGACACAGCCAGGCCATCTGGTACTACTGCCATTTCCAGCAGAGGCACGGCACGGCAACATTTAAGCCAAAGCGGTGCGCTTCAGTTCTCTAGTGCAGTGCAGTGCGTACTCCAAACAACCACAAGAAACCTCTGGCTTCACTGCCAGTATCCATTAACTCCCTTCGTCCCAGCTTCCATGTCTTCTGCACTACCCCCTCTGTTTTCTAGAGGGGGGGACGTCGGTGTCACCATTGATACATCGAGGCTGGCAGCGGCGGGACAGAGCAGAGCAGAGCACGAGGGTGGTGGGGTTCATGAGCTTTGGCGCGGCCTCGTTTTCCCCCAGATGGTCTCGCGGAAGCAGAACGGATTTTATTCCCATTCTCTCTGGCATGCCATGCTCGCTCCACCGAGCTGCTACAATGGCGGTTAACATCGGATGACCATGACGATGATGATGTGCCGTGCCATCAACTACAACTACTGCTAAGCATTTTGTTAATCCTGAATGATACTCCTACTAACTATATACCGAGACGACGATGTTAATGGCTTTCACGCCCTGATTAGTAGCGCGCCGGGCGATCATCACCAGAGCTGGTCGAGGTAGTAGTCCCTGGTCACCTCGTCGCTCATCTCGGAGTAGTCCTCCACGCGGCTGCACGCCTCCGAGCTCTTGAAGCTGAAGCTGTCCTGCGACTGCGGCGCCGCCTTCCTCGACCCGCCGCGCGCCAGGCCCGGGGCCAAGCCGGCGGCGGGGTTGTTGTTGCCGTGCCGCTGCCTCGGCGCGCTCTGGCACCGGCCCCTCGCCACGGACGACGCCGTCTCCGCCATGTACCGCGGGCTGCTCGACTCCCGCCCGCCCCCGCACGAGGGCCGGCCTTTCGCCGGCGAGCCGCCGGGCACGATGGCCGGGAGGCGGGGCGTGTTCTGCGTCGTCTTGGGCTGCTGCGGCTCCAGCTCCCGCAGCTGCAGCCGCGACGGCGGCTTGCAGAAGTAGGCGAGCGGCGAGGACGGCGGCGGCGCCTGCGGGTCGGCGGCCGCGTACCGGCCCGCGATCCGGGACGACCGGCACCGCAGCTGGCACGTGTCCATCTCCACGATCCGGGGGCTGCGGTCGTCCCCGGCGCCGCCCTCCGACAGCCTCCGGCGGTGCACCACAGGCACCGACGTTTTCCGCTCCTACGCAACAACAACAAACAATCATCAAGCGTCAAATTTTCAGCTTCATTTTCATTCACCAGACGAAATGCGGTTCATCACCAGAAGAAGAATCACGATGCGCGGCGGGAAGGGATTCTGACGGACCTGCTCGATGGACCTCCGGGAGGAGGAGAGGTTCTTGAGGGCCTGCGAGGAGGCCTGCAGCCTCATGAGCGCCTGCAGCCGGTGCAGCGTCGTGGCCGCCTGCTTCCGCACCAGGTAGCCGCGCACCAGCGCTTGCAGCTTCACCAGCGACTTGAGGGCGCGGAGAGCCTTCCTGGCCTGCCGGTCGCGGTAGTACAAATTTCAAATCTTTGACACATTTCTTTAGTGGTCGCGGTAGTACAAATTTCAAATCTTTGACACATTTCTTTAGTGTTTGATAGGTTTAATAAGTGCGATGATGACGAGTGCACCGACTAGGCTTGTGTCACGACGTGCAGAACTGTGGGAATAAACATAAATAAATTCGAAGCGGCAGCAGGAGCAGCAGATTAATAAACAATGAGCAGTTGCTAACGAGAAGGCAGCAACCATCGGATGCAACAGGACGCACAGTGAAGTCAAATCTGCTGCCCAATGCAGATGCAGAGGAATCTACCAATATCCCTTTCACCTATTCATCTATGCATTCCATCGCCGTTTACAACTGTTAATCTTTCAAGAGATGATGCAGATGAAATGCCTGAAAATTGGCCTAGCTTCAAACGTGTGTTCATCACAAAATTCAGCTTGATGTTTGTGTGAGAGAAAAGGAAAAGAGAAATGCGAGAGAAGCATGGACAGGGTCGTACCAGGTAGCCCCTGAAGGCCTTCTGGATCAAGACGGCGGCTTCCGTCTCCGTCTCGCGCGCCTGGCCGCAGCCGCACGGCCTGGCCTGGGAGAGCTCGCCGGCGACGACGGCGGTGACGGAAGGCCTGCGGCTGGCGTCGGCGACGCTGCTCCTGGCCTTGGCGAAGCTCCACCTCCTCCTCTCGATCGGCGGCACGGCGGCGCTCGGCTCCTTGGCCCCTTCCTTCTTGCCGCCGCCGCCGGTGAGCACCTTCTTGAGCCACCGCATGGCCCGCCCCATGGCGCGACGACCGATCCTATTACTACCTGCGCGAAGAACGACGCGTCAAGAACTCAAGATTCGGCAAATAAAACACAAAATCGTACGACGAACTGCAAGAACATAGGAGACGACAGCCATGGCGTCGACCTGCGGGTGAGTTGAGACAGCGTGCGTAAACAAGAAGCCGGAAGCTACGGGAGCAAGTTGAAACTGAAACGGGGAGAAGGTTGAGGAAGAAAGCAAAAGCATTCACCGAACCGCCCCAAAAGATAAGTTTCTGTCTCTTTCTCGTCGGAAGGTAAAAGAGGCGAAACCTTTTAGAGAGGCGCGCGGCGAGGAAGAGGAGGCCGAACAGAAAAGAGCCAGCGGCGTAGCGCCAAGGCAGCGGCAGCGGCGGAGTTTGTGGGTGGGTGGGAGATGGCAGTCGGATCAGTGAAAGGAAGCGAGGGGCAGCGTCGCCTGTGGCCACCTACGTGAAGCCCGGAAGAGGAAACCTTTTCCCCCGGACGAGCTTTTCAGGCAAGCAATGCCACCCACCCACCCGCAGCCCCAACGAACGAACAGTGAAAAAACAGGAAGCAGAGAAGGAGCGAAGAAGAGAAGCGCAGCGGCGTGCGGCGGGGAAGGTGGGTAGGAGAAGGGAACGCACGCGTGTTCTCGCTCGCCTCGCCTGTGGGCTGTGGCATGTGATGAACAAGGCTTGTCTACGACGAGGCCGGGCGCAAGGCAACAAGCTAGGCCAGCGTCCCACGGGCACGAGCAAAACGAGACGCGAGAAGAAACCAACGGCGGTGGGGAAATCATCACTTGTATCTCACCTCGCCTGCCTCAAAACTCTCGTCGCCGCTGCGGCGGTGGGGGTGGCAGCGGTCGTCGTCGTCGTCCCGCTCCCGCTCGCGGGGCTGGCTGGCGCGGCTTTTGGGGCGGGCGGGTGCGGCCAGCAGCTCACGCCAAGATCCCGATCCTGCGAATGATTATATTTCCGGCGGGGCTTGCCGCTAGAGTGGATGGGATAGGGTGGGTACACGGGACGAGATCGTGGAGCCGTATCGCCTAGCTAGTGCCTGCCGCCCTGCGCTGGTACCCAGACGAGAGGACGCGCGGGCTTTAGCTCGTCTCCAGTTCCCACTTCCAGCCCTCCCCGTGCCTATGCATATGCCTACGCCGGGAGGGCCCGCGGCGGGGAAAAGCGTCATGTGACGCCGACCGCTCACGGTGGCGCACTCGCTCACCCGGCCGGCCGCCGGTACACTGACCGCCGCGTACCGGTGGTACTGGAGTGCTACGGGTAGGAGGCACCGATCCGGTCAGATTAATGGCCCTGTTTGGATACTCTAACTCAGTTAGAGGTTAGAGTTAGATTCTAACCCTAAACTAACCCTGAACTAACTCTAACCAAAGAGATGTTTGGATGACAGGGTTAGATTGACAATAAATATTCTTTCTCAACCATTTGGCTACTTTGGACCCTATTTTCTACCGGATTTGGTGTGGCCAGCTCTTATGTGGCCTCCTCCCACTCATAATTGACACAAACAAATGATATTTACAAACCAAGGGTTCGGAATTCTGCTCTCTCGAATGAAATTATAAAGAGCCATACAAGCAACAATAATTCTAGTTTGTTTTGTACAATACGGCTGCAAACCCCACATATCGAAGCCGTCTCCGTCCATTGCGGGTGCTCCGCTCGAAGAGAAGATTCAGTAGCGCATCCAGAAAATGAAATTGCACCAAAATATTATTTAATGATGAAGTATTGAGTTGATCACACTATATAGATCAGCTCTTCGTTTCTTAATGCTCTAAATTTGCACAAGAACATCTACAACAAAAGCGCAGGCTGAACAGGGTGTTCTGATTCAGTTAATGTTCTTCACATAACTCTCTTTCTTATGTAAAATGCATCGATGGTTTTCTTTTAACCATCACCGCCCGTTCTGTTAACAAAAAATAATACAAAATCTAGCTATTACGTAATCAGAAGTTCTGCCAACAAATTAGCATGCAAGAATCTGGAACAGCAAGAAATTTCCTATAAAGAGAAGGAGGGCAGACTACTCTTGCTGACTTGCTCATGCATGCACCAGCCACATGCGCAGACATCCATTTCTCTTGCTCATGCATGCACCAGCCACATGTGCATAGCCGCCGCCTAGTCCTTAATCACCGGCCACTCACTCCACCCAAGCCCCTGTGTCCGGCTCCAACGGATCCAGCCGCCCCGCCGGCTCAAATCCTGGCCACGAGCCGTTGCTAGCTAGAGAGGCGAGCGTGTAGGAGGAGGGAGAGCACAAGTACAGAAGGACGAACGAACTCACCATCGCTAGATCCCCGGTAGATGCGCCGCCTCGGACGACACGGAGAGAGAGAGACGGCCGGGGACGGGGGAGGAGGGCGAGCGCCGTCCGGAGGAGGGCGCGCCTGGGGTTCCGGCGGCGCGGCGCTCGGGCTGGCGGCGCGGCGCTTGGGTGGGGGCGCGATGGGGAACGGGAGAGGAGTCGCGGAGCGGCGGTGCGGAGGGAAGGATCTGGTGCGGGTGGGGGATTTTTTTAGTTGTTTTTTCAGTGGGCCCTAGGAAATCTAACCCAACTAGCACCTCTTGCCCGGGTTAGTTTTTTTACATGGGGGTAGATCCAACTAGCTGAAACTAACCCATGTGTTTGGATCCTTTGGAGTTAGTTCAGGCAAAACTAACTCAGTCTAACTCTAACTGAGGGATCCAAACAGGGCCAATGTTTTGGGGCTGGCTCCTTCCTTTTACTGTCGAGGACTAGCTGTAGCTACGCGCCTGGACCAGCTTGGGCTTGATGCTTGTCTAGCACAACCAACACGGCCCGTACGAGGAATATCTATACGAACTGTAGCTACTGCCAGCACAAGTAACAGTAGTAACCCTTCTCAAAAAAAAGGTAACAGTAGTAACCCACCGTACTCAAATTTAACAATTGCCGTGGATATTGCGTCGGTGGGAAACTGTCACGGGAACTACAGTGGCGGACCCCAAGGCCGGCTCCGCTACAGGCCAGCCCAGGCCCAAGCGGGAGAGGAGGCCCAGCTCGCGCGTCACCGGACCGACCTGGAGCAGGTGAACCATATATATATATATATCAGGAGTGGGTGTGAGTTAGGGTATCGTTGGATCAGAAAACTGGCGGCGCCGTTGGGCGATGTATCCTTCCTCCCGCCCCCGACTCTAAATCCCGATCCCCTTCTTGCTGATTCGACCTCTTAGCTACTTATCTGTACTCTGAACTTGGCAATTGAGAGATAGATCGAGAGATTTCTACCCAGGACCGTATCATCTTGCTGATTCGACCTCTTAGCTACCCAGGATCGAGAGATTTCTACCCAGGCTGCCAAGAAGAGGAGCAGCATCGCGCAGGCGCTGCTCGGGATCCAGCGCTCCCTCGACAAGATTGAGCCGGCGGTGTCGCAGATGGAGCCGCTGCTGCAATCTCTCGAGCCGATGGTCAACGATCTGTCGGCCTGGCGTCCTGGGGTGGATGCGGCTGTCGGGCGTCTCCAAGAAGATCTCGGGGAAATTAGCGCGCAGCTCGCCAAGATCGCGCTCGGTGCGAACGCATCGGGGAAGGCGCCGGGTCACTCATCCTCGACGACAGCAGACGCGTCGTTGCTCGACTCCGGCGCAGGTGGTGACGACCATGGGCAGATTGGCCGCCGCTATGCAACACCAAATCAGGTCCTGCCGCTTGGGGAACCAATCCTCCAGGCGGCCGGTCCCGACCAATGGTACTTTTCGGACACCCTTTCCCTCCGTTCCTATTCCAAATCCATATGAACAGGGCAACACCAGTGGGTTCTCTGGTGGTAGATCGGGCACTACTAGGGTTGAATGCCCGGAGTTTAATGGGGACAATCCCACGGGGTGGAAAATTCGTTGTGAAGCATGTTTTAGGATAGGGGCAGTGGATCCTTCGGTCTGGGTAGATACAGCTGTGGTCAATTTCACTGGAGCAGCAGCCTTGTGGTTAGAGTGGTCTCAGGCTCATGTTAAATTCACTAGTTGGGATCCTTTTGTTGCATCTGTCTTAGACAAATTTGGCAGGTCTGAGTTCCAACAACTCCTTCGCAAATTTTCTCGGCTTAAGCAACATGGGACAGTGTTAGAATATGCAGAGCAGTTCAATGTGGTGATGCATAGTTTACTGGCTCACCACGGGTCATGGGATCCGCTGTTTTTCACCACTCATTTCTTGGAAGGGTTGCAACATGGTATTAAAATAGCTGTTATGCTTCATTGTCCGCGAGATTTGGATACTGCTGTCGCTCTTGCTGAATTACAGGAAGAGGTGGTGGAGCTAACGCGACAAGAGAATGAGGCAGTGGCAGGGGCTCGCGGAGCGGCTACAAGTGCTCGCACTGGGCGCTTTTCAGCGCGACCTCCTCTGCCAGTGGCGTTGCCCTCGATCCCGAGCACTTCAAAAAGCGCAACCCTCTCGCCAGGGACACCTCCGACCGATCGAAGACGCAGTCCAGAATCGGCACGTATTCCCATCGCTAGCGCCTCAGTGGACGACAAACTCCGGACACTGCGGGCTTATCGCAAGGCACGCGGGCTCTGCTTCACGTGCAGTGAACGCTAGGGGCCAGGTCATGTGTGCACCGTTACGGTTCCTTTGCATGTTGTGGAGGAACTGGTGGGTCTGCTGACACCACCAACAACGCCAGAGTCGCTGGGGTCTCAGGGAACTTCGGAAGATGATCTTTGCCTCTTGTCTGCGGCTGCCATTGCGGGGACAGAAGCACCTAAGGCTTTCAGAATGCTGGGCAAGATGAATGGCAAGACCTTGCTGATGCTGGTTGATTCGGGTTCTTCGCATAGCTTCATCAACTCAGAGATTGCCAGTGATTGGCCTGGAGTGTAGCCTATGGCCAAGAAACTAAGAGTGAAGGTGGTTGATGGTGCAGTGACCACTTGTGACGCTGAGTTACCAGATTGTGAGTACCAAATTCAACGGCATCAGTTCCGATCAACTTTGAAACTGTTTCCATTGGGTAGTTATGATGTGATTTTGGGAATGGACTGGCGGGAATCTCGAGGGCTCATGACTGTCAACTGGGGCAGCAAGTATATGGTTTTTCAACATCAGGGCCAGTTTATCCAGTTGCACGGAGTTTCAGCCTCGGTTCAGGAATGTCCACCGATCTCAACGGTTGAGTTGCAGCTTCTGCAGGCTCAGGAATCAGTGCTGCGAGTGGTGCAGTTGTCTTTAGTTAAAGAGGATGCTGAGCCTGCCGAAATTCCAAAGGCGGTGACAGCTTTATTGGAGGAATTTGCAGAACTGTTCGAAGATCCTCGAGGATTGCCACCCCAATGGTCCTTCGATCATACAATCGATTTGCTGCCTGGGGCGACACCGGTCAACATCAGACCCTATCGATACAACCCGGCGCAGAAGGATGAGATCGACGCGCAAGTGGCCAACATGTTGAAACAAGGGATCATTCAAGTCAGCCATAGCCCCTTCGCATCCCCTGTGCTCTTGGTGCAGAAAAAAGATGGGGAGCATCGATTTCCGCCATCTTAATGCTATCACTATCAAGAATAGGTAGCCCCTACCCGTGATTGATGAGCTTTTGGATGAATTGCAAGGAGCCAAGTGGTTCACAAGTCTGGATTTGCGCTCAGGCTATCATCAGATCCACATGAGACCTTCGGATGAAGCAAAAACAACCTTTCAAACGCATCACGGCCATTTTGAGTTCAAGGTGATGCCATACAGTGTGACAGGGGGACCAACAACTTTCCAAGGTGGGATGAATATCATGATGAAGCCGTACTTGCGAAAAGGGGTTCTAGTCTTCATTGACGACATTTTAATGTACAACATCACCTTGGAAGAACACATTCAGCTTATGCGATCAGTGTTTCAGACTCTGAAAGAGAACCAAATGAAAGTGAAGTGAAGCAAGTGTGTGTTTGCCTACAAGCAACTTCGGTAGCTGGGGCATGTCATCAGTGAAGATGGGGTGAGAACAGACCCAACGAACATCGATAAGGTGCGAGATTGGCCAAGCCCACAATCAGCCAAAGAGGTGCGCCAATTCCTTGGCTTGGCTGGGTATTACCGGAAGTTTGTGAGGCACTTTGGCATTATCAGTCGACCTCTAACGGAGTTGCTTAAGAAAGGGATGGTCTTTTAATGGACACCACAACATGAAGAGTCCTTCCAAGCACTGAAAACGGCACTGACTACTGCACCGGTCATTGCACTGCTCAACTTTTCAAAACCCTTTGTGGTCGAAATTGATGCTTCGGACCGTGGAATTGGTGCAGTTCTAATGCAGGATCACCACTCAATTGCGTTCTTAAGCAAGACCCTGGGGCCAAAACTGCGATCTCTCTCCACCTCTGAAAAAGAAAGTTTGGCAGTGCTCATGGCAGTTGAACGATGGCGACCATATCTGTTGACCAATGGGTTTGTCATTCGAACGGACCACCGCAGCCTTGCCTGCATGGATGAGCAGCGGCTGACTATCCCATGGCAACAAAAGGCGATGACAAAGTTACTTGGGCTGCACTACCGAATTGAGTATCGGAAAGGAGCTCTGAATTAGGCAACGGATGCACTATCACGTCATCCAGATGCACTTGCATGCGCCATCTCAGTCTGTGTGCCGCGGTGGCTAGATGAGGTAAAGCAGGGTGATGCCCAGGACTCAAAATGCACCAACATGTTATCTTCTGCAAAGGCAGGAACAACTCTGGTTGGCCCCTTTAAAGTGCAGGATGGCCTTATTCACTATAAAGGGCGTGTGTGGATAGGTAACAACACATCAGTCCAGTAGAGAATACTCCAGGAGCTCCACTCTGGTGCCTTGCGAGGGCATTCGGGAATACAAGCAACTTACAGTCGTGTCAAACAGCACTTCGCATGGCCGCATTTCAAGAGGACGGTGAAGGCCTACATATCGGAGTGTTCAGTGTGTAAACAGGCAAAACCAGAGCATGTGAAATACCCGGGCTTACTGCAGCCGTTACCTGTACCTAACCAAGCATGGGAGATGGTCACCTTGGATTTCGTTGAAGTACTGCTGATACGTCTCTGTCGTATCTACTTTTCCAAACACTTTTGCCCTTGTTTTGGACTCTAACTTGTATGATTTGAATGGAACTAACCCAGACTGACGCTGTTTTCAGTAGAATTGCCATGGTGTTGTTTTATGTGCAGAAAATAAATATTCTCGGAATGACCTGAAACTCCACGGAACATCTTAGAAAAAATAATAAAAAATCCTCGCCAAAGATGAAGACCAGGGGGCCCACACCCTGTCCACGAGGGTGGGGGCGCCCCCCTACCTCATGGGCCCCCTGGATGCCCTCCGACGCCAACTCCAACTCTATATATTTGCTTTTGGAGAAAAAAAATAAAGGGGAAGAAATCATCGCGTTTTACGATACGGAGCCGCCGCCAAGCCCTAAAACCTCTCGGGAGGGCTGATATGGAGTTCGTTCAGGGCTCCGGAGAGGGGGATTCGTCGCTGTCGTCATCATCAACCATCCTCCATCACCAATTTCATGATGCTCACCGTCATGCGTGAGTAATTCCATCGTAGGCTTGCTGGACGGTGATGGGTTGGATGAGATCTATCATGTAATCGAGTTAGTTTTGTTAGGGTTTGATCCCTAGTATCCATTATGTTCTGAGATTGATGTTGCTATGACTTTGCTATGCTTAATGCTTGTCACTAGGGCCCGAGTGCCATGATTTCAGATCTGAACCTATTATGTTTTCATGAATATATGTGAGTTCTTGATCCTATCTTGCAAGTCTATAGTCACCTACTATGTGTTATGATCCGGCAACCCCGAAGTGACAATAATCGGGACCACTCCCGGTGATGACCATAGTTTGAGGAGTTCATGTATTCACTATGTGCTAATGCTTTGTTTCGGTTCTCTATTAAAAGGAGGCCTTAATATCCCTTAGTTTCCAATAGGACCCCGCTGCCACGGGAGGGTAGGACAAAAGATGTCATGCAAGTTATTTTCCATAAGCACATATGACTATATACGGAATACATGCCTACATTATATTGATGAATTGGAGCTAGTTCTGTGTCACCCTATGTTATGATTGTTACATGATGAACCGCATCCTGCATAATTATCCATCACTGATCCGGTGCCTATGAGTTTTCCATATACTGGTTTACGCTTATTTACTTTCCCACTGCTACTGTTACAATCACTACAAAATACCCAAAACATTACTTTTGTTGTCTTTACTTTTGTTGCCACTACCACCACTATCATATTACTTTGCTACTAAACACTTTGCTGCAGATACTAAGTTTCCAGGTGTGGTTGAATTAACAACTCAGCTGCTAATACTTGAGAATATTCTTTGGCTCCCCTTGTGTCGAATCAATAAATTTGGGTTGAATACTCTACCCTCGAAAGCTGTTGCGATCCCCTATACTTGTGGGTTATCAAGACCAATTTTTGGCGCTGTTGCCGGGGAGCATAGCTCTATTCTTCGAGTCACTTGGGATTTATATCTGCTGGACACTATGAAGAACTTGAGAGATCCAAAAACTAAAATTTATCCCTCAACTACGAGGGGAGGTAAGGAACTGCCATCTAGCTCTGCACTTGATTCACCTTCAGTTATGAGTAAGTTTGCGACACCTACACCTGCTTCTGCTATTCGTTCTGATATGTCGCATGTTATTGATGATGCCACTTCTGCTATGCATGATACTTATGATGAAACTGCTTCTATGCCCGATACTATTGTGCCCCTTGATGAATTTCTTGATGAACAAATTGCCAGGGCTAGAGAAAAAGAAATTATTGAATCTGAATACGATGATGAAAGTGATGATGAAAATATGCCTGTTATTCCTGAGGGCTATCTTTTTGATATGGAATCTTCTGCTGCTATTTTAGCTTGCAAAGATAGATATGAGCTTAAGAGGTTATTAGTTAAATGGAACAAAGAATCACTTAGAGATAAAATGAAACCTGGCCCTGCTTTTGCTACTTCACCTATATGTGTTCCTGATAAGGATTATGAATTCTCTGTTGATCCTGATATAATTACTTTGGTGGAATCTGATCCGTTTTATGGCTATGAATCTGAAACTGTTGTGGCACATCTTACTAAGTTAAATGATATAGCTGCCCTGTTCACTAATGATGAGAGATCGCGTTACTTCTATATACTCAAAATATTTCCGTTCTCATTAAAGGGTGATGCTAAGATATGGTTTAATTCTCTTGATCCTGGTTGTGTGCGTAGTCCCCAGGATATGATTTATTACTTCTCTGCTAAATATTTCCCTGCTCACAAGAAACAAGCTGCTTTGAGGGAAATATACAACTTCGTGCAAATTAAAGAAGAGAGTCTCCCACAAGCTTGGGGGAGGCTTCTCAAGTTACTTAATGCTTTGCCTGATCATCCTCTTAAGAAACCCGAAATACTTGATATCTTTTATAATGGACTAACGATGCTTCCAGAGATTACCTGGATAGTTGTGTTGGTTCTCTTTTCAGGGAAAGAACAACGGATGAAGCTGAAATTCTATTGAATAATATGTTGACAAATGAAAATAATTGGGCACCTCCTGAGCCAACTCCTGCTCCAATTACTGAGTCTATTCCTAAACCAACTCCGAAGAAGAGAGGTGTTCTATTCCTCAGTCCCGAAGATATGCAAGAGGCAAAGAAATCTATGAAAGAAAAAGGTATTAAAGCTGAAGATGTTAAGAATTTACCTCCTATTGAAGAAATACATGGTCTTAATATACAACCTGTTGAAGAAACATATGATCTCAATTCTTTATTTACTAAAGAACCTCCTGATCCCGATATCCCGACACAGGTAGTAAAGATAAATTCTCTCTATAGATATGATAAAGCTGAAGTCCCTCCTACTAAAATTGCTAGTCAATGCTTGGATGAGTTTGATAACTTTATGTTTAAGCAAGACAACTTCAATGCTTATTTTGGTAGACAATTAAAAGAAAATGCTTATATGATTAGACGCTTGGGTGATTATATGGCTAATATTAAAGGTGAACTTAAACTTGTTAGCAAACATGCTTCTATGGTTACCACTCAAGTAGAACAAGTACTTAAGGCTCAAAAAGAAGTGCTTGATGAAATGAATAGTAAGAAAAATGATTATGCTATTAGAGTGGCTACTAGAACTGGTAGAATGACTCAGGAACCTTTGTATCCTGAAGGCCACCCTAAGAGAATCGAGCAAGATTCTCAAAGAAATAATATTGATGTTCCTAGTTCTTCTAAAAAGAAGAAAAAGAAAAATGATAGAACTGTGCAAAGTTCTAGTGAACCTATTGCTGAACCACCTGATAATCCAAATGATATCTCTATGTCTGATGCTGAAACACAATCTGGTAATGAACATGAACCTAATGAAAATATTAATGATGATGTTCATGATGATGCTCAACCAAGTAATGACAATGATGTAGAAATTGAACCTGCTGTTGATCTTGATAACCCACAATCAAAGAATCAACATTATGATAAAAGAGACTTTGTTGCTAGGAAACATGGTAAAGAAAGGGAACCGTGGGTTCAGAAACCCATGCCTTTTCCTCCAAAACCATCCAAGAAAAAGGATGATGAGGATTTTGAGCACTTTGCTGAAATGATTAGGCCTATCTTTTTGCGTATGCGATTAGCTGATGTGCTCAAAACAAATCCTTATGCTAAATATATGAAGGATATCATTACTAATAAAAGAAAGATGCTGAAAGCTGAGATTTCCGCCATGCTTGCTAATTATACTTTTAAGGGTGGAATACCAAAGAAACTTGGAGATCCCGGAGTACCTACTATACCTTGCTCCATTAAAAGAAATTATATTAAAACTGCTTTATGTGATCTTGGAGCCGGTGTTAGTGTTATGCCTCTCTCTTTATATCATAGACTTGACTTGAATAAGCTGACACCTACTGAAATATCTTTGCAAATGGATGATAAATCAACTGCTATACCTGTCGATATCTGTGAGGATGTGCCTGTTGTGGTTGCAAACGTTACTATTTTAACGGACTTTGTTATTCTTGATATTCCCGAGGATGATAGTATGTCTATTATTCTTGAAAGACCTTTTCTTAATACTGCAGGGGCTGTTATTGATTGCAACAAAGGCAATGTCACTTTTCATGTTAATGGTAATGAGCATACGGTACACTTTCCGAGGAAACAACCTCAAGTTCATAGTATCAACTCCATTGGAAAAATTCCATCGATTATAATTGGAGGTTTTGAATTTCCTCTTCCTACTGTCAAAAAGAAATATGATATACTTATTATAGGGAATGTGCATATCCCCGTTGAGGTAACTTAATATTATTCGAAATTTCTCTGGTTTCATGATTATCGGAATGAGTTTGTTAACAAGACTTGATCAACCTTGTTAGTGGATTCTTTTTGATGAGCATGAGATGGATGAAACTAGAAGCACAAACTTCTGTACCCTCTCTATACTTTCTGTTAATTAGTAGAAATAAAGTAAAAATAGTATTTTCTGTCTGTTTCCTGACTTATCTGTGTAATATAAAAATATCCCGAAAATAAAAGTTCTCAGAATGTCACACCAATTTAATATGATTTTTTTGGGAATATTTGAGGATTTACCGTGCAAAAATTACCGCGGGAGGAGCTGCCACCTGGCCACGAGGGTGGTGGGCGCGCCTCCTGATGTCTACTACACAACCTTCTTCTTGTAGACATTGTTGGGCCTCCAAGTGCAGAGGTTTGTAGGACAGTAGCAAATTTCCCTCAAGTGGATGACCTAAGGTTTATCAATCCGTAGGAGGCGTAGGATGAAGATGGTCTCTCTCAAGCAACCCTGCAACCAAATAACAAAGAGTCTCTTGTGTCCCCAACACACCCAATACAAAGGGAAATTGTATAGGTGCACTAGTTCGGCGAAGAGATGGTGAAACAAGTGGTATATGGATAGTAGATAATAGTTTTTGTAATCTGAAATTATAAAAACAGCAAGGTAGCAAGTGATAAAAGTGAGCGTAAACGGTATTGCAATGCTAGGAAACAAGGCCTAGGGTTCATACTTTCGCTAGTGTAAGTTCCCTCAACAATACTAACATAATTGGATCACATAACTATCCCTAAACATGCAACAAAGAGTCACTCCAAAGTCACTAATAGCGGAGAACGAACGAAGAGATTATGGTAGGGTACAAAACCACCTCAAAGTTATTCTTTCCAATCAATCCGTTGGGCTATTCCTATAAGTGTCACAAACAGCCCTAGAGTTCATACTAGAATAACACCTTAAGACACAAATCAACCAAAACCCTAATGTCACCTAGATACTCCAATGTCACCTCAAGTATCCGTGGGTATGATTATACGATATGCATCACACAATCTCAGATTCATCTATTCAACCAGCACAAAGGACCTCAAAGAGTGCCCCATAGTTCTACCGGAGAATCACGACGAAAACGTGTGCCAACCCCTATGCATAGGTTCCCAATGTCACGAAACCCGCAAGTTGATCACCTTAACATACACCAAGTGGCGCGTGGTATCCCATTGTCACCACAGATATCCACGGCAAGACATACATCAAGTGTTCTCAAATCTTTAAAGACTCAATCCGATAAGATTACTTCAAAGGGGAAACTCAATTCATTACAAGAGAGAAGAGGGGGAGGAGAAACATAAGATCCAACTATAATAGCAAAGCTCGCGATACATCAAGATCGTATCATCTCAAGAACACGAGAGAGAGAGAGAGAGATCAAACACATAGCTACTGGTACATACCCTCAGCCCCGAGGGATAACTACTCCCTCCTCGTCATGGAGAGCGCCGGGATGATGAAGATGGCCATCAGTGAGGGATCCCACATCTGGCAGGGTGCCGGAACAGGGTCCCGATTGACTTTTGGTGGCTAGGGAGGCTTCTGGCGGCGGAACTCCTGATCTATCTTGCGTTCCGGAAGTTTTAGGTCACGTAGGTATATATGGGTGCAGGAGGTACATCAGGGGAGCCACGAGGGCCCCACGAGACAGGGGGCGTGCCCTAGGGGGGGTGCCCCCACCCTCGTGAGCACCTCGTTTCTTCCTTGACGTGGGGTCCAAGTCCATCAGGTGTGTTTCCTTCCAAAAATAACTTCTCCAGTTGATTTCGTTCTGTTTCGACTCCGTCTGATATTCCTTTTCTTCAAAACACTAAAATAGGCATAAAACAACAATTCTGGGCTGGGCCTCCAGTTAATAGGTTAGTCCCAAAAGTAATATAAAAGTGGATAATAAAGCCCAATATTGCCCAAAACAGTAGATAATATAGCATGGAGCAATCAAAAATTATAGATACGTTGGAGACGTATCAAGCATCTCCAAGCTTAATTCCTGCTCGTCTTCGAGTAGGTAAAGGATAAAAAAATAATTTTTGATGTGGAATGCTAGTTGGCATAATTTCAATGTAATTCTTCTTACTTGTGATATGAATATTCAGATCCGAAAGATTCAAGATAAAATTTTAATATTGACATAAAAACAATAATACTTCAAGCATACCAACTAAGCAATTATGTTTTCTCAAAATAACATGGACAAAGAAAGCTATCCCTACAAAATCATATAGTCTGGCTATGCTCCATCTTCACCACATAAAATATTTAAATCATGCACAACCCCGATGACAAGTCAAGCAATTGTTTCATACTTTTGATGTTCTCAAACTTTTTCAATCTTCACTCAATACATGAGCGTGAGCCATGGACATAGCACCATAGGTGGAATAGAATGGTGGTTGTGGAGAGGACAAAAAGGGAGAAGATAGTCTCACATCAACTAGGCGTATCAACGGGCTATGGAGATGCCCATCAATAGATATCAATGTGAGTGAGTAGGGATTGCCATGCAACGGATGCACTAGAGCTATAAATGTATGAAAGCTCAACAAAAGAAACTAGTGGGTGTGCATCCAACTTGCTTGCTCACGAAGACCTAGGGCAATTTTGAGGAAGCCCATCATTGGAATATACAAGCCAAGTCCTATAATGTAATATTCCCACTAGTATATGAAAGTGACAACATATGAGACTCTCTATATGAAGAACATGGTGCTACTTTGAAGCACAATATATGAGACTCGCTATATCATGGTGCTACTTTGAAGCACAAGTGTGGAAAAAGGATAGTAGCATTGCCCCTTTTTATTTTTTTATTTTTTTATTTGGCCTTCCTTTTTTGGCCTTCCTTTTTTTATTTGGGACAATGCTCTATTGAATGATGATCATCACACTTTTATTTATTTACAACTCGATGATACAACTCGATACTAGAACAAAGATGACTCTATATGAATGCCTCTGGCGGTGTACCGGGATATGCAATGAATCAAGAGTGACAAGTATGAAAGAATTATGAACGGTGGCTTTGCCACAAATACAATGTCAACTACATGATCATGCTAAGCAATATGACAATGATGGAGTGTGTCATAATGAACTAGATGGTGGAAAGTTGCATGGCAATATATCTCAAAATGGCTATGGAAATGCCATAATAGGTAGGTATGGTGGCTGTTTTGAGGAAGGTATATGGTAGGTGTATGATACTGGCGAACGGTGTGCGGTATTAGAGAGGCTAGCAAAGGTGGAAAGGTGAGAGTGCGTATAATCCATGGACTCAACATTAGTCATAAAGAACTCATATACTTATTGCAAAAATCTAGAAGTTATCAAAGCAAAGTATTACGCGCATGCTCCTAGGGGGATAGATTGGTAGAAAAAGACCATCGCTCGTCCCCGACCGCCAGTCATAAGGAAGACAATCAATAAATAAATCATGCTCCGACTTCATCACATAACGGTTCACCATACGTGCATGCTACGGGAATCACAAACTTCAACACAAGTATCTCTCAAATTCACAACTATTCAACTAGCATGACTCTAATATCACCATCTCCATATCTCAAAACAATCATCAAGTATCAAACTTCTCTTAGTATTCAACACACTCATAAGAGAATTTTATTATTCTTGAATACCTAGCATATTAGGATTTTAAGCAAATTACCATGCTATTTAAGACTCTCAAAATAATATAAGTGAAGCACTAGAGCAAATGACAAACTACTCCGAAGGATATAAGTGAAGATCAATGAGTAGTTGAATAATTATGCAACCATGTGAAGACTCTCTAACATTTAATAATTTCAGATCTTGGTATTTTATTCAAACAGCAAGCAAAGCAAAAGAAAATGACATCTAAGAATAGCAAACATCATGTGAAGAAGCAAAAACTTAGGATCAACCGAAACTAACCGATAGTTGTTGAAGAAGAAAGGTGGGATGCCAACCGGGGCATCCCCAAGCTTAGACGCTTGAGACTTTTTGAAATATTATATTGGGGTGCCTTGGGCATCCCCAAGCTTGAGCTTTTGTGTCTCCTTAATTCCTCTCATATCACGGTCTCCCTAAATCTCAAAAGCTTCATCCACACAAAACTCAACAGGGACTCGTGAGATAAGTTAGCATAAACCATTGCAAAAACCTTATCATACTCTAATGTAGAAAATCACTAAAATTATTATTCAACATTGCATACTAAATTCCTCTGCATATTTAATAGTCCTATCCTCAAATAGAATCATTAAAGAAGCAAACATATGCAAACAATGCAAACATAACAGCAATCTGCCTAAACAAGATAGTCTGTAAAGAATGCTGCAACATCCATACTTCCCTAGCTCCAAAAATTATGAAATAAAATTCCCACTGTAGTAAATTTATCAGATCTTAATATGCAAAAGGTTTCAACATTTTATCACATTCTTACTTTTCTAGGGAATTATTGCAACAGCGGTAAACTTTCTGTTTTCAAACAGCAACATGTATACTTGTAACATAGGCATAGCAAAGGCTATCAATGCCACTTTTATTGAAATAAAAGATGCAAAACATTGTTCTAAATAACAGCAAGCAAATCCTAAAAAAAGAAATTGATGCTCCAAGCAAAACACATATCATGGGGTAAATAAAAATATAGCTCCAAGTAAAGTTACCGATGAACGAAGACGAAAGAGGGGATGCCTTCCGGGGCATCCCCAAGCTTAGGCTCTTTGCTATCCTTGAATATTTCCTTGGGGTGCCTTGGGTATCCCCAAGCATAGGATCTTGCCACTCCTTATTCCATAGTCCATCGAATCCTTACCCAAAACTTGAAAACTTCACAACACAAAACTTAACTGAAAACTCGTAAGCTCCGTTAGTATAAGAAAATAAATCACCACTTCAAGGTACTGTAATGAGCCCATTATTTATTTATATTGGTGTTAAACCTACTGTATTCCAACTTCTCTATGGTTTATAAAATATTTTACTAGCCATAGATTCATCAAAATAAGTAAACAACACATGAAAAACAGAATCTGTCAAAAACAGAACAGTCTGTAGTAGTATGGATCAAACATATACTTCTGGAACTCATAAAATTCTCAAATAAATTGATGGACCTGAGGAATTTATCTATTAATCATCTACAAAAAGAATTAACTAAATATCACTCTCCAAATAAAAATGGCAGCAAGTCTCGTGAGCGCTAAAGTTTATGTTTTTTACAGCATGATCAACAAGACTTTCCCCAAGTCTTCCCAAAGGTTCTACTTGGCACAAACACTAATTAAACAACTAAAACCACATCTAAACAGAGGATATATGAATTATTTATTACTAAACAGGAACAAAAAGCATGGGACAAAAATAAAATTGGGTTGCCTCCCAACAAGCGCTATCGTTTAAAGCCCCTAGCTAGGCATCGTGATTTCAACGATGCTCACATAAAAGATAAGAATTGTAACATAAAGAGAGCATCTTGAAGAATATGACTAGCACATTTAAGTCTAACCCACTTCCTATGCATAGGGATTTTGTGAGCAAACAACTTGTGGGAACAATAATCAACTTGCATAGGAAGGTAAAACAAGCATAACTTCAAAACTTTAAGCACATAGAGTGGAAACTTGATATTATTGCAATTCATACAAGCATATATTCCTACCTCATAATAATTTTCAGTAGCATCATGAATGAATTCAACAATATAAACAGCACCTAAAGCATTCTTTTCATGATCTACAAGCATAGAAAATTTACTACTCTCCACATAAGCAAAATTCTTCTCATGAATAGTAGTGGGAGCAAACTCAACAAAATAACTATCATGTGAGGCATAATCCAATTGAAAACTAAAATCATGACAACAAGTTTCATGGATATCATTATTCTTTATAGCATACAAGTCATCACAATAATCATCATAGATAGGGGGCATGCTCTCATCATAATAGATTTGCTCATCAAAGCTTGGGGGACAAAAAAATATCATCTTCATCAAACATAGCTTCCCCAAGCTTGTGGCTTTGCATATCATTAGCATCATAGATATTCAAGGAATTCATACTAACATCATTGCAATCATGCTCATCATTCAAATATTTAGTGCCAAACATTTTATAGATTTCTTCTTCTAGCACTAGAGCACAATTATCCTTTCCATCATACTCACAAAAGATATTAAAAAGATGAAGCGTATGAGACAAACTCAATTCCATTTTTATAGTTTTATTTTATAAACTAAACTAGTGATAAAACAAGAAACCAAAAGACTTGATTGCAAGATCTAAAGATATACCTTCAAGCGCTAACCTCCCCGGCAACGGCGCCAGAAAAAGAGCTTGATGTCTACTACACAACCTCCTTCTTGTAGACATTGTTGGGCCTCCAAATGCAGAGGTTTGTAGGACAGTAGCAAATTTCCCTCAAGTGGATGACCTAAGGTTTATCAATCCGTAGGAGGCATAGGATGAAGATGGTCTCTCTCAAGCAACCCTGCAACCAAATAACAAAGAGTCCCTTGTGTCCCCAACACACCCAATACAATGGTAAATTGTATAGGTGCACTAGTTCGGCGAAGAGATGGTGAAACAAGTGGTATATGGATAGTAGATAATAGTTTTTGTAATCTGAAATTATAAAAACAGCAAGGTAGCAAGTGATAAAAGTGAGCGTAAACGGTATTGCAATGCTAGGAAACAAGGCCTAGGGTTCATACTTTCGCTAGTGTAAGTTCCCTCAACAATACTAACATAATTGGATCACATAACTATCCCTCAACATGCAACAAAGAGTCACTCCAAACTAATAGCGGAGAACGAACGAAGAGATTATGGTAGGGTACGAAACCACCTCAAAGTTATTCTTTCCAATCAATCCGTTGGGCTATTCCTATAAGTGTCACAAACAGCCCTAGAGTTCGTACTAGAATAACACCTTAAGACACAAATCAACCAAAACCCTAATGTCACCTAGATACTCCAATGTCACCTCAAGTATCCGTGGGTATGATTATACGATATGCATAACACAATCTCAGATTCATCTATTCAACCAGCACAAAGGACCTCAAAGAGTGCCCCAAAGTTCTACCGGAGAATCACGACGAAAACGTGTGCCAACCCCTATGCATAGGTTCCCAATGTCACGAAACCTGCAAGTTGATCACCTTAACATACATCAAGTGGCACGTGGTAACCCATTGTCACCACAGATATCCACGACAAGACATACATCAAGTGTTCTCAAATCTTTAAAGACTCAATCCGATAAGATTACTTCAAAGGGGAAACTCGATTCATTACAAGAGAGAAGAGGGGGAGGAGAAACATAAGATCCAACTATAATAGCAAAGCTCGCGATACATCAAGATCGTATCATCTCAAGAACATGAGAGAGAGAGAGAGATCAAACATATAGCTACTGGTACATACCCTCAGCCCCGAGGGAGAACTACTCCCTCCTCGTCATGGAGAGCGCCGGGATGATGAAGATGGCCACCGGTGAGGGACCCCCCCTCCGGCAGGGTGCCGGAACAGGGTCCCGATTGACTTTTGGTGGCTACGGAGGCTTCTGGCGGCAGAACTCCCGATCTATCTTGCGTTCCGGAAGTTTTAGGTCACGTAGGTATATATGGGTGCAGGAGGTACATCAGGGGAGCCATGAGGGCCCCACGAGACGGGGGGGCGCCCCCACCCTCGTGAGCACCTCGTTTCTTCCTTGACGTGGGGTCTAAGTCCATCAGGTGTGTTTCCTTCCAAAAATAACTTCTCCAGTTGATTTCGTTCCGTTTCGACTCCGTCTGATATTCCTTTTCTTCAAAACACTGAAATAGGCATAAAACAACAAATCTGGGCTGGGCCTCCGGTTAATAGGTTAGTCCCAAAAGTAATATAAAAGTGGATAATAAAGCCCAATATTGCCCAAAACAGTAGATAATATAGCATGGAGCAATCAAAAATTATAGATACGTTGGAGACGTATCACCCCCCCTCTAGGGTGCGCCCCCTGCCTCGTGGGCCCATGGTGGCCCTCCTCCACTTATCCCAGCACCCATCTTCTTCCTCTGTCTCACACAAACCCGAAAAACCAACTCAAGCACGAGTTCCAGCTACTTTTGCTGTGATTTTCGATCTCCTTGCTCAAAGCACCTCTCGCAAAACTGCTTGGGGAGATTGTTCCTTGGTATGTGACTCCTCCATTGGTCCAATTAGTTTTTGTTCTAGTGCTTTATTATTTGCAAATTTTTTCTGCTTAGGTGACCCTGTTCTTGAGCTTGCATGTCAAATTTATATGGTTAAAGGTAGTTTTGATGCATGATATAGGCCCTAGGCACTTGTAGGAGTAGTTGCTATCAATATTATTGAGTTTGGTTTACTTTTATTTTGAAGTTACTAAAAATTTTAGAATTTTTCAGAGAAAAAAATATGCTTAGGAAGATGTTCCAAGGTGGTTCTTCTAAGAAGCAAGGACCCAGGATTGCTATGCGCGATGCTGACGAGGATCCACCAAGAGACGCTCCAGTACAGCCTTGCGAATGGTCGTCGGAAAACTTTATGGACCATGCAGGAATTAAAGAAGAATTCAAAGCATATTTGCGCAATGCTGGTCTTGAGGATTTTGAGGCTAACAAATGCCCCCCCCAGTATCATGATCTCACAAGTTCATTTGTGAGGAGGTTTGAGTATTCATCTTCGCGTAATTCTCCTGCTGTCATGCTTGATCTCTATGACAAATATTATACCATGGACTTAGAGGGTTTTACTTCTGCTTGCAAACTTCCATCATGGGGTAGTGTTAGGGATCCCCCTAAATCTGAATTTAGAAACTTTCTTGCTAGTATAACTGTGGGGGAATCTAGAGATATAACGCAGGCTACCATAGGGAGCATTCACTTTCCTGCTATACATTATTTTGCTCTCTTCATCGGTAGATGCATAAATGCTAAGGATGAAGCATGTCACATGTGTGTCCCTGATCTTAGCATTCTTAGGAGTGCCGTGTTAGGAGACCAATCTTATCATATGGGAGCCATTGTAGCTCGTAGCTTGCATCATAATAGACATAATGTAGATTTCTTTGGAGGAATTTATGCAACCCGCTTAGCTCATTTTCTTGAGATAGACATTCGCGAGGGTGATACGGAGTTGCCTCCTCCATATTTAGATTATAACTCTATGGCTTCACACCAGTTTGTCGAGAGGCCTGAATCACCTCTCTTATATCGTTTAATTTTTGATAAACGACGTGTTTTCCGTATTACTCTCCCTGCTCCTGCCTTCTTTGATTCACAGACAAAAAGAAGATATGTTATTACCCGAGAAGAGGCAAAAGAGTATGAGAGGAGAGCGGAGGCAGCTCGACTCCACGCTGTAGCTAAGCAGGTGATAACCGCTGCACATCAATATGATCCCAACTATTCTTCGTCGCAGTATGACCCCAGCTACACCTATGGGTATCCGCCAGGCTATCCCTGGCAATAGACCAACTTAGGCCAAAAGCCTAAGCTTGGGGGAGTACGTATTTCTCACCGACATTACATTTATGCTCACACACACTCATTACTAGATGTCGGTGCTCATACTCTTTCACTGTAATATCCATGCTAGTTTATTTTCTTTTTCCTGCTTTCTTCTTGTGTGTTTGTTAAACCTTAAGAAAAACCAAAAAATTAGTAGTAGTTTATTTTTCTGTTGTAGTGGTAATAATTAAAAAATCAAAAATATTTCCCGTTCTTCTTCTGCTTGTTGGGAGCTTTCCCGTGTAAATAGTTTTATTTCTTTTTTCTTTTCTTTGGGGGTCAGTAGGAGAAGACCATAATTAAATTGTTAAAGTGGCTCTTATATGCATTATTGTTGATTTAACCAAGAGCCCGTATTGCCTTGTCTTCTCCTGTTTATTGAATGCTCGCAGATTCCAGCTTAGTTCAATGCACGTACACTTTTATTATTATTCACATCATTCGGTCGTGCAAGTGAAAGGCAATTATGATGATATATGATGGACTGACTGAGATGAAAAAGGCTGGTATGAACTCGACCTCTTTTATTTTTGTAAATATGATGAGTCCCTCGTTCTTGATTCAGCTTATTATGAATAAACATGTTTGCAATGACAATTAGAGATCGTAGTTGCTTGTGCCATGCTTGATTATCTATGAGTTATAATGATTTACCTTGTGTGCCAACATGCTATTGCGATGATTATGATGTGGTATGATGGGGTGATATCCTCCTTTCAATGATTTAAGTGACTTGACTTGGCACATGTTCATGCATGTAGTTGAAACAAAATCAACATAGCCTTCACGATATTTATGTTCATGGTGGATTATATCCTACTCATGCTTGCATCCAATGTTTATTAATTTTAATGCATGTACATGGCTGTTGTCGCTCTCTAGTTGGTCGCTTCCCAGTCATTTGCTTGCCTTCACTTGTACTAAGCGGGAATACTGCTTGTGCATCCAATCCCTTAAACCCCAAAGTTATTCCAGATGAGTTCATTATACCTTCCTATATGCGGTATCTACCTGTCGTTCCAAGTAAATTTGTATGTGCCAAACTCTAAACCTTCAAATAAACATTCTGTTTTGTATGCTCGAATAGCTCATGTATCAACCAAGGCTGTCCTTATCTTCCGTGTTAGGCGGGTTATTCTCAAGAGGAGTGGACTCCGATCCTCACTCACGAGAAAATGGCTGGTCACCGGGATGCCCAGTCCCATGCTTTATGCAAATTAAATCAAAATTAATTGCAAACAAAACTCCCCTCGGGACCTGATGTATGTTGGAGGCACTCGTTGTTTCGAGCAAGCCATGGATTGATGCTTGTTGGTGGAGGGGGAGTATAAACTTTACCATTTTGTCTAGGAACCGCCTATAATGTGTTTAGCATGGAAGATATCGCCATCTCTTAGTTGTTATGTTGATAATAAGAGTATACCGCTCAAAATACAATTTATCTCTATTCCAAAACCGAGCTCTGGCGCCTCTACAAATCCCTGCTTCCCTCTGCGAAGGGCCTATCCATTTACTTTTATGTTGAGTCATCACCCTCTTATTAAAAAGCACTAGCTGGAGAGCACAGCTGTCGTTTGCATTCATCACTGTTAATTTATATTGGGTATGACTATGATTGGATCTCTTTTACCATGAATTACAATGTCTAGTCAGTCCTTAATCTTTAAAGGTGCTCTGCATTTATGTTTTGCGGTCTCAGAAAGGGCTAGAGAGATACCATCTTGTTATATCATATTATGATTGTTTTGAGAAAGTGTTGTCATCCGAGATTTATTATTATGGCTTGCTACTTGATTATGCTATTGATATGAGTAATTATGAGACCTGAGAATTATTGCAAATGTGGTTAGTTATGATCTATGCTGAAAACTTGAATGCTGGCTCGACATAGTTACAACAACAAGAGCAAACAGAGTTTGTAAAAGTTTTTCTTTCTTTCTTTCAGTTTGTCAACTGAATTGCTTGAGGACAAGCAATGGTTTAAGCTTGGGGGAGTTGATACGTCTCCGTCGTATCTACTTTTCCAAACACTTTTGCCCTTGTTTTGGACTCTAACTTGTATGATTTGATTGGAACTAACCCAGACTGACGCTATTTTCAGCAGAATTGCCATGGTGTTGTTTTATGTGCAGAAAACAAATATTCTCGGAATGACCTGAAACTCCACGGAACATCTTAGAAAAAATAATAAAAAATCCTCGCCAAAGATGAAGACCAGGGGGCCCACACCCTGTCCACGAGCGCGGGGGGCGCGCCCCCCTAGGACGCCCCCTACCTCGTGGGCCCCCTGGATGCCCTCCAACGCCAACTCCAACTACAACTCTATATATTTTCTTTCGGAGAGAAAAAAAAGGTGAAGAATTCATCGCGTTTTACGATACGGAGCTGCCGCCAAGCCCTAAAACCTCTCGGGAGGGCTGATCTAGAGTCCGTTCGGGTCTCCGGAGAGGGGGATTCGTCGCCGTCGTCATCATCAACCACCCCCCATCACCAATTTCATGATGCTCACCGCCGTGCGTGAGTAATTCCATTGTAGGCTTGCTGGACGGTGATGGGTTGGATGAGATTTATCATGTAATCGAGTTAGTTTTGTTAGGGTTTGATCCCTAGTATCCATTATGTTCTGAGATTGATGTTGCTATGACTTTGCTATGCTTAATGCTTGTCACTAGGGCCCGAGTGCCATGATTTCAGATCTGAACCTATTATTTTTTCATGAATATATGTGAGTTCTTGATCCTATCTTGCAATTCTATAGTCACCTACTATGTGTTATGATCTGGCAACCCCGAAGTGACAATAATCGGGACCACTCCCGGTGATGACCATAGTTTGAGGAGTTCATGTATTCACTATGTGCTAATGCTTTGTTCCGGTTCTCTATTAAAAGGAGGCCTTAATATCCCTTAGTTTCCAATAGGACCCCGCTGCCACAGGAGGGTAGGACAAAAGATGTCATGCAAGTTCTTTTCCATAAGCACGTATGACTATATACAGAATTCAGGTACAATACCTCATATCACTCTACTCTCAAGTTGACTCCGTTCGAGGTATTGTATGGCCACAAGCCCCGATTCTTTAGTATCACCAATGTGGCTGACTCAGCAGTGACAGACTTAGCCCAGTGGACTCGGGACAGGGCAGCCATGGTGGCTCTGTTACGGTAGCATCTCAACAGGGCACGACAAAGTATGAAAGAGAAGGCTGATCAACATCGCTCGGACAGGGCTTTTGCAGTCCATGATTGGGTGTATTTGAAGCTGCAGCCGTATGCACTGTCCTCGGTGGCGGCAAGAGCTAATCATAAACTAGCCTTTCATTACTTTGGACCGTTTCAGGTACTCCAACGGGTAGGCGAGGTGGCATACAGACTGGCATTGCCGGAGCAAGCTCGGATCCATCCGGTCATTCATGTCTCTCAGCTGCGGGCGGCAGTCCCCCCTTCAACGATGATCATGCCAGAGCTGCCAACGCTGGATGAAGATCTGCTACAATTCCAGGTGCCGACGGCTATTCTTCAACGACGCATGGTGCAGCGGGGCGCATGACAAGTCGACCAAGTACTCGTATAGTGGTCTGGCTTTCCTCCATCGCTGGCCTCCTGGGAAGATGCAATTCCCTTGCAAGCGCGTTTTCCTCGGGCGTTGGCTTGGGGACAAGCCAAAACTAAAGGGGGGGATGTCACGGGAACTACAGTGGCGGACCCCAAGGCCGGCTTTGCTACAGCCCAGCCCAGGCCCAAGCGGGAGAGGAGGCCCAGCTCACGCGTCACTGGACTGACCTGGAGCAGGTGAACCATATATATATATATATCAGGAGTGGGTGTGAGTTAGGGTATCGTTGGATCAGAAAACTGGCGGCGCCGTTGGGCGATGTATCCTTCTTCCCACCCCGACTCTAAATCCCAATCCCCTTCTTGCTGATTTGACCTCTTAGCTACTTATCTGTACTCTGAACTTGGAAATTGAGAGATAGATCGAGAGATTTCTACCCAGGACCATATCAGAAACAGTTAAAAAGAGAGGTGTTTGCTTGTAGAGGCAAACGTTTTGCCTAGTTCCAAACAAGTTGAATGGTGTGCTTGATTATCAGACAACCGGGCGGAAATGCCTTGTGGAGGTTGTCACCAACGATACATCATCGTCATCACTCCTCTGCAAACCAACGGCGTTGGCTACACCATCATTGACATTTGACCCCCAGCGAAGCCCTCACCGCGACAGACGCCGGAACCCATCACGGCTCATGCGAAACGGTCGACCAATCACGTGGATGACCCCGAATCAAGCAATAAACCGGGCAGGGAGAAAAGCTCTCAGACAATGCCGACCAAGCCTCTACAAACCGAATGCCCATCTCGTGCCATCACCACCGCCCTTCAAAGGTGAAGCACAGTGACTCCTTGGACACGCTCGGGTGATACTACCAAGCCCCAACTGCAAAGCAGCTCCGCACGAAGCTGTCAACGTGGCCAAACAAAAGGTCATGCCACACCGACTTAAGACCGACGCCCCAGCATCGCCACATTAAACACAATGACACAACTCGCTAATCAAACTCAAATTGATGCCTTCGAGAAAGGACTACAACGCAAGAGCGCCGCCAACAGCTATTTCAAGACCTGGAAGGAGGGTTTCCTTTCGAGACTGAGAGGAGGGCGAAAATTACACGAATCGTCCGCAAAGTTGTTGGCGCATAAGTGAAACACCATGTTACTTTAGAAACACTACAATACGTTATGTATACATGAAAACAAGTTATATCTATGGTCACGCATACTGTCTTGCCTATGGTAGAGTTGCGCGTTGCCGCCACGTGGCTTCTCCTTTTTGCGGAAAGGCACCTCGCTTTGATAGGAATCAACTCGCGCCCCACACCAATCGCTGGTCAAATGCGGCATGCAGCGCCTCAAAGTTCCGCACATCTTAAATCCCTCCACTATTGCACGTCTGGAGAAACCCTTCTCCCTATTCATCTCCCACTATCCATCTCAAGTTCATCTCTAAATCCCTAACCCTAGTGCATTGGACGATGAAGATCACTCCAACACTAGCCACCATTCTTTGTTCAGGTGGCGGACGATGACGCGGAGAAGCTCGCCAGGCTCCATGAGATATGCAACTGGTTCCTGAACAGGGTGACGCTCTACGAGGAGTCAGTGCGGATTTCCATGGCAGCCACAACGGAGGAGAAGAATCAGATGGTGGAGACCGATGAGCCCTTCCAATGGAGATATTGTACTAGGCGGTGATGGAGGGGGGGAATGATCCAGTGTAGAGAGATCAATGGAAGGCATACCGGTCATATGTCGTTCACCCGCCGGCTCCCGAGGAGAGGAGGACACCACGGCGGTAGTCACACTGACACTAGTAAATCCGTTGCTAGACGATGAACTGACACCGTCGATGACCACAACGAGGAGGAGGTTTGATACGCACATTTTGCATCACTAGATGACACGTTCTGCCAATTGACGCAAAGACCAACTACAACCTGCAAGTTAAGCGGGCTATATGAAACACAAAATGGAAACCAAGTGAACGCTTTGAAGATACCAACTACCCAACTACAATCCAGAAATTAAATGAACTATTTGAAACATAAAATGAAAGTTAAGTGAATTGATCAACTACAAACCGGACGTTAAACGAACTACTTGAGGGGTTTTTCCTCAACTACTTGCAAACGATTAAGGTCATATTGTGTTTTTATTTTCCTTGATGAAGATCATTGCCCATAGCTTTTTCTTGGCAATTTTCTTTTGATGACATGAAACTCTATTTGTGATGAATTTTTTCCCAACCGTTTGCCAGTGTACAAAGGCCAACTACAACTAGACGTTAAGCAAGCGACCCATTGCGCCATTAGCGCAGAGACCAACGGCAACCCGTAAGTTCAGTAAACTACTTGAAACATAAAATGGAAGTTAAGTGAACCATTTGAAAAGGCCAACTACACCCATCGACTTAATGGCCAAACAACCAAAATTGGTGATTTATTCAAAGGATGTTTCTCGTGAATGATGTGAAAGTCCATATATTCGTATTGCATTTGTATTTGGCATGTATATTTATATGCTAATAATTTCTTCAGATTTTTCGTGTCATTGCACAAGAGAGGGACCTCCTCATGTTCCACAATGCCCTCGAAAGTTTGAGCCTTCAATTGCGAGAGGGGCCTGGACTCAGTTCAAATATAATGTAGCAAGTCAAATAAAAATTCACAATCAGCAGCAAGAACCCTAACCCTAGCTTGTGAGACATAAGAGAGATGTGGCTTAAATTTGAATCGAATTCCTCCATGGAGTCATCATTGTTCTCACTGTCGTTTTAGGACACCATGATGCCAACAGGTCGGCGGCGGTGATGGTGAGCAATAGTGGGGCGAGGGGGACGTAAGGGAGAATGACAAGAGCGAGAGAGTGAGGACGGTTGTTTGGCCTACTGGATTTACCCTGACATGTGGGACCCACGGTGGAGTACGAGGCGTGGGATGCGGGTTGATTCCTGACAAAACGAGGGGCCTTTCGGCAAAAAGAAGTCATGTGGTGGCACCACAAAACTCTATAGTAGACAGGACCGTATACATGATCATAGATGTAACATGTTTTCATGTATATATATCATATTGTAGTTTTTCTCAAGTATGATGGTCTTTTAGTTATGCACCAACAATTTTATCATAATAGTAGGGTGTTAGTGCCCGTTAATCTTCATGATGTGGTTAGGTCTCAGTCGACTGAGATTTAACCAAATCTCAGCCAAGTGACATAACATATAAGAGACAAAAAGAAGAAACTAAAAAAATACACGAATCTTAACATAAGATCTCACGAATATAGTATCAACCGAGACTTAAGACGAGATGTGTTTCGGTGGAACCTCACTACATCTCGGTACTTCATAGTCGAGTCTATGTACCGTGTGCTCACACATTCAGAGGTTCCAATGGATAATAACAAGAAATTTTGGAAGTTAAAAATTCCACTAAAAGTTAAGATCTTCATGTTCTATCTTCGAAAGGGAGTGGTGCTAACCGAAGATAACCTCGCGCGTCGCAATTGGAAAGGAAGCAAGAGGTCTAGCTTTTGTACTCATGACGAGACAATCATACACCTCTTTTTCCAGTGCAAATTTGCGCGTTCTACGTGGTCAATCATCCAAATAGCGTCTAATATGTATCTGCCCACCGGTGTTGCCAATATTTTTGATCATTGGTTAGACGGCATTCGTTTTAGATTCAAAACACTATTAAGAGTGGGAGTGCATGCCTTATTATGGTCGTTTTGGTTATGTAGAAATGATTTGGTTTTTAATGACAAAAAATCTCCTTCTTTGCATGTTATTTTCCGTTGCACGCACTCGCTTCATACGCGGTCTATGCTTCACCGTACGGAGTACCAACTGCTGTTCAAGGCGGCATGTACGCGATTGGAGCGGCTAGCCATGGAGGTTTTTTCTCAACATGCGTGGCAACATAACCTCCGCATTAATCCATCACCTCGTTCGACATAGGCATAGCGACGGTCCTATTTGACTCTACTGGTGCCAATATGTCCATTTTTTATGTTTTTGTCTTTTCAGACTGTTTGTGTTTGGTTGTGTGCATCCTAACTATGAAGAGATTGGTGTTGCTCATCATAAATTGTGTCCACTCGATGCTACATTTTAAGTTAATAAAAACACTCTTTATCGAAAGAAAAGCAAGACTGCAATCTTTAACCATGGATTAAGGAGACGCGGCCAGGAAGAGCATGTCGGGCTCCCCTCACAGGCACCAGGCAAGGTTAGCGCTGATGGCCGGCGGCCAGCGGGTATGCAGCGCATGCCGAAAGGTGTTGGGGTCAATGGACGTCTCCAACGGTCATAGCTTTCCCTGGTACCGGATGCGGCGACAAAGAGCCACAAACGCCAACAAAAACTCCTCTAAAACACGGGCATTGGGCGGCTATGGCGAGGGGTGGTCGTGGTTTGGGCGGTCGGGCTAGACAGCGAGGATGCGGTCGGGAAAATGGGTGGCGGCGGCTATGGAGGGGGGAGGGGCATGCCGCATAGGGGAAGAGAAAATGGGGGAGGAGGGGTCCCCGACGGGCGGGCGAGGGAAGGACCAGGGCACGCTTCCTGCCTGTCTGCGCGTTGTCTGTTTCGATGCAAATGCGGCCCAAATCTGAGCCGGGAATGGGTCGAAAGCGGACAAAAAACGAACGTTTGTCCGTTTGTTCACGCGCTTGTGCCGATATTTCTGTCTGTTTAACCCCAAACGGACGCGATTAGACCATTTGAGGTCGTGCGTTGGAGTTGGCCTTATTCTTGCTACTAAGAGCAAGTACAATAGGATGAGGGAGTGTTTGTTTACAGGAACTTATTGGTGTAGGGACTTAAAAAAGTCTCTTTTAATCCCATCTAAACCAAACATGAGGGACTTATAGGGACTTAGGCTTCTTTTGGTTCATAGAATAGGATTATCATAGGAATAGGAATCTTGTAGGAAATGAGATGACATGTATCTCAAATCCTATGAGTAGGAATAGGAAACAAGATGTCATTTGGTTGACACCAAAGGAATTTTTCCATTGAGTCTAGGCACTTTTTTATTTTCCTATGAAATGTGGAGGATAGGAACCAATCCTATGTAGGAATAGGAATCCATTCCTATGAACCAAAGGGCTTTAAATGAAAAAATCCTATAAGAATCATATTCTCTAGAATTCCTATGAAATTCCTCTAAACCAAAGGAGGCCTAAAGTGGGCATTTGAGACTTATGAAAGAAGACCCTCAAGGAGAGTCTTTTTGGGACTTTTAGTTGTAACATGGTCTTTTAGTCCATGTTTAGTCTCAGTAACCAAACAGGTAGGAACTTTTTAGGGACTAGCGACTTTTTAGTTGGGACTAAAAAAAATCCTAAAACTTATGAACCAAACAGGGCATGAGTTAGGCGGATTGTAAGACTTTTAATATTATATTTTTGATGAGTTAAAGAAGAGAGGAGAGAGAGAAGAGAAACGGACTACTGATTAATAGCCGGTTATAACACGTGCTCCTAAACAATTTTGTGAGAGAGGGTGATGAGCTATGTATCAACAAAGTAGTACTCACTTTGTCCCAAAATTCTTGTCTTAAATTTGTCTAAATACGGATGTATCCAGTTATATTTGCCGGCTATAGACAAATCTAAAATAAAAATTTTGGGACGAATGAAGTATATATTTAACCTACCCCTATGAGCACCTCCGAGAGACCGAGCCGGCATATCATCTTGAGATTTACGAAGTCACCGTAGGCAGGCGCCTCGTCGTCAACGGGAACGTCTCCTCCCACCGAAAGCGCATCGCCGAAAATCCTGAAATAAATCCAGGAATACTGCGAGCACCAAGATTTGAACCCTGGTGGGTTGAGAATACCACTGTCCACCTAACCAACTCAACCACAGATTGATTCGCAACATAACTATTATACTTGCCGGCTATAACTAGCTATAGATGAAGTGACAAGGTCATAGAGCGAGCAGTTGGCTAATCTATTAACCAACCATGGTGTAACATCGGGACCGAACAAAGTGGCGTCACCCCTGCCCCTGCGCCCTAGGTGACTAGACTACGCCGCGAGCCCGGCAAAGCGCGCAGTAATAAAACTCTACAGCATAGCTGGGTCCAAGCTGGTCTCACGACATACTCCTTGTCGCCATTAAGCTCATCATACCAGCTTGCAGCTGCACCGCCGCTCACGTCGTGTAGATTGCGTAGCGCGCGCCCCACGCACGCACCCCATGCATGGTCGCTCGTACCACGAAATTAACGGTCGCAGAACTGAGCAAATTGACGCGTTCGCATATACAGTATACCCTACGTCAGGCCCGGCCCTGATGGGGGGGCAGGGGGGGGGGGGGGGGGCGGCCGCCCCGGGCCCCCTGAGACGAAGGGGCCCCCAGGTAAGTGTGCTTCTCTAAATCAAGCATGCAGTTATAAAGTAAAAACAAAAAAGCGATGTTGCATCGCATGTTCTGCCGTGCGTGGCCTGGCCCGAGTGCAACTACTTGATCGCTCAGCACACAACGAGGACTCCTGCAATCTAAAGCGACGCAATCACCGGCCGCCAATCACGCACGAGGCTCACGCCGACGAATTGCACGGATCTGGCACCCGGCACGGGACGGTCTAATTGCTATTTTGCCTAATCGCTTCATCGCCTTAGGACGCCGTCGCCTTGCCGGATTGCCTCACCATCGGTTCACCTCCTTGCAGCGGATCCAGCCACAGCGGCCGCCAGGAACAGGCTACGCGAACAGGATCCATGAGGCCACAGGGAAGTCCGGTGGCAGTCGACGGTCTTCCGCTATCCGCGCGGCCACGTTACGAATGTCAGAGAAAGTTAGCTTAATAGCCTATAAGTGCCTTGATGATATACAAAAATTCATAGATGACGTCGATATTGCGTCTTTTTTATTGCGACAGGACAATGATGATCGACTGAACGGACATTGTTGAGTGGTATATAAACTATTCAGCTTGGGGCATTTGCATCTTGCGAGTTTGACTTAATGTTCGGTAAGGTATTTTTGCTTAGATAGCTCACCACTTATGCCGAATGGTTAGACTATATTTTGTTGATTGAGTACTTTTGTAGATTTTTACTAGTTTCAAATTACCAGTTGTTTCTTTAAATTTCGGCATGTTCATCTAATCTATAAAATATGCATCCTCCAATTTTATCTATTGAGAAGAAATTGCTGGATGAGGATTAATTAGTAATGATGCATCTCAGAATGTTATGATTTTAAGGTAATATGTATAAATTGTTCAATGCATGCATTTGAAATGTTTTTTTGTAATATATAAGGATATCGCCTATTATGTCATCATTATATTAAAGGGCCCCTAATTTTAGTTTCGCCCCGGGCCCCCAAAATGTCAGGACCGGCCCTGCTCTACGTAGGTGTAAATGATAGCCGGGGCGGAGGCATTTCAACGCGGCTTGAGGCAGTACGTCCGTTCGGTTCGATCATGGGATGCGCATGCATGCATGGCCTTCCATTTATTTCCCGCCACGCTGCGCTGCGCTGCGCTGGGTCGATGGTCTCGATCATCACCACCCACCCGACCAGGCCTAGACGAGCCAAGAGGGGTAGGGGGCTCCGGGCTCGATCGATCGATCGAGCAAGGTGGCAGCGGTGGGGGACCGAGCCCTCCGCCCGGCCCCGTTCCGGCGGCAGGTCTAGAAGGCTAGAACTGAGCAGGATGGGAAACGGCGCAGCACAGATGGCATGACGGCGAGTTGCATTGCATGCAGGGGCAGCGCAAATTGTTTGACCCGGCCATGCCGGTGACGCCGGCCGTTGGGTCTGCCTGGGTCGGCCATAATGGCGAAGCCGGAACCGGCAGGGATCTCGTAGGTGTACGATGTCTCGCCTTGATTGCGCCTAACTTCCCCGATCGCCGCCGGAGTAGTAGCTAGCTGGTAGTAGTACGCATGCATGCACGGGCTCCCTCCCGGCATCAATTCTCGGCCGCAGCGAGCGAGCGAGGGCCTGCGTCTGCGCTGCGCGCGTCATGTGTTGGGCGCGGCGGTTCTCCCGTCCCGGACTGTCGGCCGGCCGGCCGCTGCATGCGCGCCCAGCTCGTTCGTCCGTGCGGCGAGCAGTAATTAGAATCGTCGCCGGTGCCGGAGTGCCTGTACCGGCGCACCGCTTTGATTCCCTTGGCCGCTACGCGTCCAAAAGGTGGCGACGCGCGCGCCCGCGAGAGAGAGAGATCCAGGAGTACTACGGCACCAGATCTTGGAGACAGACAATGCTCTCGCCGCGAGGAATCGGCGTATACGAAGCCCTCTACCCCACACCCTCCTCACCGGTGTGTAAAGTGTATTTGTCGTAGGTTTCAAGAAAGAACCATGCTGTACACAACACAACTTTTCGTACGCTGTGGTGGTGGGGTCCACTGGCCACTACCGGTGAGAGATCTCCTCCCGTTTGAAAACTTCATTATTCATTATTCGTCCACGACGACGGCTCGACGGCGATGGCGTCATCGTGGCCGTGTTGGGAGCCGGGCACAGGCAGGGCGTTGCGCCCGCGTTGAAATTTGGCGCAGCTTACGTCACGCGCGCGTCCGCGTCGCTCCCTCCCCAAGAGTGGGGCCCAGGTGTTTTTGTTTTTGCGTACTAGTATTTTTTTAGGTTTGTTATATATCGCGTACCGGAGTGAAGTCTATTTTAAACCTTGAGATTGTAGACCTCGTTAGATATGAACCCTCACCTTAAAATTCCTGAAGTCTACACCCTATACTCATGATTCCGGCCTTATCCCGACCCTCTGATTAGTTAAGACCTGTTTGACATACCCGAAAAAAGGCAATCCTACGGGATAACTTTCTCTCTCGCTGAGTAAGTGGACCCACCCGTCATATTCATCTTCTCGCTTGATATATTCTTCCCAAATCCCACCTCATCCGCTCATGCCCAGCCGTTCCCGGACTGGACAGCGGCGGCTGCGGATTCAGGCACCCCTACCTCAAACCTAGGTGCGGTGACCAGAAGCGGAAGAAGGGTGTTCCATGGACGGAGAGGAGCATAAGGTAAGCCGATTGAACCAGAGCTCGCCTCAACCTGAACGACTCGCTCCTCCAGCAGACGCAATGCGGCCAGCTGTGGCGGGAAAACCCATCGACGCACCATCCAGTTTACATAGCTCAGCCACATTTATACGGCCAAGAACCAGACTATACCGATAATCTGAATAAACAGTTCATGAAGCTTGTATTTTTTTGCCAAAGTGTCGCCGGCCGTTGGCTCGAAACAGAAGCTAGCACCGGTCTGAAAATTGATTCGAACGTTTATCTGTCTATTGTTACTAGCTATGTACTAGAAAGTAGAATTAGATTTCGTGCTAAGAACTCTTCGGGCACAGAGTTTATCCATAAACTAGTCCGCATCGTGCTCCTTGCTCCTGCTGCCCGCTGGCGCTCATGTGCATGGGGCTCCGCTCTCGTGATTTATTTTGCGCCATCTCTAGCTTCAGTTCGCCTAGGTCCTGGCATGGACTGCAACGCATGACGTTGTTGACAACGGACGGCACGACGGCGCACGACGCCAGCAGCACGGCACAGGCGCGGCTGCGTTCTGCAGAGCTTCGCGAACACCGCAGTATGGCCGTGGTGGGCGAATCGGAGAACTCGAAGGCGGGTATGCGTTGCCATTTGACCCCGTCAGTGGCGTCGAGTCGCCTGCGCTGATTCCAGGAGAGGGAGAAGGGGATGGGGATAGATGATAGACATGACATGTGGGGCACGGATGTAAGTGAGATAGACTTAATTCCTGGGCGGGGTGGATCTTTTCCCAGTGCGCCAAACAGGTTCAGGGTCGGGAAAAGACCTGGATTGTAAGTATAGGGTACATATTTCAGGGATTTTGAGGTGAGAGTTCATATCCGACAAGCTCTATAACGTCAAGGTTTAAAACAGACTTCACTCTCGCGTACCTAGTGAAATCGTGGTCGGTTGCGCCGGGCACGTGGTCGCGGTGGTTAAGATGATGGAGGTCCAGGTGCGTGTTGATTAATACCGCTGCCCTCACAGCGGTGTGCATATAGTGCGTGTGTGTATTCATAGGGGTGAGTGTATGCGCGTATACAAGGACGGAGCTCCATGTATTCACTGGTGTCAATTGACACCAGTGCCTTCTGGCTTTTCAGCTAATAGTATTAAAAAAATCTGCGTATGACCCTAGCCCAAAAATTCCATTGACCCCAGCTCAGCAGCAGACCGCTAATCCCTAAAGCCTTAGCCCATAAAATCTATTAAGTTTTAAAAGAAATCAACAGCCTGCCGCAGCAAACTACGATACAAGGCCAGGCCCAATGCGTACGCACTATGTATCAATTAATCGATGTATGCTACCCGGCTGTTGTACGCGTACGCGAACAGACAGACGCCCTCGTCTCTTCGCTTCCTCATCTCGAACCCTAATTCCGCGGCCGTCGCAGCGAATCGGCGACGAACAACGGCGAACTCGACACCGTTTCATCGGGTGAATGTTGACATCGGCTGACCTTCCGCCAGTGCATAATCTTTAATTTGCAAGTGTTGGCTCTTTCAATCCCAGGTAATTTGCACCTTCTCTCTCGCCTCTCGATCTCTAGATTGTCTACAGACTACGATTCTACATGTGCATTGATTTCATGATGGCTATTGGCTAAGTAAATTTTTTAGTTTATTTTCTTTGATTTCCAAGATATGGATAAATTATTGTTGAAAGGGAAACGACCAGCACTAGATAGTAATGTGGCAGGGCCTTCAAGGCCAATTAGACCAGCACTTGATTTGCTATGTGGAGAAAGACATATTTTCTACAATAACGAATGACGATGTGATTGATCTATTTAAGAAGATGAAAGATCGAGAAGGGAAGTTATGAAATGTGAGTCTCGTATCACTTTATTTTTTCCTTAACGATACTTATTTTTTGCACTATTTCTTTCTTATTATATATGTTCTTTTGTTCATCCTTTACAAAAAGTTACAAATGAAACGTTCCAAAGTCATCCTTTTGCCTATTATTTTCCGAATATGTAAAGAAGTGTTATTTTATGACTTTGCTCAGCCAATACTCGCTACTCGGTATGATTTTTTTAGATGTACTAATAATATCACTTGCATATTGTTGCTTTTTATATCGCTCTCGACCATTATCTATGTTGTTGCACCATTATAATTTTTGCTAGCGGCTTAGCGTGGGAAGCGGTTGACACCAGTGCCCATTTTTTCTAGCTTCGTCCCTGCGCGTGTATATAAGCGCTTGCGTCTGTACTGTGTTAAAAAAAACTGACCCACTCTATTGATTCCGTAAAACAATATCCGTGCATATAGCATTGCTCGGCAAAGAGTATCTACACTTCAGCTCACAGAGGGCATGGAGGATGCGCTATAATGGGCTTGGGAGGGGGATGGGCGTTCCTTTTCCGCTCGGCTTATGCGGCAATGTTCATGGGACTTGAGTCCTCACCGACAGCGCCCTTCACCTGGCAGTCGCGAGCCCCCCTCAAGTGACGCCTCTTCGCTTGGCTTGCCATCAAGAATCGTTGATGGATGTCGGATAGACTGGCACGGTGAGGGCTCCCACATCAAGTTGCATGCCCACTTTGAGATCAGAAGGAGGAGACCATACATCTACTAATCAACTGTGTGTTTGCAAGGCAAGTATGGCACTGGTTCATGGTGGGTACTGGTCGACAAGGGTTCGATCCCAGGATTGACGAACCCTTGGAGGAGTGGTGCATCAGACAGGATCAGGAATGGAAGCACAGTTGATCCACACGTGCCAAGTGTCACCTTGGAATGTGGACGGTACGAAAACATTGAAATGACATCGTCTGCAGCGGAGCAACGCCATCTGTGTCTGCCTGCATCAACCAGATAAAAGAGCAGGGCGGACTATGAGTGAAGGCTGGCCTAATCAAGGAGGCGGATGGCTCACCGTGGGTTGTTTGTGAGTAGGTAGTTCGCGTGAGTTTGGTGGTGTTGGGCAAAGCTCAATTGTAAATATTTGTACAGCCGTACACTTTGGGGAGTCTTCCCCCCTCTTCCCTAATGAATGATACACATGCTTGTGTGTATTTGAGAAAAAAAATACTACTGCCCGTGCCTCACGTACTCCCTGTATGAAGCATCAAATCCATGGTTTTTTTGCGAGAAAATTTTCGATCTATTCATCAACTGTCAAGGCAGTACAAAGAACTCTAGAGGTAAAAATTGCATCCATGTTCGTAGACCACCTAGCGACGACTACAATGACTAGAGCGAGCCGAAGGTGCGCCGCCGTCATCGCCCCTTCATTATCGGAGCCGTGCAAACCTTATTGTAGTAGACAATCAGGAAGTAGTCGTGCTAAGGCCCAAGAGGACCAGCGCACCAAAACAGCAGTCGCCGCCGATCAAGAGAAGTGTAGACCAGAAGGATCTAACCTGAAGACACACGAACACATACGAACGAAGACCGGATCCAAGTGGATCCACCAAGGACAAAAGCCGACCGAATCCCACGAGACCCGTCGGAGACAAATCTTCACACACCCTCTGATAATGCTAAACGCATCACCAAAACACTATTAAGGTGTTCGACACTTTGCTCATAAGGTACCATGAATAGCAGGGACATGTATTTCACTACTGGGAAAGGCCTTATAGGTGAACTCAATAGAGTGGCGGGCGGGCAGGCCAAGGCACCCGCCACAGCTAGTCAGGAGAAGCAGCAGTGGCCGGTAACATAACGCGTCCGCCAGAGCTAGGGGCACTCCAGTGGCGGGCGATATACGTCACCCGCCACAAACAAGCACTGTTGAGCGTGGCTATGTTATGAATTTTTTTATGGCAGATGGCCAGACTTACCCGCCACTGTTGTTACATACAGCAGTGGCGGGCAAGACATAGTCCCCGCCATAGCTAAAAGCCTCCAACCGGCTATGTATATATCTGGCCGTGCCCACAACACATAGGCTAGCGGCAGACTGTTCAAATTCAACTGAAATATTGTCGCCCGCCACCCTAAATTAGCAGTGGCGGGTCGTGTGGCGCGCCCGTCGCAGGTGAAGAGCACTATCTGCACGCGCGCCCCCTCCCCTCTCTACCCTATCACTCTCACTCTCACACTCTCCCTCATCTTGCTCTCGTCGCCGCCCTCGCCCTCCACCGCGGTGCTGCCCACGTCCTCGCCCTCGCCGTCCTCTACCCTCATCCTCATCGTCGTCGTCCACTATCCGCTGCCACCCTTGCCCTCGCCATCGCCATCCGCTGCCGACATCGTCCTCGCCCTCCACCGCGTCGCCCTCTCCCTTGATCTGCCACCCCGTCGCCCTCCACTCCGGCAGGTATAAGGTCGTCGTCCCTGCTTGTATTTCCGGCCGTCCTCGTCACCACCCGCCACTGCAGCCACCACACATACATACATCCGCATCAGCACCCACGTTTGACTAGGGTTAGGGTTTCATAGTTGTACTTTTAGTTTTTAGTTTGTAGGTACTTATAGTATCTAGCTAGTTTTAGTGTGATAGTAGTAGTTTCTAGTTGTATAGTTTTTAATGTACACATTAAAACAAAATGTAGTTGTACTTTGATATTTCTAGTTGTATTTGGATAAGTTGTAGTTTATAGTTGTAGCAATCAAAACTAGCCAAATTGCTTCGATAGTTGTAGTTTATAATTTCGGCTCTTAATGTGTGCATTTTTATGAAATGGTCATGCCAAATTGCTTTGTTTATTTTTTATTCATATTGTGTTGTAGTAGATGTCTTCACTTCTTTACAGGGATTCATAATATAAGCGCTAAAGTTTTGGCGAAACGTTGATGTATTTCCGCTTCGCCAAATTTCTAGCTCTCGACTGTCCATTTTTATGCAGAGGTCATGCCGAATTTTGTTTGTTTGTTTTCAATTCATATTTTGTTGTAGTACTTGTCTTCATTTCTTTACAGGGATTCATAGTATAGGCACTAATTTTTTGGCTTCGTTTCGCCAAATTTCTAGCTTTTAATATGTCAATTTTTATGCACAGCTCATGCCAAATTTTTTTGTTTGTTTTATTGTGATATAGTAGATTTCTTCAGTTATTTTGCAAAATTTATCTATCTGCATGTTCTATGTCATTTTTCCCGAAATGGCGGACAACGACAGGTACCGTGGTGTTTTCCGGTGGCCCTGGGGAAGTGGGGCGCCCAAATCGAAAACCCTATCACTGTCAAGAAACAATGGCTCGGCTCGTTCATCTTCGCCGAGGATGCGGCACATGCTTACGATGCCATGGCGCTCGAGTACCAGGGGCGAAGGGCCCAACTCAACTTTCCTCAGGATACTTGGCGCGCGAGTGGGATAGCGCCTCCTGACATGAGGATAGTCTCCAAGACCAAGGAACAGGAGCACCTGAAGGCCAAGGCACTCATTAGGGTCCATGAACGCCAGAGCACCAATCTCTTGGTGGAACGGTATGTTCGGAGGGATCCACATTTGTATTTCTTTAACGAGGCGTTGCTGATGACCGCATGCAATCTGAAGGATGCCGAGGATGCCCCGATAGACTGGGACAATCTCGCCAAGGAGTCCGACGAGGATGACGATGACGACTGAGAGGTGGCCTCCTCTGGTATTTCTTTTCTCCAATATTTATTATATATTTCAAAATAATTATCTGTGAAATTTCAACTCATTTGGAGATGTGCAGAATAGGTATCTCTGACATAGCTTTTTCAGGTCCAGAATTCCAGCTGCCGGCATTCTTCCTCTTTGTGTAAACCTTGCACATTATGAGAGAAAAGGCATTAGAATTACTCCATAAAGTGTTAAAATGCATAAAAACACTATAAATAATAGTAGGAAAACATGATGCGAAATGGACGTATCACCCGCACCGTCCAACTTTTCCCACGCATGAACCCTCACTGTCCTTCACCCTTGCTCCCAATCCTCACACCGGTCCCGATGCACCGCCGGAGATGTTGTCCAGCTCGACCCACACCGCCGCGACGGAGACGCAGTCCGCCTCGTCCGTCGGTGGGGTCAGTTCGTCGACTGTGACTTGCAATGCGGAGAACGTTACCCGGAAGTTGCGGCGACGCCGACAGCGAGAGAGTGAGGCGGCGGCGGCATCACAGGGAGGTTCGGACATGGTGGAGCAGTTGTCTCCTCCACCGTGCCCGGATCCCCTTACCCCTTTCCCCCGGGTGCCGACGCGGATTACGTCGTCCAACCCCATTGGGGTAGAGGATGATTCGATAGCCGGTTGGGCCATTTTGGAGAGCTTTCCGCCCACGCAGATGCCAGCGGTCGACATATGTGACTCACCGCAGCTCGTTCGAGCGCGGATGAGCACGGGCCGGCAGTGCCCGGGCTGCCCTCGACATGTTCGACGAAATAACCGAACAAGAGTCGGTGCGTTTTCTTTGCTCCTATTCGATCAGATTTTAGCATAGACCACTAGTTCATTTCACACATGATGAGTGCTTGCAAACCATAATCGTGTAGGAGGTGTTCTTGTGGAACATGATCAATGACAATGAAGATCCGACCGAAATGGAGCATCAATTCGAGGCCACCACATCCGATCCCAATCCGAGCAAGAAGAAGAAGAAAGAAGAAGAAGAAGAAGACGAAGAAGAAGAAGACGAAGAGAAAGAAGAAGAAGAAGAAGAAGAAGAAGAAGAAGAAGAAGAAGAAGAAGGCCAAGACATTTGGCGACATAGAGCTTGAGAAGGAGAGGTTGCAACTCGCATGAAGCGTGGAAGATGCGAGGATCTTGTTGGCGGACAAAACCCTCTTGAATGAGCATGCGAAGAAGTGGCTTGCGGACAAGAAGATTGAGGTCAATGACCGTAGGAAGTATGAGGCGGCAAGGGCGGCTGCGGCCCGGATGCAGGCGGAGCAGGCAGCCCGAATGCAGGCGAAGGAGGCTGCCCGGATGCAGGCAGAGCATGCCGCATTCCGCCTGGAGCACGACGCATTCCATTTGGAGCAGACGCCCTGCCAGTGATCTGAGCCCACCCGTCATGCGCGAACATTGATTTCATTTTGCCATGTCCGGCTTGTTGAACTATGTTTTGCTTTACTTTGTTTCGAACTTTGGCATCCGGACAATTTGTATCGTGTCATCGAGTTCATGAATTGCATAGAATTGAGAATCGAAATTTGTAGTATGTGAATGTGTTGTGTAACATTTGAGGAATGCACGGTCAATACTTGCGGACGCGTCTGTAAGTGTGTGTTTGAGGACTGGATTTGTCAAATCCACGTGTAGATGCTCTAACCATCGCGACCACGTGCCCTGCGCAACCTACGACGATTAGCATACCTCCGTGTGTCTTCTTGAAACCTACGACAAGATACACTTTACATAGCGTCCGAGAGAGGGCTAGGGATACGCATACGGCGACACCACAGGGGTCACAGTACGTACGCACGCACGGCGAGAGCAGTGATATTCCAAGACCGGGGTGCAGACTGTACGCTCGTAGTACTTCCACTTGATCGATCTCGCTCTCACCACGCCGCATCCTTTTAGTGGCGTAGCGGTGATGGAAATCCAACCACAGTGAAACCATCTCATGTGTTTCCTGTAGCTAATGCAATCATGCAGAACTCTAAGCTAGAAGATATACTGACTCCCCAGGAACAACGCTTCACCCTTTCTACAAACCAGCAGTTGGCGCCATAACAAGATATTCTTTTGCTTGCAGGTAATGCCATCTTGTATGACGCGGAATGAGAAAATGATGAAAATGTCGAGTTATCTTAGGCAGGCACTGGAATCATCATACAAACTGGAGGCGATCAATATTGCTAACAACTGCAGGTCTCCGCTTTGTCTCCACCAGCATCTTCTCCCCTCCAGGCTGAAGCTTTCGGGGTGCATCTTGCTACCATGCTAGCTGAAGCGCTTCATATATAAGAATCATACTTCTACACGGATTGCTCTGTCTTGGCATTGGCAGCAAAGGCGACACCATCTTTAAAGACGCGGATTATTGGAGCATTAGGCCCACCCTTACAACTATTCATGCCTCTCCAATTTTTCATAGCAACATGATAGCTCATGTCAACAAGCACTTTAATGTTAAGGCGCATCATCAAGCAAAACTAACTCTCAAAATTCTGAATAGGCCTCTAAGAGTATCTTCAGCCACGTACCTCTAATTCGATCCCTCGAACGCTCGCGGATGCGCCCGGTCAATGATCAGGCGTGTCCATTTTGAGCTCCTATTTATTCATCCACGCAACCACAATCATCATTTTCTTTCTCATATATCCGGTCACTTGCACATGATTGGTGTCATGAAGAGAGAGAAAGAAAAGAATGACTAAGAGCATGGTTAATAATACAGTCAACGATGGGCTATAAGGAGTTGCCATGTCATTTAGAGCCAACCTTGTAGTCGGCATGTACAATAGTAAGTTTTAAATGTGTACTACTTTATTAGTAGTTAGTCCACCTTACATCCTCACAAGGCGTTTTGGGTCTCGTGTTGCAGGCGGCTACTACTCCCTCTGTCCGGGTTTAAAGGGCCTCTTGGCCAGGAAGCCCTGTCCGGAATTGTAAGGCCGCGCACATTAAACCTGCTTCAATCACAGTATTTTACCGTTTCCTATTCCCATGCCATGCCTTGTTAATCGCGTGTGCAGTTACGAGCCATGCATGCAAGCCAGTGCATGCTAGCCTTTGCCTGCAAGCCGCCCCAGCCGTACCTTGTTTCTTGCGTGGGCTGTTTATGGCGTTTGCATGCGCATCTAAGCTGCTGCGGTTTATTAATGTAGCATCTACTTTAAGCTAGAACAGAGCCTCCTAATTGGCCAATTTCAGCTGTAATTTTCAAGCTCTTCTTTTAAGCACTGCCTTGGTCCTATCAAAGTGGTCTTTGGGCCTAATAAACCCGGACAGAGGGAGTACTAACCAAGAACCCGCTTCCTTTCTCTCTTATCTTCTCTCTCTTCCAACTAAGCAAAGATATGATATTCTATTCCTTATAGCCTGCAAAGAGAAAATGTGGTCCAGGATGGGGCCGCGTCTTATGTGGCGGATTGACCGGGTACGCCCGGACGTGTCTGTGAGCCCTCATATCCTCCCCATATTTGAGATGGATATGAGGGTTTAGGGATAGCCCGGACATATAGAGAAGTATGAGGGGTCCGGTTGGGTAATTTTTTCTTTCTTTCTCCTGTCTGGTCACTGATCGGGCGCGTCCGCGAGCATATGAGAGATGGTTTGTGGGATTCGGCTGTAGATGCTCTAGCTGTTAGGTGCCTTTCTTCGGATGTAGGTGTTTGTCTTGGCAGAGATGTTCTCTCCAGGTCAAGTGTGAGTCCATTCACACTCCTCTCTTTAAAATGTTGCTAAATGAATAAAAATCTTTTCATGTTAAAAAAAGAAACCACAGTGAGGTACTCCGCCATTTAAAAAAATACGTTTATATACTACCATACGTCGGACGTACGAGCTGGAGCTGAACGCTTTGGGTCCGCATGCAGCGGCCGGCCGACAGTCCGGGCGGGGAGAAGTGCGCCCAAACCATAAAGAGCTCGCACGCAGGCAGGCGATCGCTGGCCGCAGGCGAGAATTGGTGCCGCAAGGGGGCCCGTAGCAGCGATCGAAGACGGACCAAGGCGCAATCAAGGCGAGGCTTGGTACACTTGATGGCTGGCAGAACGGCCGGCGTCACGGAGCGTCAGCGGCATGGCCCTGGCCGGGTCAACACCTGTTCTGCCGCGGCGCGGTGCAACTCGTCGTCATGTGTGCTGCGCACCTCCCATTCCTGTTCAGCTCTAGACCCACCGCCGCAGGCCTCGCCGGAACAGTGCCGGGCGGGTGCTACACCCCTACTGCGATCGAGCCGCCCCTACACCCCTTGGTTCGTCTAGGCCCGGCGGGGTGATCGGCTGATCGCAGCGCAGCGTGCCGGGAAATAAATGGAAGGCGATGCACGCACGCATGCATGCATGCGCATCTCACATGAACCAAACGGACGTACTACTACGTGCTACTTGGAGCCGCATTGAAGTGGGTACGAGTGAGTGGAGTGCCTCCGCCCCGGCTAGCTACATGCATAGGCCTCATTTATATGCGGCCACGTTAATTTACTCAGTTCTGCGGCCGTTCATGTCGTACAGTACTGTGCGAGCGACCATGAGTGCGTGGGCGTGGGGGTGTGTTGTGTACCACGCAATCTATGGCGACGCGAGCGGTGTTGCAGCTGCAGGGTATGATGAGGTTAATGGCGACAAGGAGTATGTCGTGGGACGGGCTTGGACCCAGCTATGCTATGGAGTTAATACTTGTGGTTTTGCTGGGCTCGCGACGTCGAGTCACCGAGGCTACCACTTTGCTCGGTCCCGGTGCTACAACTATGACGAAAATAGTGGATCGTCTATCGAGTGGGGGTTGGCCGTGCCGCCATGGCCCGCGCTATTTTCCTTTTTTCATGAGCCTCGTTTCTTCCCAACGTGGAGGAATGGGAGTAAGGCTGGTCACAATGGGGAAGAACTTACACACTTCCCTAGACTATGTTACTACCTTCACAGTGGATAGGAACATCTATGTAGTGTCATGCAACAATGTATTTATTAGGTTATAGACTCATTGTTTCTTGGAGTGTGTGATGTTTCGATAACTTAGCTAGTTACCACAAGCACCTCTATCTTCATTAAATATGTGACACATAAGCAAAGTTGTATTGGAGTGTGTGATGTTACTCCTAAGTTCCTCCCCATTGTGACCAGCCTAACTAACTAAAAAGAACCCCTTCGATGCTTCCCAAGGGCCATATTTTTGGTCTGAGAGCGCGTTAAATGATGCGTTCAGCCACCGCCATGTGTCGCCTATTGAACGCCCCCTCCGAATTTTTTTATATTTTAATTTATGCCTATTTGGTCTTACATGTTTTTTTTGTTTTGCCTAGTTTTTCCTAGGTCGCGGAGGAATTTTTTTTATCGGGAAGCGGTGCTTTTCCGTAAGAGGTACAACATGTGCTTCAGCGAGAAGTACAACTATGCTTCCTCAAAAGGAAAAAGCGCGCACACACAGTTGTGTTTCTCATTGCTTTCATGAGAAGCACAGCTACGCATCTCAAAAAGGGGAAAAAACACAGTGGTGCTTTCGTGGAAGCATCGGTTTACTTCCGCAAAAAGCACAACCGTGCTTTGCGAAAAGAGACAATACATACTTTCGCGAGAAACACAACTTTGTGCTTTTATGAAACAAATAGAAAAGCTCAACATGTGCTTCCAAAAAAAAGAAAACCACAACCATGCTTCCGGGCTTCAGTTTTCGGGTTTTTTCAGTAGCTGTTTTTGTTTGTTTTTTCAGATTTTTTTGTTTGTTTCGGTTTCCATTTTTTGTGAAAAAAAACATTTTGTCGAAACGCAGTAGCATGGGACCTAGTTTCAAAGATCTTGACAAGAGAAATCCAGTGGTAAAAGTCGTTCGGTATTTGTACACGGTTTAGGAGATAAAACTTTTGAATAAACGAATCTACGAAAAATGGGGAAAATTCTTAGGTTGCGATAAAAAACGACGCATAACTTGTCAGCATGTGAGAAGGCGAGGAGTGACTTTTGCAAAGCATAACACTTAACTGGCGATTTTCGGAAATTAGGTGAGTCCCACATCCATCAAACCCAAGTACTCCTATACATGACGGGCGGTGATATGTATCGCTCACTTTGATACCTATCAAACCAGCTCGCGCCTCGGGAGCTCCTATACAGCGCCTTCTGCACCTTGAAACCAACTGGCGCTCACGCGCGCCCGAGTGGGTCGCGGCCCAGCAACATGCTTTGCTCCCCCCTCCCGCCGCTCGCTCCAGCTGCACGCCTGCTCGGTTTGCTCGCAGTGCCACAGGCTAGTTTATTTTTCCCTTTTTGTGTTGTTGTCCTGGTAGACAAAAAAATTGGCCGGTTATTTAATACTTATGAGAAAATGGGAAATCAAAAAAAGGTTTAGAAAATTTATGAAAGTAGTTCATCCATTTGGACAAAATTTTTATCCTTGATTTTTTTAAAAAAGTTCATCAGTTAATTTTTTTTGCAAAAACTTCATCGTTTTTGAAAAAAATCACCAATTTTGAAAAATAAATCCATTGATTATGAAAATATAACAAATTCAAAAAAGTTCATGGATTTTTAAAACAATGTTCACTAATTTGATTTTTTAAATTTTTGAAAAAGAAGGTCATCGATTTTGTAAAAAGTTCATCAAATCGGAAAAAAGTCCACAAACATTAAAAGGATCATCGACTTTGGAAAACATTTCATAGATTTCAAAAAGGTTCACGGATTTTAAAAGAATACGAATATGAGAAATAAAAAGAAAGAAAAAGGGAAAACATAAAAAAGTAGAAAAGAAAAAGAGAAAAGAAAGCGGAAAGAAAGAAAGAACAAAAAGAAGAAAACCGTGATAGTAATAACAACATGTGTGGTGTGTCTGGTTGTTACTGTAGCTAATCAAGAACAAAGAGATCGTGTGTTCGAATCAGCTCACGCTAGCATTTTTTGCGCTTTAATAGAACAAAAACTACACGGGAAGGCCCAGTGCGGAGGGGAGGGTGTGTGCCCTTGTAATCACGCCTCTCCCGTATGTCAGCGTAGCTAATGTCGGGATGGGCAAGTCCATTGGAACGTGACACGCACACAACAAGTAAACCGAGCGAGCCCATCGGACTTGTGAAGCTCCAAGCCCTAATAGTGAGAGAAGTGCTCGCACTCGCCGATGACCTATATATTTAGAAAATTTATATCACTTCATATTGCAAAAGTGGTGGTGGATGATATCGAGAAAGGATCTTCAGCCAGTCACGGGGCCGTTATTCATAAAATCATAGAACGTTGCAATGCCTTCAGTACTTGTAATATTGTTCATCTGTTTAGGATTTTGAATCTTAAAGCTCATAATCCCGCAAGAATGCACTCCCTTTAGGGGGTTGCCATGTTTCGTTAGTTCAGCCAGAAGATCTTTTATTCGTCCCTGTAAACAGTGTCACGGGTCAATAAAGCTTTCCAAGTTTGCCTAAAGAACAGAGCTAGCCGCACATTACTAATAATGTCTGTTCCCACCATTTTTTCACATATTTTTTTTGTTTCTTCTCTGTTTCCAAGAATGCTTATAAAACTATCTTCATATTTCATTTCTTGGTCCAACTAGAAAACTATCCATGAGTTTAATTTTTTTCACGATTTCATTTTTTTGGAAATTCAAAACCAAATTATTTATCAATTCAAAAAATTTATATGTTTTTTAACAAATTCGGAAAAGGTTCATGAATTTTAAAAATATTTACAAGTTTAAAAATGTTGTGAACTCAAAAAGGGTTATGAGATTAAAAAATATTCACAATTCAAAATTGGTTGGTACCTCAAAGGTGTTCTTGAATTGGAAAAATGGTCATGAATCCAAATAAACTTCAGGATTTTATTTTTTGAAAGTTCATGGTAGATAAATATTCGTGAATTCATTTAAAATATTGAAAATTAAAGAAAGTTCGTGAACTTACAAAAACTATAAAATAAAAAATGGAGAAATAAAAGAAAAAAAGATATATAAATGAAAAGGGAAGAAAAAGAAAATGGAAAGGAAAAAAGAAAAATATAATACCGCAATAAACCCAGAAAAACTGGGTAAGAAAAAGAATAAAGAATAAATAAAGAAAAAATCTGGATGCAGGGTTCTGGAACCTTCCCAAAACTGGATGGAAGGTTCCGGAAGCTTCACAAAACCGCTTAAAAGCTTCTTTATGAAGCCCCGTTAATGGGCCACCCCACGCATGCGACCGCAGAGAGCGATGCATAAAGAATGGAAATAAATGAAAACCTATTAAGAAACATACAAAAGAAAAATAAAGAGAAGGAAAAAAGGTGTAAACCAAAAAAGAAACAAAAATAAAACAAAGAAAAGAAAGAAAAAGACAATGAAAAACAGATAAAGAAATGAAGAATACCGGGAAAGCACAAAGGAAAAAAAAGGAAAACCGATGAAAACTGGAGAAAAACTAGTGCAAATTAGAAAAGAATAAACTTAGAAAGAATAAAAAACCCGAAGTATAACGAACAAAAAAGAAAAACCAAAGTAACTGGAATGGAAATGAAAAAACAGAAAAAAAAATTGTTGATCATGTATATAAAAAAATTAGTCGTATATACAAATTTGTTGATCATGTGTTCAACGTTTTTTACACACAATGTGTATTTTTTGTATACAACAGAATTTTTTTATATACGTGGTTAACATTTTTAAGTACTAAACTATATTATTTTAATATACTCGCTCTGTCCCAAATTAAATGTATCAACTTTAGTATAGCTTTTATTGAAGCTAGTATAAAGCTGGGACACTTATTTTGAGACGGAGGGAGTATGATTTTTGAAATTTACATTTACTTAATGTACATTTTACATTTTTTGGTACATGATCAATTTTTTATATAAATGGAAACAAGAAAACCAGGGAAAGCCAAGAAATAAACAATCAAAATGCGGAACTATAATGAAAAAAACAGGTTTAAAAAAATAGAAGAAAAATGAAAAGAAAATGAAAATGGATAGAAATGAAAAGAAACATGCAGCGATATGAAACGAACGTACGAGAAAATAAGTTATAGTTGGCCGGGTCAGTCGCGCAGCACTGCTGAAAGCGTCAGGCGGGAGGAGCTACCATCTCGCTTTAAGCAGGATATAGTTCCCACGATACATATCATTATCATCGTTCGCACTATATGACGCGTTCTGTTTCAAACAACAACGCGACGCATAGGCGTGACCGCGTGAGCCATTGGGCGAACCCATTAAGCTACTGATTCATGCACTCGCCACAGTTCGGCACTGTAGCAACTAGGGTGTACTGTAGCATGTGGTTTTTTGGTCGGTTTTAATTCTTTTTAAGAAGTGCAAACATTTTTAAAAATCTTGAACCTTTTATTAACGTTGGAATTTCTTAAAAACCTGAACATTGTTGAATTTGTGAACAACATTTGAAATTACAAACATATTTTTAAAACAGGAGAATTTGGTTTTTAAACAGGAACATTCTTTCAAATTCCATTTTTTAAAACAAGAACATTTTTTGAATATGTCCCATTTTTAAAAAACCACCATTTTTTGAAATTCATGAACATGTTTTAAAATTTCTAAATTTATTAAAAAACTTTTGAAAAGGAAACCGAAGTAAATCCGTAAATGAAACAACAGGAAAAACAAAAAAAGTAAGAAAAAAGCGGAAAGGTCAGGAAGAAGGTTTATAAAACCCGAACATTGTGTACACCGCTGCAATTAAATGGGTCGATGCGTGTACAGACTTGCCGCTAAATTGACGCAATGTGGCCCAATATAGCTTGCCATCCAATCCCCCAACCATGGATTCCACAAGTGACAAAGTTCTCAAAAAAAGTTCATTTGACCCAGAAACCGGTATCTCGGCATCCTTAGCAATGACGGATGACTCCATCTGCCCGCATGATGTAGTATGCAGGCACAAACCGCAACTGCACGAGTAGTTAGGCCTTCCACTATGTGCTTGGTGCCACATTCGTAAAAGGGCAGCCATGTACACAGAGATTTGGCATCGACTCTGTTTTAGCACCGGCCACATAGCGTGCAAGATTAGGCATTGACTCCAGCTCGGCCCCACGTACACATAAACTAGTAATATAGTGGAAGAACGGCGGCGCCCAGAATATAGCTCGGGGCTGCTTCACATGACAAAGGATGGGCAGCGCGCTTAGTTTATTCCCTCAACGAATTTGGCATCGGAGCACGAAGAAGCATCGGCGCCCAGAATTTTTTATTTGGCACCTGCTGGGCAATGTAGGGCACCGATGCCAAATGTTCAGAAAGCAAATTTGGCATCGCTTTTGGCCCACATAGTGGAAGGCCTTAGCGTCCACACGATCCTCATCAAGGAACTAAAATCACATGAAGAAGCCCAAGGTGTACGCGCAGTCACCACAGTTCTCTCAGCTCCAAACCGGGTTCATCTGACGTACCCTACACCGCTTAGCTGAGTGGTTCAGATCGAGGGTGGGATTCAACTTCCGCACCGTTCCACCATATGCATATGCGTGCACATGTGTGCCCATGGGCCCACAGCCATGCACTTCAGTATCTTTGTTAGGCATATGCAGGGCCACCTAGTTATACGAGGGCACAACTCTCACCTATATCGACTCGGCCACTTCAAACACGACGGTCACAACGCAATCCTCGCCAACCTTGTGCTTCTGTGCATGCTCCAGTGTGCCGATGCCAATTGCCAAGTATGCTTCCGATTCACCTCTACCAGATTTACATGCTCACCGATCTCTTCTTTGTTGAAATTAGTGACATTCTCCTTGTGTCCCACGTGTCATTGTGTGTAGAAGATTTTAGGATACAAGATCTGTTAGCTGCGGAAGAGTGATTTCCCTAAAATAATTTAGTAAAATGGAATAGGGAGAACTTTTGGCAGTTTTAGTATAGGGGAACTACTAGAGATGCCCTTAGTGTGTAGTACGTTTGGGAGAGGAGAAGGGGAGGGGAGATGAAGTTTGAAGCAACCAAAGATCGTCTTCTCATGGCATCATCATCAAATTACTTGTCAGCTTGCAACCATGTTTGAACAATTTTGCCCCTAGATCCTAGCCTCTCATTTTCCCTGTGTTTTTCTGCATAACGGACCATGCATTAAGCCAATATCAAGCAAAGTGAACCACAATGCATTGATCATCACTCCCGTCGTTACCAAAGCACGCGTTGTTATGAGTTTTCAGATAACCCAACCATTGCCGCAATGCCAACAATAACCAAACTTTTATCCCGTTTTCTGAATCTAGGAAGCCAATAATTGAGTAAACCATCCATGTCACTTGGAATACTCTGAAAAATCGAAGGCACACTTCAAAAGTATTCCAAATAAGTCTAGAAAAATAATATTTTAAGACTAAATGATCAATGGTATCAGCCAACCCGCAACACTGACATGCCTCATTACGACACCACCATTTATGCGATGGGGTATCTTCATGATAAGCCACAGGAAAATCTTTTTTAGTGGCAATTCAGTTTGCACAAAAATTTATGATGCAATGGGGTATCTTTATGATAAGCCACAGGAAAAGTTTTTTTGTGGCAATTCAGTTTGCACAAAAATTTATGAGGAAAAGGTACATCATTATCAACTAGGAGTAGTTCTTTATACATTGACTTAACAGTAAAGGAAGCATTGATCGTAAGAGATCACTTGATCCTGTCAGGTTCACATAATAGTTTCACTTCAAATCAAGTATCTTTCATACTCTCCCATAATTCCAACATGGATCCTGAAAGATTGCGCCTAATATACATATAATCAAAGCCTTTACTACAAACTTTCAGCCAAAAATGTTTTTATATCAAAGCAAATGCCATAAAGACATGGGTAATAATCCACAAGTCAGCCAAAAAGGGTGTTTTTACCATTACAAATATCATGTCTACAAAGATCTGAGAAGCATTTCATGTTTTGCAATTAATTAGTAAAAAGATTGGAGGTCCATATGTTTGGATTGAACCTCAGACAAACATTTATGACCCAAATATTTATTTTTACAAATAGTTTGTCATACCCCCTTGTTCAGGATGTAGTATGGTATGTATGTTGCAGCCTGAACATAGGCCATACGAGCTTAAATTAATCCAGGTTGTCACCTAGTTCCGGTAGCTGTGTGTCGTGAAGGTACATAATAGTTCATCTATCGACAAGTGTACACAATGGTTCAACAAAGCAAGAAACCATGCTCACGTTTTAGGGAAAGTAACTAATGCGGAGCATCCTAGGGTCATTACCATGTCTATTGCAACATTGCCAAGGGACACACACACATCTTGATAAGCCATAAGTGTAGGGAATCGCAATAATCTTCATTAGGAAGTATTACAACCCTAATTTGTATTTGACATGATGGGCGTGAGAGAATACTTATATAAGCTTTGACAGTTGAGTTGTCGATTCAACCACACCTGAGATAAATACTTGCTTACAAAATTTGTTAGTAGCAATGGCAATAAAGCAAATGGATTGGTGTATTTAGCAGCAAAGAACAAGCACGACAGTTGCCAAGTAGAAGTAACTTAAAGAGAGCAAGCAATAGAGAAAAACACCGGATATGGACCCAACCGTGTCACGACATTCTGAGCCCAACTTACATATTGCATTACTGGGCGAACAACCTGGTCCTTGGAACCACCTACAACTCTAGGTGGCGAAGAGCCAACACATAGGCGTATGGATGGATATTTTTTTGAACCTGGAATAGTAGGGGAGTCCCATACTGCAAAATTTTAATTGAATGCGAAGAATAAGTTACATGGTTTATGTACAATCCAAAACCACTTTTGGGCGAGGAGAAATAAAGACCACTAAAAGCAAAAGGAGGGGCATAATTAAGCTAAGGTAGGGAGGTTACAAGAGAACTAATAAAAGTTTTTATGTGCTTTTCCCACTACATAAGACAGGAGTGAGAAGTCTTTGTTAAATATTTGGAGCCAAGAGTTGCTTGATGGTGGAATTCTTCTAAAATGTATGTTGCTTCTTTCTTTCCAAATGCTACAAGCATACAACAACAAAAAATCCATGTGGTCTGTGCCTGCCCATTCTAGATGAAGAGATCATTTGTAATATGGGAATATGCGATGTCCATTAGATTCCCAATTATGACCAGCAGTGCACGCTAGGGATGGATATTTCATGGATGGAACCAATTATGTAACATAACAATCAACAAGGAAAAGATCATTAGCCCATGTTCTTGAATTATTTTAGGCATGTATTCCATATGTAGCAGGACATACTTATTTCTAAGAACTTTCCACACATCTACATTACCACCCTCCCTTGCATAGGGGTCCTCTTTGGTAAGTATGGTACTTAAGATGACCTTTTGGGTCAACTAGAACAACACATTATGATCTATGAATACATGTAATCCTGAAACTATGGCTATTCTCATTGATATCCGAGACTATCACCACCGGAGTCTCTGCTTCAAAATTATACTAGGTGCATATGAATTGTAGGTAGAACCATGAAAAAAAATCACAAAGACATAAATACTTTAGATATGAAATCATGTTACTGGGGCCCTAACAATTAAGAATTGGGCACATTAAAGTCATAGAAACATCATTCCTCGAATAGTAATGACACTAGGGATCATCCCCCCATCAAACTAACGTCTATTACATAATGGATCTCATCCAATTCCCATCTATCCCATGTGCCTATAGTGGATTACTGACACATGGTTAGGGAGGAGTGCTTCCTCTAATTTAGGAAGTTGTTGGGCCCCCGAGTGCAGAGGTTTGTAGGCAATCAACGGTTTTCGTCAAGTGGATGACCTTAAGGTTTATTGAACCAGCAGGAGTATTTTGAGCCATAGTAAATGATCAACAACCACACACAAGTACATAACTTGTTTTGGTTCGTAGCGAAACTAGTGAGATTGTTAGTCTCACTAGTCTTGCTAGTTAGAAGCATTAATGCAACTTGTGGTAGGAATTGATTATTGAAACAAAAATGATCAGATTGTAAATGGAAATAAAGGTGTGTTGACTGAGGTTGAGTGCAATAAGGATGAATCAACCGGGATCAATATTTTTATTAGGGTGTTTCCTCATAAAAGATAACATAGAATGGTGAACAAATTACAACCGTGTATCGATTAAATTATATGTTTTAGAACTATGACCACACATGGCATAATTGCATATTGGCACCACGTCCCTACATCTATAGACCATTAATCCAATTGTGCATATAGCTAATTCTTCACCCAATACCTCTATCCAACATGCATCTCAAAGTATTTAGTAAAACGTAGTATTGCATTAAGCATAATGACATGATGTTGATAATATATTGTCTTCTCCCTTGGCTCATCACCATGGCATCAACTCAACTATATTTTTATCCTGAGCAACAACAATACAACACTAGACTTTCCCACTTTTTGTCAGTTTGGTAGATTACTCAATATTGAACCCAACTAACACACACACCTCCCTCTTGGAGACCATTCATCTAAACATGGGTAGTGCAAGACTAATATATTGGAAAACATACATGTCTATAGATTATGCAACAAAGAAATCATATGAACCGATGAATAAAACATGTACAAATCCAATCATAAAGTGACAATTCATCACCACAATGAACACACCATAAATATGACACCAATAGATCACAATCATCTATGGCTGCTCGTGCAATCGTTATACTAAGAACAAGGGGGAGAGATTACCATCTAGCTGATGCTATGAAAGCATAGTCCAAAGAGGATTACTCACACATGGACATGGTGGCGACAAGGTTGATATAGATGGTTGCCTGATGAATTCCCAATCCGACAAAGTACCAGAAAAGTCCACCAAAATTAATCATGGTAGAACATAGAGGTGTGTCGGCAAAAATATCTTTGATAAATATGATGGAAGAATTTTGGGTCAATATAAAGCATTGGGCACGTGGAGGTGACGAAGGGAGTGCTTGTGGGTCCGATGTGGCCTAGACTTGGGACCCCTTGGCCATGAACCCGGGGGCATGTGGAGGCCCTTGGGCACCGCCTTCCGCCCATACGGTGCTTCCTGGAGCCTTCTGGACTTAAAAATCACCGACATATGTCCCCCTGATTTTTTGGTCAGCAAAAAATGTATTTTTGAAAAGTCCAAAAACAATAGAAAACTGGTTCTAGATGCTATATTAATAGGCTAGTCCATAAAAGTAAAAAAAAAATATGCCAAAACTATGCCATTATGATATAATTATAGCATTAAACAAGCAAAAATTATAGATACATTTAGGATGTATCAGAGAGCATGATGATTATGTTGGAGAACGAGTTGAGGGAGTCAACGGTGAATCTTCCCCACCCTCAAATGCTATGTTTTTGGCCTCCAGCAGCCGTCCAGGATGATGAATTATCACAGTGGCACTTGTTGAGGCATATCTCTCTCAATGTGGTTTTGGTGATTGATGACAACGTGTTTGCGGACTAATCATGTGCTTTGAGCATTTCAGAGATTCATCCTTGGCACGAGACGATTTCTTTCCCTCGGAGTGTCACTCAAGACGGCGTAGCTCTTTCGTTTCTTTCTCGGTGGACCAGTTGCGTAGAGGGCACCGTACTATCAAGAGGGGGTCCGCTTTGGTATTGCTTGGGTGGAATCATCACGTACACATCCGCTTCTCACCCTCCGAGCCCTTCCGCTTCTATGGAGAGATCTTCTCTCTTCTTGTGGGTTTTGTCTGGGTCCCAGCGGTAGTACCGTGGTACCCAGCGGTAGTACCACTCCGCAGCAGTAGTACCGCCGGTGCCTTCGCAGCAGTACTACCGCTGGCTTGCCAGGTCCCTACCGCGTCGATTCGAGGGGTCTTTTTCTGTGTCGCATTGTGCGGTACCTCGCTGCGGTAGTAGTGCGGCAGTACCGCTCATTTGCGGCATTACCGCCCTTCCTCTACGGCAGTACCGTCCGGTTCCCTCATTCCCTTCGCCTTTCGTTCTGTGCGGCAGTACCGCCGAAGGGAGCGGTAGTACCGCTTAACCCAGCGGCAGTACCGTTGTCTCCCACAGTAGTACCGCCCTCTACGGGGCTGTTTAGTGGGGCAACGGTTGGATTGTTGCCCCCACTATAAAAGGGGGTCCCCTTCTTCCCTGTTGACTTACCTCTTCCCCCTCAAGCTCCATTAATGCTCCAAGTTCCATTTTCGCCCGATCTATCTCTCTAGCCAATCAAACTTGTTGATTTGCTCGGGAGTGGTTGAGAAGGCCCCGATCTACACTTCCACCAAGAGATTTTTGATTCCCCCATCTATCCCTAGCGGATCTTGTTACTCTTGGGTGTTTGAGCACCCTAGACGGTTGAGGTCACCACGGAGCCATAGTCCATTGTGGTGAAACTTCGTGGTATTGTTGGGAGCCTCCAATTAAGTTGTGGAGATAGCCCCAACCTTGTTTGTAAAGGTCCGATCGCCGCCTTCAAGGGCACCAATAGTGTAATCACGACATCTCGCATTGTGTGAGGGCGTGAGGAGAATATGGTGGCCCTAGTGGCTTCTTGGGGAGCATTGTGCCTCCACACTGCTCTAACAGAGACGTACTTCCCCTCCAAAGGAAGGAACTTCGGTAACTGATGTCTACTACACAACCTTCTTCTTATAGACGTTGTTGGGCCTCCAAGTGCAGAGGTTTGTAGGACAGTAGAAAATTTCCCTCAAGTGGATGACCTAAGGTTTATCAATCCGTAGGAGGCGTAGGATGAAGATGGTCTCTCTCAAGCAACCCTGCAACCAAATAACAAAGAGTCTCTTGTGTCCCCCAACACACCCAATACAATGGTAAATTGTATAGCTGCACTAGTTCGGCGAAGAGATGGTGATACAAGTGGTATATGGATAGTAGATAAAGGTATTTGTAATCTGAAATTATAAAAACAGCAAGGTAACAAATGATAGAAGTGAGCGTAAACGGTATTGCAATGTGTTGAGGCCTAGGGTTCATACTTTCGCTAGTGCAAGTCCTCTCAACAATAATAACATAGTTGGATCACATAACTTTCCCTCAACATGCAACAAAGAGTCACTCCAAAGTCACTAATAGCGGAGAACAAACGAAGAGATTATGGTAGGGTACGAAACCACCTCACAGTTATTCTTTCCAATCAATCCGTTGGGCTATTCCTACAAGTGTCACAAACAGCCCTAGAGTTCGTACTAGAATAACACCTTAAAACACAAATCAACCAAAACCCTAATGTCACCTATATACTCCAATGTCACCTCAAGGATCCGCGGGTATGATCATACGATATGCATCACACAATCTCAGATACATCTATTCAACCAACACAAAGGACCTCAAAGAGTGCCCCAAAGTTCTACCGGAGAATCACGACGAAAACGTGTGCCAACCCCTATGCATAGGTTCATGGGCGGAACCCGCAAGTTGATCACCAAAACATACGTCAAATGAATCACGTGGTATCCCATTGTCACCACAGATACGCACGGCAAGACATACATCAAGTGTTCTCAAATCTTTAAAGACTCAGTCCGATAAGATTACTTCAAAGGGGAAACTCAATTCATTACAAGAGAGTAGAGGGGGAGGAGAAACATAAGATCCAACTATAATAGCAAAGCTCGCGATACATCAAGATCGTGCCAAATCAAGAACACGAGAGGGAGAGATCAAACACATAGCTACTGGTACATACCCTCAGCCCTGAGGGAGAACTACTCCCTCATCATGGAGAGCATCGGGATGATGAAGATGGACACCGGAGAGGGATTTCCCCCTCTGGCAGGGTGCCAGAATGGGTCTAGATTGGCTTTCGGTGGCTACGGAGGCTTCTGGCGGCGGAACTCCCGATCTATTCTCCGTTCTGGAAGTTTTAGGATACGTGGGTATATATGGGTGAAAGGAGTATGTCGGTGGACCGAAGGGGGGGCCATGAGGCAGGGGGCGCGGCCCCTACCCTCGTGAGCTCCTCCTTCATCTTCTGACATAGGGTCCAAGTCTATCCGGTAGGTTTCCTTCCAAAAATAACTTATCCAGTTGATTTCGTTCCGTTTTGACTCCGTTTGATATTCCTTTTCTTCGAAACACTGAAATAGGCATAAAACAACAAATCTGGGCTGGGCTCCGGTTAATAGGTTAGTCCCAAAAATAATATAAAAATGGAACATAAAGCCCAATATTGCCCAAAACAGTAGATAATATAGCATGGAGCAATCAAAAATTATAGATACGTTGGAGACGTATCAAGCATCCCCAAGCTTAATTCCTTCTCGTCCTTGAGTAGGAAAATGATAAAAAGATAATTTTTGATGTGGAATGCTAGTTGGCATAATTTCAATGTAATTCTTCTTAATTATGGTATGAATATTCAGATCCATAAGATTCAAGACAAAAGTTCATATTGACATAGAAATAATAATACTTCAAGCATACTAACTAAGCAATTATGTCTTCTCAAAATAACATGGCCAAAGAAAGCTATCCCTACAAAATCATATAGTCTGGCTATGCTCCATCTTCACCATACAAAATATTTAAATCACGCACAACCCCGATGACAAGCCAAGCAATTGTTTCATACTTTTGATGTTCTCAAACTTTTTCAATTTTCACGCAATACATGAGCGTGAGCCATGGATATAGCACTATAGGTGAAATAGAGTGGTGGTTGTGGAGAAGACAAAAAGGGGGAAGATAGTCTCACATCAACTAGGTGTATCAACGGGCTATGGAGATGCCCATCAATAGATATCAATGTGAGTGAGTAGGGATTGCCATGCAACGGATGCACTAGAGCTATAAATGTATGAAAGCTCAACAAAAGAAACTAGTGGGTGTGCATCCAACTCGCTTGCTCACGAAGACCTAGGGAATTTTGAGGAAGCCCATCATTGGAATATACAAGCCAAGTTCTATAATGAAAGATTCCCACTAGTATATGAAAGTGACAACATAGGAGACTCTCTATCATGAAGATCATGGTGCTACTTTGAAGCACAAGTGTGGTAAGAGGATAGTAGCATTGTCCCTTCTCTCTTTTTCTCTCATTTATTATTATTATTATTATTATTATTATTATTATTATTATTATTATTATTTGGGCCTTTTCTCTTTTTTATGGCCTCTTTTTTTATTTGGGCTTCTTTGACCTCTTTTATTTATTATTCGTCCGGAGTCTCATCCCGACTTGTGGGGGAATCATAGTCTCCATCATACTTTCCTCACTCGGACAATGCTCTAATAATGATGATCATCACACTTTTATTTACTTACAACTCAAGAATTACAACTTGATACTTAGAACAAGATATGACTCTATATGAATGTCTCCGGCGGTGTACCGGGATGTGCAATGACTCATGAGTGACATGTATGAAAGAATTATGAATGGTGGCTTTGCCACAAATACGATGTCAACTACATGATCATGCTAAGAAATATGACAATGATGGAGTGTGTCATAATAAACGGAACGGTGGAAAGTTGCATGGCAATATATCTCGGAATGGCTATGGAAATGCCATAATAGGTAGGTATGGTGGCTGTTTTGAGGAAGGTATATGGTGGGTTTATGGTACCGGCGAAAGTTGCGCGGTACTAGAGAGGCTAGCAATGGTGGAAGGGTGAGAGTGCGTATAATCCATGGACTCAACATTAGTCATAAAGAACTCACATACTTATTGCAAAAATCTATTAGTTATCGAAACAAAGTACTATGCGCATTGCTCCTAGGGGGATAGATTGGTAGGAAAAGACCATCGCTCGTCCCCGACCGCCACTCATAAGGAAGACAATCAATAAATAAATCATGCTCCGACTTCATCACATAACGGTTCACCATACGTGCATGCTACGGGAATCACAAACTTCAACACAAGTATTTCTCAAATTCATAACCACTCAACTAGCATGACTCTAATATCACCATCTCCATATCTCAAAACAATTATCAAGTATCAAACTTCTCATAGTATTCAACACACTCATAAGAGAATTTTATTATTCTTGAATACCTAGCATATTAGGATTTTAAGCAAATTACCATGCTATTTAAGACTCTCAAAATAATCTAAGTGAAGCATGAGAGTTCATCTATTTCTATAAAATAAAACCACCACCGTGCTCTAAAAGGATATAAGTGAAGCACTAGAGCAAATGACAAACTACTCCGAAAGATATAAGTGAAGATCAATGAGTAGTCGAATAATTATGCAACTATGTGAAGACTCTCTAACATTTAATAATTTCAGATCTTGGTAATTTATTCAAACATCAAGCAAAGCAAAATAAAATGACATCTAAGAATAGCAAACATCATGTGAAGAAGCAAAAACTTAGGATCAACCGGTACTAACCGATAGTTGTTGAAGAAGAAAGGTGGGATGCCAACCGGGGCATCCCCAAGCTTAGATGCTTGAGACTTCTTGAAATATTATCTTGGGGTGCCTTGGGCATCCCCAAGCTTGAGATTTTGTGTCTCCTTAATTCCTCTCATATCATGGTCTCCCTAAATCTCAAAAGCTTCATCCACACAAAACTCAACAAGGACTCGTGAGATAAGTTAGTATAAACCATTGCAAAAACCTTATCATAATCTACTGTAGCAAATCACTAAAATTATTATTCAACATTGAATACTAAATGCCTCTGCATATTTAATAGTCCTATCCTCAAATAGAATCATTAAAGAAGCAAACATATGCAAACATAAAAGCAATCTGCCTAAACAGGATAGTATGTAAAGAAAGCAGCAACATCCATACTCCCCTAGCTCCAATAATTATGAAACAAAATTCACACTGTAGTAAATTTATCAGAGCTTAATATGCAAAAGGTTTCGACATTTTATCACATTCTGACTTTTCTAGGGAATTATTGCAACAGCGGTAAACTTTCTGTTTTCAAACAGCAACATGTATACTTGTAACATAGGCATAGTAAAGGCTATCAATGCCACTTTTATTGAAATAAAAGACGCAAAACATTGTTCTAAATAACAGCAAGCAAATCCTAACAAAATAAATTGACGCTCCAAGCAAAACACATATCATGTGGTAAATAAAAATATAGCTCCAAGTAAAGTTACCGATGAACGAAGACGAAAGAGGGGATGCCTTTCGCGGCATCCCCATGCTTAGGCTCTTGGTTGTCCTTGAATATTACCTTGGGGTGCCTTGGGCATCCCCAAGCTTAGGCTCTTGCCACTCCTTATTCCATAGTCCATCGAATCTTTACCCAAAACTTGAAAACTTCACAACACAAAACTTAACAGAAAACTCGTGAGCTCCGTTAGTATAAGAAAATAAATCACCACTTCAAGGTACTGTAATGAACTCATTCTTTATTTATATTGGTGTTAAACCTACTGTATTACAACTTCTCTATGGTTTATAAACTATTTTAGTAGCCATAGATTCATCAAAATAAGCAAACAACACATGAAAAACAGAATCTGTCAAAAACAGAACAGTCTGTAGTAATCTGTAGCTAGCGCAAGATCTGGAACCCCAAAAATTCTAAAATAAATTGATGGACGTGAGGAATTTATCTATTAATCATCTTCGAAAATAATTAACTAAATAGCACTCTCCAAATAAAAATGGCAGCAATTCTCGTGAGCGCTAAAGTTTCTGTTTTTTACAGCATGATCAACAAGACTTTCCCCAAGTCTTCCCAAAGGTTCTACTTGGCACAAACACTAATTAAACAACTAAAACCACATCTAAACAGAGGCTAGATGAATTATTTATTACTAAACAGGAGAAAAAAGTAAGGAACAAAAATAAAATTGGGTTGCCTCCCAACAAGCGCTATCGTTTAACGCCCCTAGCTAGGCATGATGATTTCAACGATGCTCTCGTAAAAGATAAGAATTGAAACATAAAGAGAGCATCATGAAGAATATGACTAGCACATTTAAGTCTAACATACTTCCTATGCATAGGGATTTTGTGAGCAAACAACTTGTGGGAACAATAATCAACTAGCATAGGAAGGTAAAACAAGCATAACTTCAAAATTTTAAGCACATAGAGAGGAAACTTGATATTATTGCAATTCCTACAAGCATATGTTCCTCCCTAATAATAATTTTCAGTAGCATCATGAATGAATTCAACAATATAACCAGAACCTAAAGCATTCTTTTCATGATCTACAAGCATAGAAAATTTACTACTCTCCACACAAGCAAAATTCTTCTCATGAATAATAGTGGGAGCGAACTCAACAAAATAACTATCATGTGATTGAAAATTAAGATCAAGATGACAAGTTTCATGGTTATCATTATTCTTTAAAGCATACGTGTCATCACAATAATCATCATGGATAGGAGGCATGCTTTCATCATAATAAATTTGCTCATCAAAACTTGGGGGACAAAAAATATCATCTTCATCAAACATAGCTTCCCCAAGCTTGTGGCTTTGCATATCATTAGCATCATGGATATTCAAGGAATTCATACTAACAACATTGCAATCATGCTCATCATTCAAATATTTAGTGCCAAACATTTTATAGATTTCTTCTTCTAGCACTTGAGCACAATTATCCTTTCCATCATACTCATGAAAGATATTAAAAAGGTGAAGCGTATGAGACAAACTTAATTCCATTTTTTTGTAATTTTCTTTTATAAACTAAACTAGTGATAAAACAAGAAACTAAAAGACTCGATTGCAAGATCTAAATATATACCTTCAAGCACTCACCTCCCTGGCAATGGCGCCAGAAAAGAGCTTGATGTCTACTATACAACCTTATTCTTGTAGACATTGTTGGGCCTCCAAGTACAGAGGTTTGTAGGACAGTAGCAAATTTCCCTCAAGTGGATGACCTAAGGTTTATCAATCCGTAGGAGGCGTAGGATGAAGATGGTCTCTCTCAAGCAACCCTGCAACCAAATAACAAAGAGTTTCTTGTGTCCCCAACACACCCAATACAATGGTAAATTGTATAGGTGCACTAGTTCGGCGAAGAGATGGTGATATAGTAGATAAAGGTATTTGTAATCTGAAATTATAAAAACAGCAAGGTAACAAATGATAAAAGTGAGCGTAAACGGTATTGCAATGTGTTGAAACAAGGCCTAGGATTCATACTTTCGCTAGTGCAAGTCCTCTCAACAATAATAACATAGTTGGATCACATAACTTTCCCTCAACATGCAACAAAGAGTCACTCCAAAGTCACTAATAGCGGAGAACGAACGAAGAGATTATGGTAGGGTACAAAACCACCTCAAAGTTATTCTTTCTACTCAATCCGTTGGACTATTCCTATAAGTGTCACAAACAGCCCTAGAGTTCGTACTAGAATAACACCTTAAGACACAAATCAACCAAAACCCTAATGTCACCTAGATACTCCAATGTTACCTCAAGTATCCGTGGGTATGATCATACGATATGCATCACACAATCTCAGATTCATCTATTCAACCAACACAAAGGACCTCAAAGAGTGCCCCAAAGTTCTATCAGAGAATCACGACGAAAACATGTGCCAACCCCTATGCATAGGTTCATGGGCGGAACCCGCAAGTTGATCACCAAAACATACATCAAGTGAATCACGTGGTACCCCATTGTCACCACAGATACGCACAGCAAGACATACATCAAGTGTTCTCAAATCTTTAAAGACTCAATCCGATAAGATTACTTCAAAGGGGAAACTCAATTCATTACAAGAGAGTAGAGGGGGAGGAGAAACATAAGATCCAACTATAATAGCAAAGCTCGCGATACATCAAGATCGTGCCAAATCAAGAACACAAGAGGGAGAGATCAAACACATAGCTACTGGTACATACCCTCAGCCCCGAGGGAGAACTACTCCCTCCTCGTCATGGAGAGCACCGGGATGATGAAAATGGCCACCAGAGAGGGATTCCTCCCTCCGGAAGGGTGCCGGAACGGGTCTAGATTGCTTTCGGTGGCTACGGAGGCTTCTGGCAGCGGAACTCCCGATCTATTCTCCGTTCTGGAAGTTTTAGGATACGTGGGTATATATGGGTGAAAGGAGTACGTCGGTGGACCGAAGGGGGGGGCACGAGGCAGGTGGGCACGCCCCAGGGGGTGGGCGCACCCCCTACCCTCGTGAGCTCCTCCTTCATCTTCTGACGTAGGGTCCAAGTCTATCTGGTAGGTTTCCTTCCAAAAATAACATCTCCAGTTAATTTCATTCCGTTTCAACTCCGTTTGATATTCCTTTTCTTCGAAACACTGAAATAGGCATAAAATAACAAATCTGGGCTGGGCCTCCGGTTAATAGGTTAGTCCCAAAAATAATATAAAAGTGGAAAATAAAGCCCAATATTGCCCAAAACAGTAGATAATATAGCATGGAGCAATCAAAAATTATAGATACGTTGGAGACGTATCAGTAACACATCCTCGTCTTCACCGGATCCACTCTTGGTTATCTCTTACCTTTACTTGTGCAAGCTCTTTAGTGTTACTTCTCTTGCTTGCTTATTTGTTTGTTGTTGTTGTATCATATAGGTTGCTCACCTAGTTGCACATCTAGACAACCTACTTTGATGCAAAGTTTAATTTGGTAAAGAAAAGTTAAATATTGTTAGTTGCCTATTCACCCCCCCTCTAGTCAATCATATCGATCCTTTCAATTGGTATCAGAGCCTCGTCTCTTTACTAAGGACTTTGCCGTCCGAAGAGTATGGTTGATACCGTAGACGGTGTGGAGGAACACTCTAGTGTGAATCCGATCTCGTCTACGGGCGATGGGGGAACCTCGGTCTCTCGTGAGGAGTTCAATGTGGCCTTGGATACATTGAAAACCTCCATTACGACCGAGGTTGAAAGCATGTTTACCAAATTCATTGAAGGGCTTAAACTATCCACCGCACCGTTGAAAGTGGGTGTTCCCACTGACAAGGTGACAGATGCTATCTCCGACAAGGGGGAAGCTAGTAGTGAAAAGGCTCCTTCTTCTAGTGGTAAGAATGGCACCGACATCTTTGCTCATGTGGAACCACCACTTGTTTATGGTGGACTGGTTCCTTCCACTCATTTGAATCATGCCGATCCTCCCCCTAAGATTGTGAAAATTGATGACTTTGATTCTTGGGTTTATCGCTTTAAGCATCATTTAAATCATGTGAACACTAATCTTTGGAGAATCATTGAAGAAGGTTTCCATCCGCATGATCCAAGCAACTTCACTCCTCGAGAAGCCGCGGATAATCAATTCAATGACAATGTTCTCTTTATCATTCAAGATGCAATTCCACCCAAATATCTACCTCACCTTCAGCCCTTAGCCTTGGCCAAAGATGCATGACTTTGTGTTGTCTCTCTCTACCAGGGAAGCGCAAGCATTCAATGCTCCAACTATAAAGTAGTGCAAGATGAAGCCAATGAGTTTGCAATGAAAGAAGATGGAGAACCTCGTGAGCTTTATCGGAGAGTAACCAAGCTCGCGGTCTCACTCCGAGATCACGGGAGCAAGGACACGGATGACAATTGGATCAAGCGCAAATTCCTCAAGGCAATGATGCCTTACTACAAGGCCATGTCCTCCATCATTCTTCAAAGGCTGGACTTCCACACCTTGACCTCAAGTGAAGTGTTGGATGAGTTTGTGGCTATGAACATCTTGGACAAGACCGCCGACAATGCGGTGCTTCGTTCTCAAAGGGCAAAGAAGCCCAACCTTGCATTGAAGGCCAAGGTTTGCGTTGAAGAAGAAGAAGAGGAAGAAGAGGAAAGCAACCCCGAAGATACAAAGTATGCCTATCATGAACACATGGCACTTGCTTCAAGGCAATTTTGGAGTAAGAAAAACTCAAGGCCAAACTTCAACAAGAACAACTCAAGTGGCACGAAGAGCAAGCAACGTGTAAGGACTTGCCACAATTGTGGCAATGTGAGTCATTTTGTTGCGGAGTGCCCGTATGAGAAGAGGGAAGACAATGGTGGCAAGCTCATTCGAAAGGACAAATCCAAGTCTTTCCCCAACAAGAGCAACTTCATCAAGAAAACCCCTCACAAGGCATTGGTGGTTCAAGAAGAGTACCATGAGGATGATGATGATGATGATGATGATGATGATGATGATGATGATGAAGATGGTGAGTCGGTTACCATGGCCTCTGTTGCCATTGCAAAAACTCCACGACTATCTCTCTTCGACTCACCCAATGAAAACATCACCGCCAAGTGCCTCATGGCTAAAGCCACCAACAAGGTAACTCCCAACATCAAAACTACCATCATTAATAATCATTCCTTGAAGGATTGCATTGATGAATCTGAGGGATCTAATGTGGAGGAAAATGAGTTTGAGTCCTTTATGGGTAAACTCAAGGGTAAATTCAAGAAGCATTTTGTTGCTCTCTTGGAACAACTTGGTGAAGCCAATGACGTGATCGAGTCTCATGAAGATACCATCTCCAAGATGGAGGGGCATAGTCGTGACTATGCCGATGAGATTTTGGATCTTTCCAATGCTCTTGAGGAAGAGCGTGGTCTTCGTTTGGCTCTTGAGGAGTCATACAACGATGATCATGCTAAGTTAAAGAAAGATTTTGATCATGCTCTCATGGTTTCTCGTGTGCTAAACTCCGAGAAGGCCAAACTTGGGGTTGATCTTGCTAGACTCAAAGAGGAGTTTGATCTACTTGACAAGGCTCACAAGGTCTTGAAGGGTGCTCATGCTACCCTCAAAGAGTCTCATGATCAACTCCAAGTAAAGCTAACCAAGGAGAAAGCCACCCTTCCTCGTATGATGTTAGTTGATAATGCAAATGCTACTAACCCGTGTTGTGAGCATGTGCATCTTGTTGAGGAGAACGCTAAGCTAAAGGTGCAACTTGAGAAAGGTCTTGTGTCTTGCATACAAGGCGAGAAGAGCCTCAACAACCTCTTGACCAACCAAAAGGGAGTTGTGGCCAAGGAAGGGATTGGGTACGTGTCCAAGTCCAAGAACGAGAAGAAGAATGACAAGGCCAAACGACCTCCTCCTCTCAAGCAAACCTTTGTGAGGGAGGGTGAGGGTGCTACTAAGGATAAGGAGAAAAACTCCATGAAGGGTAGTGGTGCAAATAAGGGAAACGCTCCCCTTCCCAACAAGGCCGACGACTTTAACCCTTCTTATGTGTTGTGCTGCGCTAGAGATGGGCATGTTTATGCCAAATTTGTTGGTTCTCCTTATGAGTACATTGAATGGTCTATTTGGGTTCCTAAGACCCTTGTTACTAACATCAAAGGGCCCATTACAAAATGGGTACCTAAAACCAAGCATTGATCTCTTGTAGGTGTTTGCTTCCAGTGGGGGATCATGGTTGCTCGATAGTGGAGCTACTAATCATATGACCGGAAGCAAGGACTTGGTGGTGGACGTGCAAAAGATTCCATCCATGCCCACCAATGTTGAGTGGGGTGATGCCTCGTCTTCTAAGGTATTGGGACTCGGCAAAGTTGTCATTTCTCATGATCTTACGATCGAGAAGGTCATGCTTGTTGAGTCCCTTGCATACAATTTACTTTCCGTTTGTCAACTAGCACTCATGGGCTTTACCACTTTCTTTGATATTGATTCCGTGGCCCTCTTGTGGAGCAAAACTCTTAAAGTAGCCTTTGTTGGGCACGTCGAGAACAGTCTCTATGTGATTAACTTTTTGAAGTGACCCACTAAGACTGCGACATGCCTAATGGCTAAAGTTGACGTGGGATGGCTTTGGCATCGCCGTTTAGCCCACGTCAATATGAGATCTTTGCAAAGTCTTCTCAAGGGGGACCATGTCCGTGGACTAACAAATGTTAGTTTTTCCAAAGATCGTGCTTGTAGTGCTTGCATTGAAGGAAAGCTACATGAGAAGGCTCACCCTCCCATGACTATCATCTACTCGAAGAGGCCTTTGGAGCTCCTTCACTTGGATCTCTTTGGACCTCCATCCTTTGATAGTCTTGGGGGTAGAAAGTATTACTTGGTGATTGTGGATGACTATTCAAGATACACTTGGGTATATTTCTTCAAGAGGAAGAGCGAGACCCAACAAACCATCATCGACTTTACAAATGAAGCTCAACGACAACACAATGCAAAGATTTTGACAATAAGAAGTGACAACGGCTCCGAGTTCAAGAACTACACCTTGGATGAGTTTTTGAGTGATGAGGGAATCAAGCATCAATATTCCGCACCCTATACCCCTCAACAAAATGGTGTAGCGGAGAGGAAGAACCGGACGTTGATGGATGCGGCAAGGACCATGATGGCGGAGTTCAAGTCTCCATACAACTTTTGGGCCGAAGCCATCAACACCGCATGCCATGCATCTAATCGGCTCTACCTCCGCAAGGGCTTGAACAAGACTCCATATGAGATACTCACCGGTAACAAGCCCAACCTCAAGTACTTCTGAGTGTTCGGGTGTAAGTGCTTCATTCTCAAGAAAGGTGTCCGTTTGTCTAAATTTGAGGCTAGAGCGTATGAGGGCATATTTGTTGGTTATGCTACAAACTCTCATGCTTACCGTGTTCTCAATAAGTCCACGAGACTTATTGAGGAAACATGTAACGTGGAGTTTGATGAGAATAACGGCTCCCAAGTGGAGCAAAGTGGTACTTGTGATGTAGGTGATGAAATTCCTCCCCAAGCCATAAGAAGAATGGGTATTGGTCATATCCTACCCATTGAGGAACCCCTTGTGGCCGAAGGAGAAGGACAATGTTCTACTCAAGTGGAACCTTCACCAACCCAAGACCCACACGCTTCCGAAGAACAAAGTGAGGGCCCTCAACCTCAAGAACAAGACCAAGGGCAAGATCAATCTCAAGATGGTGTTGTAACATCAAGTGATGCCCAAGGTCAAGCTCCCTCCTCCGAGCAAGTTCAAGATCAAGTCCCACGTGATCAAGAACAAGCTCAAGACGACGCTCAAGATGATCAAGTGACCACTCCTCGTCTCACCCCCGAGGAGGAATTGGAGCGTCGTGCCGCCAAGGTTGCTTCCAAGCTCTCCACCAAGGATCATCTCATGACGAATGTGCTTGGAAGCTTAAGAAAGGGGGTAAGCACTCGTAGACAATTAGCAAACTATTGTGAACATCACGCGTTTGTCTCTTGTGTCGAACCCCACAAGGTCTATGAGGCGCTCGAAGATCCGGATTGGCTCAATGCCATGCATGAAGAACTCAACAACTTCGAGCGCAACAAAGTGTGGAGATTGGTGCCAAGACCGACGGGGAACCACAATGTCATTGGAACCAAGTGGATATTTAAGAACAAGCAAGATGCCCATGGGATTATCATTCGCAACAAGGCTCGTTTGGTAGCACAAGGCTACTCCCAAGTCGAGGGTATCGACTACGGTGAAACCTTTGCTCCCGTTGCTCGTCTTGAATCCATTCGCATGTTGATTGCATATGCTTCTCATCATAACTTTAAGTTACAACAAATGGATGTGAAGAGTGCTTTTCTTAATGGTCCTATTAATGAATTGGTTTATGTCAAGCAACCCCCCGGGTTCGAGGATCCCTACTTTCCCGATCATGTGTATCAACTCGATAAGGCACTCTATGGCCTTAAACAAGCCCCACGTGCATGGTATGACCACCTTACCGAGTTGTTACAAGACCATGGTTTTGAAGTTGGGCTAATCGACCCTACTCTTTTTACTAAGAAGGTCAAAGGGGAGTTGTTTGTGTGCCAATTATATGTTGATGATATTATCTTTGGTTCCCCTAACAAAGCTTTCAATGAGGAATTTGCCGCTCTCATGACCTCAAAGTTTGAGATGTCTTCCATGGGAGAGTTGAAGTTCTTTCTCGGGTTCGAAGTGAAGCAAAGGAGAGAAGGAACTTTCATCAACCAAGCCAAATACACTCAAGACATGCTTAAGAGATTCAAGCTAAGTGATGTCAAGCCGGCGTCCACTCCCATGCCCACCAAGTGCCAACTTGACATTGATCCCAATGGTAAAGCGGTGGATCAAAAGGTATATCGCTCCATGATTGGCTCCTTGCTTTACCTTTGTGCATCTAGACCGGCTATCATGTTGAGTGTGGGAATTTGTGCACGGTTTCCAGCCGCACCTAAGGAAAGTCACTATGTGGCGGTCAAACGAATCTTTCGATATTTGGCTCATACCCCAAACTTTGTCTTGTGGTACCCAAGAGGAGCAAATTTCAAGCTTGTAGGTTATTCGGACTCGGATTGGGCGGGAGACAAAGTGGATAGGAAGTCCACTTCCGGAGGGTGCCGGTTTCTTGGCTGCTCTTTGGTAAGTTGGTCTTCCAAGAAGCAAAGTTGTGTGTCTCTCTCGTCCACGGAAGCGGAGTATGTGGCTGCCGGTAGTTGTTGTGCACAACTTTTATGGATGAGGCAAACTTTAAAGGATTACGGTGTCACTTGTGACAAAGTGCCTCTTTGGTGTGACAATGAAAGTGCTATCAAGATTTCCCTCAACCCAGTGCAACACTTCAAGACAAAGCATATTGAGATTAGGTATCACTTCATCCGGGATCACATTAGGCGAGGGGAGATCGAGCTCAACTATGTCAACACTCATGATAACCTTGCAGATATCTTCACGAAGCCTTTGGATGAAGCAAGATTTCACGAGTTAAGGCATGAGCTAAATATCATTGAATCGAGCAATGTGACTTGAACCCCTGCACACCCCACCTCACTCAACGTGTTGTCTAGTTTAGGTGTAGGCATGGACATAGGGGGAGTGTTGTTCTCTCAATGAACTTTCCCTCCCATCATAATGCATAAACTAACCAAACTCTTTCACATTAGCCATTTCTTTATGGCACTTGTGCTTCAAAGATGAGTGATGGTCATGGGCTCAAGGTTAAAATCTTCGCGGCGCCATACCTCTAAACTCAAACATAGGTGGCCTCGGCCACCGTCCTCTCTTAGAGAGGTGTGTGTTTCTCGTTCTCTTTGTCATTTTTGTGTGTGTGTTCTGTTCCCGTTTTCTTTTCGTTTTTTTTCGAGTGTCAAGCCCTTTTTGCCTAGTCCTCTTTGCGGCTGAGCGGTACTACCGCTGCGGTTGCGGTACTACCGCTTATGAGGGTTAAGCGGTACTACTGCCCTCACCAGCAGTACTGCCGCTGAGGGGCGGGTGTTGGGGGTTATATTGGGGAGGGGGAGTTATTTTCTCCCCATACCCATTCGCCCCCACTCGCTCGTCTTCCTCGTCGCTCCAGCAACGCCTCGTCACGGGAGGGCACCGGCTGGCCGCCGTTTTCCGGCCGCTTCTCTCCATTTCCTCCTATGGAGTCGTTCTCCATCTCGTCCTCCAGCCATGGATGCCAGTATTGCCTCCGTTCTCGGTTTCTCTTTGCCTAGATCTTGCATCTAGTTCTTAGGGGCAATAGGAATTGTTTTCTAGTTTTTTGGCAATGAAGAGGCTTGTGGTGGATGGAGATTGCTTCTAGGCTCTTTGGATTGATGTTTGGTAGGATAAATTTTTGAATTTGGCATCCCGGTAGTGCCGGATCTGACCACGGCAGTAGAAAACCGCTGTTCCCCATTCTAAGTGGTACTACCGCTCACCTTGAGCGGTACTGCCGCTCACCATGAGCGGTACTGCCGCACGAGCGGTACTGCCGTGGGTAGATGGCGGTACTACCTCAGATGCCCAGTTCCAATATTTTCTGCCTCACCTTGATCCTCTTTGTCTCATTTGGTGGCTTATGCTCTCTTCTTTCGTGTGTTTCTTCTGGTCATGTGTTTGGTTCCAGGTGATGATCATCCTAAGCAGCAGGTCCGCCGTGTCAACCTCGGGCGTGCAATGTCAAAGCGCTACCGCACCTCAGAGCCAGCAGGTGGTTCCTCTAGTACTCAACCTCCACCAGCAGGTGCATCCTCAAGTGCTCCACCACCACCTCAGCAGTCGAAGAGAACCACCAACAAGCCAAAGGGAAGGACTGTGACTGAGATGACTGCCAAGGAGTTTTGGGCAAAGCGTCGCCGCAACCCCTATGAGGAAGACCAAGATCCCACTTTGGTCAACCGCCCGTTCTGGAACCGCTTTCAGTTTGCCATCTATTTTGATGTGATTAAGGCTAAGAAGAATCTCTATGTTGATGTACGCTCCATCGACACGGATGCTATGGAGAAGGACCCTGAGTACTTTGGGGAAACCCTTCAGATGTGTTCTCAGCTGAACATTCTCAGGATCATGCAGTTCAACAAGGATTTTGATGCAGATTTGGTGGCTCAATTCTTTGCTACTGTTCATCTTGGAACTAATGCCGACAGAACTCTGACTTGGATGACCAATGTCAAATTGCTTTCCGTCAAGTGGCATGCCTTCATGGAGTTACTTGATGTGGAAGATCATGGGCTTGAGACTCTAGTCGGCTTCCGCCCTCACCGCAATGCTATATCCACTCACAAGCAAGCCCTTTGGCCCTACTGTACTGTGAAGGTTAACCCAGTGACTAAGAAGGAAACCTATGAGCTGTCTGCCTATCTGGACATTCTTCATTGTGTCTTCCGTGAGACTCTCTTCCCTCGCATCGAGAATCTGGATATGGTCCACTCCTATCTCGTGGACATGCTTCTTTTCTGCCAGCATGAGAAGGAAGCAAACACTGGAGAAAGCCTGGACATTTCTCATGTGATGTGGTCTGAACTTCTCTCTGCCGTTTCTGAGCGCAAGTGCCCGATATATGCTCCATTCATCATGAGGCTCATTGAGAAGGCCTGGGCACGTGTCTATCACAGAGTGATGTTGGAAACTGGAGATTTGGTTTCTCATGAGATCAGGCGTCTACGGAAGAAGGACAATTGGGGCACCCCAGTGCCTAAACCCGGGGGCCCATCTACTGCTGCCGCTGCCATGGAGACTGAGACTGAGGCTGATGCTAACGATGAGGACTATGAGCCGTCTAGGACAGAGCCCTCTTGGGCAAAGAAACTCAAGCACAAGATGAGGAAGCTCTTCTGCATGGAGTCACACGGCCAGTACATGACTCATGTGGCGGAGAAGAAGGCCAGGGGCATCACAAGGAGCTCATGCGTCACTTGGGTGCAACCGTTGTTAGTGGTTCTGAGGGACAGATCACTGAAGAGGAGGAATGGATTCACCAGCATTGCCCTTGGACCGATTCAGACGCCGAGCAGTTTCCGACCAATGATGAAGATGCAGACGATCATGCTGAGATGTGATGTTCGAGATCCTCAGCTTGCCATCACCTGGAGCCGTAGCATTGCTCTTTGCCCTTTTGGTGTCTCGATGCCAAAGGGGGAGAGAGTTTAGGGATTTGTGTCGTTGCCGTGTTGCGAGTGTGTCTTTGTGTCTTGTGTTTTCTCGTGTGTCTTCTCGTTGTCTTTGTTTGGTTTGGTTTGGTGCCAGTAAGACCTAAGTTCTAGACATATGGTGTGAGACATATGCTACCCTATCGCTACCTTATTAATTATGTCCTCAGTACTGTAGTATCTTATGAGTTGCATGCTTATCCTGTTTTATACCCTGCTCTCATATATCCTGTGCTTAGAATTGTTGGACTATAAAATATAGGGGGAGTGTTGATCCGAATGTGTGTGTCTTGCTTTACAAAGGCTCCACTAACTAGGTGCACACATTCAGGGGGAGCCCGTCCATATTTTGTAGTTCTAAGTATCCTTTCGTTTATATCTTTTCCTTGTGCAAATCCCTAGTTGTCATCAATCCACCAAAAAGGGGGAGATTGTTGAGGCATATCTCTCTCGATGTGGTTTTGGTGATTGATGACAACGTGTTTGCGGACTAATCATGTGCTTTGAGCATTTCCGAGATTCATCCTTGGCACGAGACGATTTCTTTCCTCGGAGTGCCACTCAAGACGGCGTAGCTCTTTCGTTTCTTTCTCGATGGACTAGTTGCGTAGAGGGCACCGTACTATCAAGAGGGGGTCTGCTTTGGTATTGCTTGGGTGGAATCATCACATACACATCCGCTTCTCACCGTCCGAGCCCTTCCGCTTCTATGGAGAGATCTTCTCTCTTCTTGTGGGTTTTGTCTAGATCCCAGCGGTAGTACCGTGGTACCCAGCGATAGTATCGCTGAGGGGTCACAAGCGGCAGTATCACTCCGCAGCAGTAGTATCGCCGGTGCCTCCGCAACAGTACTACCGCTGGCTTGCCAGGTCCCTACTGCGTCGATTCAAGGGGTCTTTTTCTGTGTCGGATTGTGCGGTACCTCGCTGCAGCAGTAGTGCGGCAGTACTGCTCATTTGCGGCAGTACCTCCCTTCCTCTACGGCAGTACCGTCCGGTTCCCTCGTTCCCTTCACCTTTCGTTCTGCGCGGCAGTACCGCCGAAGGGAGCGGTAGTACCGCTTAACCCAGCGGCAGTACCGCTGTCTCCCGCGGTAGTACCGCCCTCTGCGGGGCTGTTTAGTGGGGCAACGGTTGGATTGTTGCCCCCACTATAAAAGGGGGTCCCCTTCTTCCCCGTTGACTTACCTCTTCCCCCCTCAAGCTCCATTAATGCTCCAAGCTCCATTTTCGCCCGATCTATCTCTCTAGCCAATCAAACTTGTTGATTTGCTCGGGAGTGGTTGAGAAGGCCCTGATCTACACTTTCACCAAGAGATTTTTGATTCCCCCATCTATCCCTAGCGGATCTTGTTACTCTTGGGTGTTTGAGCACCCTAGACGATTGAGGTCACCACGGAGCCATAGTCCATTGTGGTGAAGCTTCATGGTATTGTTGGGAGCCTCCGATTAAGTTGTGGAGATAGCCCCAACCTTGTTTGTAAAGGTCCGGTCGTCGCCTTCAAGGGCACCAATAGTGGAATCACGGCATCTCACATTGTGTGAGGGCGTGAGGAGAATATGGTGGCCCTAGTGGCTTCTTGGGGAGCATTGTGCCTCCACACCGCTCTAACGAAGACGTACTTCCCCTCAAAAGGAAGGAACTTCGGTAACACATCCTCGTCTTCACCGAATCCACTCTTGGTTATCTCTTACCTTTACTTGTGCAAGCTCTTTAGTGTTACTTCTCTTGCTTGCTTATTTGTTTGTTGTTGTTGTTGCATCATATAGGTTGCTCACCTAGTTGCACATCTAGACAACCTACTTTGATGCAAAGTTTAATTTGGTAAAGAAAAATTAAAAATTGTTAGTTGCCTATTCACCCCCCTCTAGTCAACCAAATTGATCCTTTCAGCACTTCTGCCTTGAGAAAAAAACCATCGATAAATACAATGGGTGGTCCTGAGTGAATATATAACCAGGGGTCCTTGAAAGAGAGCTAGGGGTGGGCCCAGAAGCCGTGTTTAGGAGCCTTAGGGATGTGGGTGCTTAGGAGCCCTGACACCTCCCTCACCCATCTCCAGGTACCCTGGGCTCCATGTGGCGCACATATGCCTCCACTGTTTCCTCCCCCCAATAATTTTCTTTAGAAGTTGATAACACCTTAGAATGTCTGGTGAAAACATCATCAATACTGATTAGTTTTTATCCGCAAGAGGAAGTTTTGAGGAAAATAATCTATGCATAAGTGTTCAGAAAAGTAGATACACTTGAGATGTATTAGCTTCAACAACTTTAGCTTATTGCTTATCCTCAAGCAATTCATTAGGGAAAGCGAAGCCATAGAAGAAAACTTTTTTGAACATAGCAGGAAATGAAACATGCTTTGGATATAACAACCATATATGAATATACATGCAAATGGTAAGGACTTAGTACTCATACTTACACCAGGATGAAATTTTAACCTGTCAAGAAAATGATAGTGCAGTAACATTAGGCATAAATTCATCAAGGCAAATCATATCATATGGTGATAATTGAGTATCTTGCGAATCTTACAACACTACATTGCAAACGTAAAGTAGTGCCAAGAAATCAATGAAGTCAAGGTGGTGACTAGGTACATCAATTTGAAAGCGAAAGAATCACATAAGCATTATATACAACCTTAACTGCTACAAAATGCATATCACACTAAGATTGAACTCTATGTTGTTACTGAATTGGTCCTTGAGAGATTATGGATTAGCTCAACATTTTTTTGAAAATATAACCCATTCACAAAGGGAGGCAACTATTGTGATGCCCTTTCTTTGCAAACACAACAAATTTGTAATGGCCCCAATACTTGCATCTCTCATATTTTTTTGGAATTTCTTTGTATGACTCTTTTATTTTATTTTCACAGTCCATCATTACAAATATCATAGAAACATACCCTTCCCACACCTCAAGAAGTTAGGCAACAAAAAAGTAACAAGTTGGCATGACAATTACAGTCTACTTAGAATGACTTTTTAGTTATGAATAGGTAGGTATGGTGGTTTATTTTTGGCATAAATTTTGGTTCGAGGATTGGATGGACTAGCAAAATTCATGTTTATTACATGTGAAGGTAGCATAAAAATTGCGAGCAACAAAGCAGAGAGCATAGAGATTGTTATCATGCATTCTGAATAATTTAAAATGAGTGGTGCAAGTAGTACACCATGGAGGTTAAATTTTTGAATAATTTGACATCCATGAACATGTGCCAATTCAATCACCAATACCACAAAGGGAAATAATCAATTAGCATCACTTGTTATGATTCGACTTAGTCCAATTGATACCTTTATTTACTACATCAAGATTCTCTAGCCGGTAAAAATTTTAGCATGAGAAAAGCATAGAACACCAACCCCTCACAATGTGCCTGCACATAAGTGTACCATATTACAAAGAAATCATATTAGTAAACTCATACACATCAGAGAAGTAAGATGGTTATACCATCCTTCCTGTCACGGTCACTCACCAAATGCCATAATTATTGCTTACTTGCTCAAATTCATAATTTCCAAAAGGTAATATGCAATTGCAGCATGACATGTACTAGGAGCTCTACCCCGCAAGGCAAAATCTGTAAGAAGAAGACAAAGTTTTTTGGCTCTTATCATTATTCCAACACTTGAGAATGATCAAACACAACAAATATATTTGTGGCTTTCTATTTTTCAAAGCACAAAACATAAATGAAAAGCAAAAAGAAACAAGAAATCTTATTGATTTTTTTCTCAAGAAATACAAAAGTGTAGCGACCCAACCTCAGACGGTCAAGTCTCTGTGCTTCAGTGTCATCCCTGGATCGGTAATGCTGACACACACAGTACTCGAAGGATTTATAACAGAGTAGCAATCACATACTTATTACATCGAATGTCTCAAAAGAGAACTTATTACAATAAATATGGCTTAAGGCCATCTAAATAAGATAACAACGGAAGACTTGGAAGATAAAGTGAGTCCATCAACTCCAACAGCATAGCCGAGTACACGACAACCGACCTATGGCACCTTACTCGTTGTCTGAAAAGTCTGCAACATGATACGTTGCAGCCCGAAAATGGGTCAGCACATGGAATATGCTGGCATAGTAACACAGTAGAGCAAAGAACAGATAAATGCTATCACTGCATGCATGTATGGCTGGGGGAGGCTTTATGGTTACAATGTTTTTGCGAAAAGCCAATTTTTCCCTACAACAAAGGAATATATTTTATTTAACTATCATGGTAGTTGAAACAACATTGAGAATGGTACCCCCATCTAAATCCGAATTAAAAGTAATTATCAACCCAACAAATTAATTTAAAGTGATGAGATCCATATGATAATCCAAAAACCAGATACTCAAGATGTCCATAACCGGGGACACGGCTAACCATGATTAGTTTGTACACTCTACAGAGGTTTGCGCACTTTTCCCCACAAGACTCTATCTCCTCCGTTGGATTTCTCGCACTACATGATGTTTGAGAAACGGATGACCGAGACACAGTCTTTCAGAAGCATTAACTCTAACCCCGGGTAGACCGTACCATCCTACATCCCCTACATCTGCTAGTCTACCACTGGAAGAGGTCATGCAACCTACTCAACTATGCTAGAGCCCATAATAGCGTGTGGCTACACATGGAAGTTTCAAGCATGAATAATCTTAAGATCCCTTTGAGCCTGGGTGGCGGACCATAGGAGGATCACACGGTATAACCCCGGGATCTCCTAGGACAAGACTGGTATAACCCTAGGTGCCCACAAGCAATCCACCCAGATGTGTATTATAGTTGCCACCTTAAGTTGAACCATTAATTAACAACTCACATCTGTCATGGATACTCTCAAACCCAAACACGTCTATGAGCATAGCATGGCAATATAAGCATAACGTAGAAGTAACTCCCAAGGGTTTGATAATAAACAGGGCAATAGGTTCTACCTTATCATCTACTTCCCAGACCCACATGTTAAGATATCCTACTCATGCAATGTGTGAGGGTTGAAACTAATGCATAAAAACTGGGTATGAAAGAGTATGTTCAATGTGTTACTTGCCTTGCTGACGATCTGCAAATCCTAAAGACTCGTAGTAGCACTCTTCGCACTCCGAGAATTCTATCACAAACAAACAATAGAATACATAAGCAATCAAGCAAAGATGCAAGGGGAAAACTTTGAATAAGAAGATCTAACCAGAAAGTTCAACTGAAGAACTCCGGTTTGCAAAAAGAATCAAATCAAACGGAGCAACGAAACTCAAACTACGAAAGAAACAAGATCCGATTACTAATCTGGACTAAAATCAAATTTTACAGTACCAAAATCTTGTTCAAGTTGGTTAAACAGAAAGAGGACTTCGAGACGAAGATCTAGGCGCTTGTTTCACCTGATTTGGATAAACGAGCGAAAAGATAAACTAAAACGAAGATTAGGGCAGAAATCGCGATCGAAAATAATTGCGGAAAAACCCTGGAAAATAAAACGAGACAAACATGCTAACGAATGAACGTTCGTTGTTTGCGGCTAACTGACGAACAACGTTCGTTAAAACGAATGTATGGACGAACGTCCGCTATTTAACTAAACCGAGGGAAAACCGAAAAAACCGATTTAGAAAAATAAAACCAATCTAGGGTTTCTAAAAAAAATGAACGGTTAACCGAAAAGAAAAAAAGAACGGCGGCGGCGGCGTCGGCTACCTCCGGCGGCAACGCGACGTTGGGATCGAGGCGGCGGCGCTAGGGTTAGGCGGGCGGGCCGCGACGCGACTTGGGCATCGGGGCGGCTGGCTCGGGCGGCTTATAAAGGCCTCCGGGCGCAGTATCCTGGACGGACACGGCCCGTTAGGTCGGTGATTTTTTAAATAAATCCTCATGCGGAAAAACAAATAAAATAAATACTAAACGGAGTCCAAAAATCCTGAAATAAGTTTTCACGGTCCTCTAATAATATCGCGGACAAAGTGAAATTTTTTTGGGCCTCTAATGTAATTTTGAAAAACACATATTTTTCCTAATTCAAATAAATAGCAATAAAATCCAAATAAAATAACTTTTTGATTTTTAAATATTTTCCTCTAATATTTCATTTATTTTGGAGAAGTCATATTATCTCCTCTCATATATTTTAATATGAAATATTTTCGAAGAGTAAAAATAATTAAAACCAAATGATCCTCTTTTCAAAATTTGAGAAAACTCAAATATGAAAATAACGAAATTCAAACTCTCTCCGTGGGTCCTTGAGTTGCTTAGAGTTTCGAGGATCGCAAAGCAAAAATATAGAAAAAATATGATATGCATGAATGATCTATGTATAACATTCCAAATTAAAAATTTGGGATGTTACAGAAAGGAAACAAGTATAAGACCCAAAAAGAAGCAAATGAAAAAATAAAGCAAAGAGGAACGAAAAAAACCATAGAGTAGGCAAAGGACAACAAGAACAAAAGAAAATATTTTTGTTATTTCATAAGCCATAAGAAGCGCGAAGAAAGCAAAATAAAAAAATTTGCATTTTTCTGTACTTAATGATCAGCAAAAAAATCCCAAAAAAACAAGAACATGATTTTTTTATTATTGTTTTCTGAATGTGAACTAGTACACCAAAAAGAACGAGAAAAGAACAAATAAAATCTTTTTGGCTTTTCCTTTTAAAGGTACACAAGAAGCAACTAAGAATAAAATAAAAAGTAGGAAGAGCGCAGCTACACACACGACAGTGCCCAGCCGTTTCTTGCACGATCCTATTGATCTAAGCATGCATGCATGGGACAAAATGATGCAGAACCGCTGGATGAAGCATCGTCCATTGATCGGCCAGTAAGTATCGTTTGCATAGTACTTCTGAAGTAAGAAAGAAATGAAACAAAGAACAATCTCAAAGAAACTAGAAAATATTTTTGTTGTTTTTGAAAGCATAAAAACAAAAGAGAAGCAAAAAGAAACAAAGAAATGTGAATAAATACAAAAACTACAAACTAGCAAGATCAATAACCACACAACGATGAAGCATGAGGCATGATATAGTGCTTCCCCCGCGAGAGTTGTTGGGATTCCCCAAAGAGCAAGGGTGAGCAAAGCAGTAGCAAATATTTCCCTCAGTTAGAGAGCCAAGGTTATCAATCTAGTAGGAGTATCCCAAGCTAGACAAGTCAACAATACCTGCACATAGAACACAAACACGCTCGCCTCCAACACGACAAGAGGGTTGTCAATCCCCTTGCCATGCTAGTTATAAGATCAAACATAAGTGATAGGGATAGAAAGTAGCAAGGTAAAACGACAAATAGTAGCAATTGTGTAGAAGCATTCAGTAAAGGAGATTACACCTAGGGGCCATATGTTCACCAGAGGCATCTCTCTCAAAAACAGACAAATGGCATGGTAAACATATTACAATTGGGCAGCAATTAAATTGCAATATTTAGGACTATGACCATTCATGGTATAGTCTTATATAGGCATTACATCTGTGATAATTATACCGTTAATCCAACTGCATCTACTACTAATACTCCACCCCAAAACCGCTATCCAACAGGCATCTCAAGGTATTAAGTTTGCAAGAAACAGAGCATTGCAATAAGCAAGGTGACATAATGTAGATAGGAGGACATCAATCAATATGACGAAACCCTATCGTTTCATCCTTAGTGGCAACAATAAAATACATGTCTTAGCCCTTATTGTCATTGAGTTAGGTCACCGCAATATTGAACCCACTACAAAGCACCACTCCCTCTGAAGAAAAATCCATCAAACTTGGCCAAAGAAGATAGATAAATCAAAGAGCATGTAAAGCCATTTAATTATACAACAAGAAAAACACAAAAGCTTCAATTTATTTCAATGAACAATCTGATCATAAAGTGACAATTCATCATGTCCCAACAAACACACCGCCGATTACATTGAATTGATCCCAACCATGTGAGGCAGCACACGGGAACATCATATTGAAGATCCAAAAGAGAGAGAGAACCATCTAGCTACTAGTATGGAACCTAAGGTCCTAATGAAACTACTCACACATCATCATGGAGGAAACAAGGTTGATGAAGAATACTCCGATAATGGATTCCCCCTCCGGCAAAGCTCCAAAACAGACCTCCAGATTGGACTTTCGCGAAACAGGAACCTACGGCGGTGGAAAAATTCTTCCAAAAATATAGCGGATGATTTCATTATTTATAGGGATTTATGGTGGTGGAACGGAGCTCAAGTGGTTTTGTGGGCCCCACATGCCCGAGTGGCGCGCCACCTGACCACGTGCCCTCCGTAGTGCACGACTGGTCCACCCCCAAAGCTTCTAGGGTCCTTCATCATCTAGAAAAAATCACTAAAATTGGCATCGTATTTTGACCTTCCTAAATATTGATTTCCCGCGGAACCAAAAACATGTAGAAAACATGAATTGACTCTGGGCACTAAATTAGTAGGTCAGGGCAGAAAAAGAATATAAATTGCTATAGAAGTATATAAAAGTGATTATATAATATCACGAAACAATAAAAAATTATTGATACGTTTGAGATGTATCACATAGTTATCCATGAATATAACAAGTAAGGTGCAACAATGAAAATATGGGGAGAGAGGTACATACTCCCCCCTATATTAGGCTTTTTGACCTATCCCTTGGTAGTTCCATGTGTTTCGTATGTCCCAGTTATAGTTCACGGGCGCCGGTGGTGCAAGTGGTGCAACATGCTAGGGTGGCAAGTCCTGACGTGCATGCTCATCATAGTAATATGCCACATCAGTGTCCAGAACAATCCACCTAACCTGATACGAATATCAAACAAAAAGGGACAAATAATGGGTAAGTATAAAAGGTACACTCATATGGTCCCTCGAGATCATTATGATGAAGCCATTTATGTCTAGAAAAAACATATTCATCTAAATATTGAGGACTAGTTGCTTGATATTCATTAGTGTAATCAAGACATTAACTTCATAACACACATTGTACTAGTAGCACCACAGCAATAATCATATCTTCTATGCCAAGTGGCCTTAATATATCGTGCACAAATTTCATCCAAGTTATAGTTTCCCTTAAGCATGTGGTGAAAGACACACATAGGAATTAAACATCATGCATGTTAATAGCGTATGATCAAACTTAGCATTAAAACCTCGTGCTGTGAAGTAAGAAAGATAGCCAAGTGCGGGTTGTTGGAGGGTGACACAATCCGGATCCTTAGATCCTAGAACCATTTGGTTTGAAGCCTTCATCAACATGGACGTAAGATAGCACCAACTATTAGAACTATGGGAGAAATCCTCATGTCACAAATGTTTGAATTCTCTAAACCCTACCCCCTCCTTAGTTGCAAGATTGTTGCTTCTTCGATGCTTACTACTCTTGATATCTTGCATGCTAAATTCATTGGTAATCTAGTCCATTTTGCCTGAAGTTAAAATTTGCCAACCCATAAAAGTTGAGTGGAAAATTTCATAGGACTATTCATCCCCTCTACTCCTTAGCCCTCGATCCCAATACTTTGCAACAATACTTTCTATTTTTAAGTCATCGTGAATGAGATCTTCCTCTTAGTCGAGTTGTAAAATCATTCATGATGGCTAGTTTTACCGCCATTAGCGATCATATGGAAGTGCCTAGTGTTATTTTTTCTCCAAGAACACCCACGAGAGTTGTGTGTCTTTTCATTAAGAGAGAAATATGTTGAGAGAGTTACAACGCTATCTGAAAGCGCCACAATCCGACGCCCAGCATCACACCGCCAACTATTACATCAATGACTACACTCATGTCCTTCTCCATGCGATTTCGCAATCCTCCAAAGGGATGGCTCAACCATTATACAGCGTACCACCTCCTTCGGCTTTGAAGCGATCTGGTCAAATACCCATTTGTTATATTCTAGCCCGTCAGCCAGATGAACCGAAGGACCAGCGTTATCATTGAGCTGATCTCTTTCAGTCAGTCTCTTGGGGAAACCGCAGCCACCCACGGCCACCAACCATAATGATTGATATTAGCCATGGGGGTTGCCAATAGGTCTCCTCCTCGAGAGAAGATTTTCCCATGAGTTGTTTGAATCTCGGTTGTGGGAAATTTCACCATCATTCCGCAAATTTCTTGCCCAATTCATCAATGATATGGAGAAGACACTTCTACTCCTTATCTTTGTCACTAGTGTTTTTTGCCCATCCTAAAAATAACATACGGCCATGTGAACTTTATTTCGCCAAATCTGCATAGACGTGGATCGTCGCTGCTCATCTCACCACTCTTTGGACACCATGTCAACAAAACCATTATGTTGCAACCATTCACGTACAAACTTAAACAACGGCTTATTACCTAGATGGCTAGATCACAAGCTGCAACGGAGTTTACTAAACGAGTCGTGTGTTCAGAGATTGAAATCTTTCAAGGCACATATACTATAAGTAATGTTTTTTTTTTGCGGGGAATATAAGTAGCAATGTTGACATTTTGATCATCTTCGCTAGCTGCAGTGCTATACTACAAGTGGCTTCAACATCATCGGCAAACGAAGTATCACATCAACAGTCTCACGGTATGTTATGTAGCCCTTTTCTTCTGCTTCATGTTTTGAGGAAAAAAAAAAGAGTTTGCATTCCACACGCTAACTGTCGGCCGGTTCGCACGCGGGTTGTCACAGCCCTCAGCCCTCGTATAAATTACGAATGATATGCACGTCAGGTTAGCTTTAACGTGTCAGCTAACTAAAAGCTAGCTAATGATCAGACGTGACAAATGAACTGGTCAAAGAGACGACGCAATTAAAGGATACGACGCTTCCTGGAGCGTACGTAAGTAGTACGTCTCACCTGCCAAAAGCTCATACTGCATTTCTTTCACATTCTTTTTTTGCGAGGAAAGCTGACGCCCGCGCGCGTGCCCTCAAATGAAGTGGAAATTTCTCGCGTTGGAAGTATATTTATTCGTTTCTCGCGCTAAAAGCCCTAACGGATTTGAAGAAGTATATTTATTCGCACAGACGAAACGTTCTTAAAATTAACCTGACCTCTCAACGACCGGAAAACCAGGCGTACGTTCCCATCTGCAACTGGCACGGTGAAGAAAGAAACACGGAGCTGGCTATACATCAATCAGCTGCTCAATCTCGCTATTACTACGAAATAACTAGCTCCAGCTTATGCGTATGACCGGTTCATACATCAGCCGAGTCAACCGCATGTAACCATCAGGGTTAGTGAGCTGCTAGCTGTTGGTTACTACCAAATATTTGTGTATCATTCGCAAAATAATTAAATAAATAATATTTGTGTATCATATCATTACCGAAGACGCCCTTTGATTAATTTTCGCGCCACTGGGTGTGGGAACGAATTGGTGCCAACTACCGGTGCAGTAACGTTCCAATGAAGCCATGATAATCATTGTAAATTATAAGCACACATGCCGACCTATGTATGTATCCTAAGCTCGGCCACCTATATAAGTAGCTTGCTGCTCGAGCTATAGCAACAGACCAGCACCGATCGAGCACTTCTCAGATTTTATCACTCTTCCTATTTCCAATCTTAGTCAAGCAAGCAAGCAAGCTAGCTAACTTCCAAGAAATAGAAATGGCGGCCGTTGCGGCAAAGCCACACGTTTTGGTGGCTTGTGCCTTGCTGCTCCTCGCTGTGGGGTGCCAGGCCAGCCCTTTCTGGCCACTGGAGATCGGCTACTACCACGACAAGTGCCCCCAGGCGGAGGCCGTCGTCAAGGGCGTCATGGAGCAGGCCATCTCCGGGAACCCCGGCAATGGCGCCGCCATGATCCGCATGCTCTTCCACGACTGTTTCGTCGAGGTACTTAATGCAAGAAACAAATTTACAAACATATATAGTATATACAACCGATTAGCCAGATTTGATTAATCTCATTGACTTGATGATGATTAGGGCTGTGATGCTTCCGTCCTTCTGGACCCGACCCCATTCAGCCCGACGCCTGAGAAACTCAGCCCGCCGAACGACCCTACCCTGCGCGGCTTCGAGCTGATTGACGCCATCAAAGACGCCCTCGAGGCGGCCTGCCCAGGCGTCGTCTCCTGTGCAGACATCGTCGCCTTTGCGGCCCGTGACGCGTCCTGCATCCTCAGCAGGGGCAAAGTAAACTTCCAGATGCCGGCCGGCCGCCGCGACGGCACCTTCTCCAACGCCTCCGAGCCGCTCAAGTTCCTGGTCCCGCCGACGTCCAACCTCAGCGACCTCGTCGCTAGCTTCGTCATCAAGGGCCTCAACGCGGAGGACCTGGTCGTCCTCTCCGGCGCGCACACCATCGGGCGTTCCCACTGCTCGTCCTTCGTCTCCGACCGCCTCAACACCCCCTCTGACATCAACGGCGGCCTCGCCGCGTTCCTGAGGGGCCAGTGCCCGGCCGACGCTACGCCGGGCGGCAATGACCCGACGGTAATGCAGGACGTGGTGACACCCAACAAGCTGGACAGGCAGTACTACAAGAACGTGCTGTCGCACACGGTGCTCTTCACCTCCGACGCGGCGCTCATGACGTCGGCAGAGACGGCGAGAATGGTGGTGGAGAACGCCAAAATCCCCGGGTGGTGGGAGGACAGGTTCGAGAAGGCCATGGTGAAGATGGCCGGCATCGAGGTCAAGACCGGCTACCAGGGCCAGATCAGGAAAAACTGCCGCGCGATCAATCACTACTAATAAGTGCAGCAGTACAGCAACTGCGGACGTACGTGCATGCATGGTGACGGATCACTCGACCTCAATGGTTTGCTTCAACTTGCAAGCGAGTTCATGTTGTAAAATTTGGCGATACTTTTGCTGCGCGCCTTTTTTTTTCCTTTGGTTATTCTTGGTTCAATTCTAGCCAAGCTACGGAATTGTTCGTGTATGTTTTTGCGAACCAATGTTCTTTGTTGAAAGAATAAAAGTGATGCACATAGCATGTTTTGATGAACAGAAAAAGATCTAGGATGCTCCCGAAAACCTACTCCTTAATTACATCCTCAGCTGGTGCATAAACATCGAGAATGTTGCCAACAACGATGACCGGAAAAGGAACTAGTTCCATTATGATTTTCCATGTATCAACACTACTACACTAGGAACGAACAAAGGGACTATATATGTGTGCAATCATAAATCTGAATTTAGTAGGCTGCGTGCGTCTGCGTTAGTGAGTGAGTGAGTCCATTGTGCATGTCTGCTAATGATCAATTTTTTTTTCGAAACGGAGGCATAAGATTTGCCTCATCCATTGAATAAGAAGAGAGTTTAGAGTGTTACAGGTGACCCACATACACGGCATGACAATTACTCACACTAAATAATTAGCCCTAATTTTTTAGCACCCGCGGTAACCCAAAGCTTGGCCTCCTCTAGGATGATGTTAAGGAGAATGGGCGGCGGCGCACACTTGTGTCGGAACACCCGAGCATTTCGTTCGTTTCAAATAGTCCAAGACATAAGCATAGTGAGGGAGGCCATGGCTTGTCTATTGGGGTTTCGATTGTCAATTCTCTTATCCCACCATTCATTGACGGAGTCCGCAAGGTGCCAATTGGAGGTGTCCATGTGAGCAAGACCAAGCTTCTGAATGATTGATCTCCAGAGCCTAAGCGTGTACCGACACTTGAAGAAGAGATGTGCACCCGTTTCTTGTTCTCTTTTACATAGCTGGCAAAGGCCACAGTTTGCCCAACCACGCTTTTCCAACCGGTCGGTGGTCCAAATCCTATTTTGTAATGCCAACCAAGCAAAAAACTTCACTTTTGGAGGTGCCCATACTTTCCAAACCATGAGATCCATGGGGGATAGAACCAAGCCAAGAAATTGAGCCTTGTACGCTGTTGACGCTGTGTAGATCCCATCATTGGAGTGCTTCCAAACAATATCATCTTTGATCTGCTCGTTAAGGTGGAAATCGTGCACCAGCATCCATAAGGTGAAAAATTCCCGGATGTGGTCGATGGAGATTATGGTGTCAGGCTTGATCTTGAGGATCCATGCATTCCCATTGAGGGCCTCCCGCACCTTCCATTTTTTTCTCCTCGAAGCGTCAAAGGTAAGCGGTGCAATATCCTTTGGCTTGCGTCCTAGGAGCCAAGGGGAATCCCAAAAAGGCGTTTTGGCACCATCCCCAATGATGATAGTAGTAGAGGCATAGAAGAACTCGCGGTCGTCGTCGGTGCAAGGGTTGCCAAAACCCACCCATGACTTGTGAGGTTCCTTCCATTCATACCAAAGCCATCGAAGACGTAGAGCACGAGCAAATTTGTCGGTGTTGAGCACTCCTAAACCCCCATATTCCTTTGGTCGACAAACCGTTTCCCAATTTACCTTGCACTTGGCCCCGGTCGTCTTGTCCGAGCCGGACCAAAGGAAGGCCCTCTCAAGCTTGTTTTAAGGCTATCAAGAGTGCTTGACGGAACAATTAGCGGCGTGATGGAGAACACCGCTTGAGATGAAATGACCGACTTGACGAGGGCCGTGCGGCCGATGGTGGTGATATCCTGACCTTCCCAAGTGACCAATTTGCCGGCTGCCTTATCTTCAAGATATTGGAAATCCACCCTCTTTAGTTGCCACACAGAGAGCGGTAGACCAAGATATTTCATGGGGAAAGACGCCCGAGCTGCTGGCACACTTTCAAGAATGTGCTCGAGATTAAGGTGATTGCATCGGATAGGCACAACCGAGCTTTTCTGGAAGTTTGTGCGAAGACCCGTCACCTCTCCAAAGCATCTCACGATCGAGGCGAGGTTGTCAATGTCCCTCTTGACTGGAGCCACAAAAACTGCATATAGTGAAGTTCGCATGAAAGACCCACGTCCACGAATTTTATGAAGGAGACCTTTCCGAGTGGCCAAGTCAAGAATCTGGTGTAGGGGGTCAATTGCGAGGACGAATAAGAGGGGCGAGAGGGGGTCCCCCTGTCGAAACCCTTGGCCGTGCCTGATAGGGGGGCCGGGCAATCCGTTAAGCATGATGCGCGAGGATGATGAGGATAGAAGCGCGGCAATCCAATCACGAAATTTGGGAGGGAACCCCAGTCGTTGAAGAAGGTCAAGAATATAACCCCACTTGACCGATTCAAAAGCCTTTTTAATGTCAAGCTTGAAAAGAAGGGCGGGGTCTTGCTCTTGTGGAGCCGCCTCGCAAAACTCCGAACGTACATGAAGTTGTCATGAATGCTTCTCCTTTTGATGAATGCACTTTGGGCGTTGGAGATGAGGTCGTCCATGTGGGGGGCTAACCGGAGCGATAGAATCTTTGCAATGATTTTGGCGATGGCATGGATGAGGCTAATGGGCCTATAGTCAGAAATGCCTTCCGCACCCTCCTTTTTGGGTAAGAGAACAACATTGGCAGAGTTGAGCCATTGCAGGTTGGAGGTGTGTAGGGAATCGAAGCGTTGGATAACCCTCATAATATCATACTTGATAACTCCCCAACACTTCTTAAAAAAAGTGCCTGTGAAACCATCCGGACCGGGCGCCTTATCACAAGGCATATCCTTTATGGCCGCCCAAACCTCCTCCTCGGTGATTGTATCAGCAAGGTCGTGCAAAGCATGGGGCTCGGTGCCAAGCTCCTCCCAGTTAAAATCCATGTTGCTCGAGCCCCCTCTACCCATGACCTCGGAGAAGTGGCCATGAATGATCTCCTCCTTTTCCTCGTGCCCAGTTACCCAACCATGCCCGTGCTTGATCCGATGGATGTGATTTTTCCGTCTTCGTGCATTTATGTGGCGGTGGAAGAATTTTGTGTTTGCATCACCCTCTTTCAAATTTGTAATCCTAGCGCATTGGCTCTTCCTAGCCCTCTCAAGCACCGCCAAACTAATCACCCTCCGCTTGAGCCTAGAGCGGAGGTCTCGCTCCTCGGGAGAGAGGGGCCTCTCCTCTTGAGCAATGTCAAGGCGGAGAATCACAAGAAGGGCCGCGTGAAACTGGACCTTTGCCCTGGAGAACAACCTCTTGCTCCACTCCATGAGACGAAGCGCTGTTTTCTTTAGCTTGTGATGAAGGACTTGATAAGGCTCTGTGTGGTCCACCCTCTCGTCCCAAGCCTTTTGAACCACTTCGTTGAAGCCGGGCAAGGATACCCAGAAATTCTCAAATTTGAAAGACCGTGGCCTCCTAGGACCCTTGTCATCCGCTAGTAGTAGGGGGCAATGGTCGGAGAGCGAAGACGACAAGGCATGAAGCACATGCGTGTTGAATGTTGCATCCCAAGCCGCATTGCAAAAGAAGGAGTCTAGCTTGCAGAGGGGCGGATTCTCCCTCTCATTACTCCAGGTGAAGCACCTATTTTGGAGGTGGATTTCCTTGAGCTCGCAAGATTGAAGCGTAGAACGAAACCGGTTGATCCTACTCAGGTTCACATTTCTCTTGTTTTTGTCTCTAGCCCGGTAAATTTGATTGAAGTCCCCAACAGCAAGCCATGCCACACCCGGCGAAGGCTTTTGGGCGACAAGCTCGGTGAAGAACACATCTTTGCACGAGTGATCGGTGGGCCCGTAGACGGAGGTGAGTGAGAAGCACACGTCAGTCGCGCGAATCCGAACCATGGCCGAGAGGCAATAAGTCGAGGTTGTTACCCCGGAGACATCGACCACACTATCATCCCAAAGTAAGAGTATCCCTCCTCTAGTCCCGTTCGCTGGGCACTGTGCGAATTTTTTTAGTCTGTTGCCCCCAAGGAAGGCAGCCACAAACTTGTCCACATTGTCGAGCTTTGTCTCCTGTAAGCAGGCGAGCTGACACGAGGAGGCAGCAATTGTAGCACTGACTGTTGCCCTCCTTGCAGGGCAATTTAGCCCACGGACATTCCCTGCTAATGATCATGAGTGCCCGCACGGGTTGCTTAATTTCGTATACAATACAAAGTTAGCATGACAGATTTCCTTCTTCTTTTGACGAGATCTTAACCACTGGCATGAAACAATTGATACTCCTTTATAACTACGGAGTACGAAATATAATCGTCATAGCATTTTAAAAGAAAATCAGCAGAAAGAAGGGGTGGCGCCGATGATTCTCAGGATTGCTAGTTTATGACAGAGAGTCCTCTATAGTTTTTGTCGTCCAGTCCTGTAGCCTGTAATATCAGAGGATTACTACTTGTCTTTTGGCTGTAATAAGTCGTACTTGTTTCCAGATATTGTGGTTCTTTGGCATTCACATGCTGTTTTTCAGATTAAGCATGTGGCGTGATGTTTTACAAGCTTTGCTGAACCTTTATTTTGATGGGTCAGCTGAGACAGTTGTTCTGTATTTCAGTTCCATTTTTCAGGAAATGAAATTAGGGAGCTATGCTCCTAAATTTGAAAAAAAAACTACAGTAGCATTTCTTTACGAGCAAGTTATTTGCTAGAAGGCTGAGCAAGTGAAATGTCACTACCGTGTTTGCAAGTTATTTACTGTTTTCTCTATTCGCTTTGCCGTAGTAAAGCGAACCTATCCACATAGAATAAGGTGTCAAATTTGAGAGAGAATTTGTGGCATGCAGCTGCAGGGCACCGACCCCATTTTTTGGGTTTCAATTTTGAATCTTTTGTATCCTTTGAACTGGGTGAACGCCATAGGAGTATGGATATCCGTGTTTCTTGTGCCGAGGGCTTTCAAATAAGACCACTTTTGAGTAGGATTCGATGGGTTTTTAAAATTTCACCAACTTTGAAATTCTGAAACTTGATACGAGCGGAAACCAAATCAGCAAGTTTCAGAAACCACACTAGGATTTGTGGCATGGATATTCGTGTTTCTTGCGATAAGCTTTCAAGTAAGATCGCTTTCGTATTGGCTTCGATGATTTTTTTAAAAACTTCACCAGGTTTCAAGTTCTGAAACTTGGTACCAGTGAAGACCAAAATCAGTAAGTTTGAGAAACTAAAACTTAAAATATGTTGTACCCTCGTGCGGAATCCAGTGAATTTGCAGATTGCGATGCAATCGTGCAGCTGGGCTGGGCTGGGCAGGTGCGTGCCCCTGCAAATTTTTGCGGCAAATTTTAGTTTCGATCTTTTTTCTCCTCAAAACAGAGTAAAAGAGACTAGAAAACACCAAGGGGGTATATGTGTGAGTTTATGAAGAATTTGTTTTTATAAAAACATGCAAACTACCTCCTCCAAATGGAAAAACCTAATGCTCCAATGACATGTTCCCGGGAACAAGTAAGCCTTACATAGTCCCATCATAACCTTGAACTAGCCACAGTTTATAAATGGTCAAACTGATGTCCATGACAAGCAGACTCAGGTTGCATCGGTTCGATTCCTACACTTAATGCTGCAGTAATACTAGGCATGGCAAAGATTGACAAAAATTGAAGACTTCATGAAGTTTTGAACAATTTGAGGGCGCTCTGAGTTTTTGCTTCTTCTAGATCTGAGCTACAAGGAGATTCTCATCCCCTCCTTGCTCGCTGCCGCCGGAGGGCGCCGCTGGGTGATACGTCTCCGTCGTATCTATAATTTTTTATAGTTCCATGCCAATATTATACACATTTTACATACTTTTTGCAACAATTTATATGATTTTCTTGGACAAACATATTGATCCAGTGCCCAGTGTTAGTTTCTGTTTGTTCCATGTTTTTTATTTCGCAGAAAATCCATATCAAACGGAGTCCAAACGTGATAAAACCTTACGGAGATTTTTTTGGAATATATGTGCATTTTAGGGAAAAGAATCAACGCGAGACGATACCCGAGGGGGGCACAAGGCAGGGGCGCGCCCCGCGCCCTGGGCCCTTATGGTCACCCCGTAAGGCAGTTGGTGCCCTTCTTCTGGCGCAAGAAAGCTAATATCCGAATAAAATCGTGTTAAAATTTCAGCCCAATCGGAGTTATGGATCTCCGGGAATTTAAGAAACGGTGAAAGGCCAGAATCCGAAAATGCGGAAACAGAAGGAAACATAGAGAGATCCAATCTCGGAGGGGCTCCCGGCCCTCCGCCGCCATGGAGGCCATGGACCAGAGGGGAAACCCTTCTCCCATCTAGGGGGAAGGTCAAGGAAGAAGAAGAAGGAGGGGGGCTCTCATCGTGACGGCGATCTACACCAACAATTTCGCCGCCGTCATTACCAACTCTCTCCCCCTCTATGCAGCGGTGTAACACCCCTTCTCCCCGCTGTAATCTCTACTTAAATATGGTGCTCAATGCTATATATTATTTCCCAATGATGTATGGCTATCCTATGATGTTTGAGTAGATCTGTTTTATCCTATGGGTTGATTAATGATCATGATTGGTTTGAGTTGCATGTTTTATTATTGGTGTTGTCCTATGGTGCGCTCTATGTCGCGCAAGCGTGAGGGATCCACGATGTAGGGTTTGTAATATGTTCATGATTTGCTTATGGTGGGTGGCGTGATGACAAAAGCACAGACCCGAGTAAGTAGGTTATGGCGTATGGGAATAAAGAGGACTTGATACTTTAATGCTATGGTTGGGTTTTACCTTAATGATCTTTAGTAGTTACGGATGTTTGCTTGAGTTCCAATCATAAGTGCATATGATCCAAAGAGAGAAAGTATGTTAGCTTATGCCTCTCCCTCATATAAAGTTGCAACAATGATTACCGGTCTAGTTATCGATTGCCTAGGGACAAATAACCTTCTTGCATGACAAAAAGCTCTCTACTAAAACTAACTTAGTTATTTCTTTATCTAAACAGCCCCTAGTTTTTATTTACGTGCTCTTTATTATCTTGCAAGCCTATCCCGTTACACCTACAAAGTACTTGTAGTTTCATACTTGTTCTAGGTAAAGCGAACGTAAAGCATGCGTAGAGTCGTATTGGTGGTTGATAGAACTCAAGGGAATATCCGTTCTACCTTTAGCTCCTCGTTGGGTCCGACACTCTTACTTATCGAAAGAGACTACAACTGATCCCCTATACTTGTGGGTTATCAACACCTTTTTCTGGCACCGTTGCCGGGGAGCAATAGCGTGGGGTGAATATTCTCGTGTGTGCTTGTTTGCTTTATCCACTAAGTAGATTTTATTTGTTGTTCTAAGTTGTTTTCTATCTTTAGTTATGGATATGGAACACGAAATACCAAAAACAATAGATGTACTTGCTACTCATGGAGATGGGGGACCTCCTAAAACCTCGATGCTCATTATGTGAAATATATTATTCACTACTTTAATAATCCTGAGAAAACCACATTCAATTATGTAAGGGGAGACATGTTGGATCAACATGAATACTTTAGGGATTATCTCTTGACTCAAAAAGGGAAACTGATATGGGATCAAATTCATATGTTGCATTGGTATGCTCGGGAACTATGCTTGAGATATGATTATACTTGTTTCTCTAGGATGAAGGCTCCACACCTTCCATTTTCATGCAAATTTAATGATAATAAAACCCTGGCTTCTTATGCTAATGGTATATATGATTACTATGATGTGGAACGGATAGAAGAGTTCGTTGCTTTTAAGGGTGCTTACGAAATTGAATCTTTGTTTGAAAAGTATGAAGCTTTTGATGATGATGTTTATAGGCCTGAAAATTATGCTATACTTAAATATTGCTATGAGAATTATGAATACAATGCCGATATTGATGCATTTGTTGAGAAAGTCTCCGTTGTCTAAGAAGAGACTAATATTTTGCAGGAATCCATGGAAGAAGAAATTGCTGAAACTGTGAGCTCATTAGATGAAAAAGATGACGAGGAGAGCGAAGAACAAAAGGAGGAAGAGCGCATTAGCTACCCGTGCCTACCTTCTAATGAGAGTAACTCTTCAACTCATACATTGTTTAATTTCCCTTCGTTCTTACCAAGGGATGAATGCTATGATGATTGCTATGATCCCTTTGATTCGTTTGAAATATCCCTTTTTGATGAACTTGATGCTTGCTATGCTTGTGGCCATGACGCCAATATGAATTATGCTTATGGAGATGAACTTGCTATAGTACCTTATGTGAAACATGAAATTGTTGCTATTGCACCACTACTAGGGAAAAGCTTACAGGCAGATGCTTACTAGTAGCACGGGTTTATAACCCTCGCTACTGCTACTTACCAGTAGCATGGGTTTTTACCCCTCGCTACTACTAAGTTGATACTAGTAGCGCGAGTTTTTAACCCGCACTACTACTAAGCGGTCTCTACCATGCCCTTCCGGGACATGCCATAGTAGTAGCGAGGGGTACAAACCCGAGCTACTACTAAGTGGATAGTAGTAGCTCAGTTTTATAACCCTCGCTACTACTAAGTACAAGGTAGGTGAAATCCTCATATCCTCGGCCGAATCCCTCCTCTCTTCCTCACTTTCCCCCTCTCTCACTTTCCTCCTCTCTCCCTCGTACTCCAGCGGTGGCCGCCGCTGGTACACTCTGCTTTCTTCCTCCTACCTCTTCGAGATCCCTCCGATGGGAGGTCGCCGGAGCTCCTCGTCGCTGCCAAGATGCGGAAGTGCGACCCCAGCATCTTCCTCCTTGCCGCCTTTTTCGTCTTCTTCTCGCTCCAGGTCAGCCCTCCTCCTCCCCCCCTCTCCGATTTGATCCGGAACCCTAGCTGACCCATCCCCCTCCTCCTCCGACAGCACGAGGGCGACTTCTCATTCCAGGAGGCGCCGTACCACCTGTCGGACGACGGGTTCCCGATCAAGCACGACGTGGACCGCCTCCCGCTACCGCTCTTCGCCACCTCAACGGCGACGGCCACCACGAGGTGCTGCTCCCCACGCACGATGCCAAGATCTAGGTCCTCCAGCTCCTAACCCATGCCGGGCTGGCCTCCGTGGCTGCCCTCGATGGCTTCCACGAGGCGCGCGTCATGGCGAGATCTCCCTGCTCCAGGCCAACGTGCGTGTCGCCGCCGGCCGCCGCCCTGTCTCCATGGCCATCGGCGTCGTCGACCGAACCATTGACACCATTGACAACACGCACGGGGTCGGGATTTTTTTGGTTTTTCAAATTAATAATAGTAGCGCGGGTCATAGACATGCGCTACAGATAGTTAGTACTAGCGTGTGTCGAACCCGCGCTACTACTAACACACGTACTAGTAGCGCGGGATGCACCGCGCTACTACTACTAATTAGCTGTAGTGCCATAGTAGTAGCGCAGGCACCCGCGCTACTACTAGCTTTTAACCCGCGCTACTACTAGGCTTTTTCCTAGTAGTGCACCCATGCATGATAGTCCTATTATCTTTTTGAATTCTCCCAACTACACTATATCAGAGAAGTTTGCGCTTATTAAGGATTATATTGGTGGGTTGTGTTTTACTACTACACATGATGATTTTGATAAATATAATATGCATGTGCTTGCTGCTCCTACTTGCAATTATTATGAGACAGAAACTACATCTTCGTCTCTCTATGTTTCCAATACAATAAAATTGCAAGAAACTTCTTATGCCATGCATTGGCCTTTACTTGATGTGCATGAATTGTTCTTTTATGACATGTCGATGCATAGGAAGAGAGTTAGACTTCGTTGTTGCATGATATATATTACTTTGTGCTCACTACTAAACTACTCTCTCCGTTCCGAATTACTTGTCTTGAATTTGTCTAGATACGGATGTATCTAGACTCATTTTAGTGCTAGATACCTCCGTATCTAGACAAATCTAATACAAGTAATTTGGAACGAAGGGAGTACAAATCATTACTAATTAAAATTGGCTTTGATATACCTTGGGATCCGGGTGGATCCATTACTTGAGCACTATATGCCTAGCTTAATGGCTTTAAAGAAAGCACTTCCAAGGAGACAACCCGGAAGTTTTATAGAGTCATTTATTTCTGTTGAGTGCTTTTAAAAGTTCAAAAACAAAAAAAGTGGGGAACTAATACGTCTCCAACGTATCTATAATTTTTTATTGTTCCATGCTATTATATTATCCTTCTAGGATGTTTTATATGCATTTATATGGTATCTTAAGATTTTTGGGACTAACCTATTAACTTAGAGCCCAGTGCCAGTTTCTATTTTTTTCCTTGTTTTGAGTTTTACAGAAAAGGAATACCAAACGGAGTCCAATTGATGTGCCAATTTTTGATGATTTTTATGGACCAAAAGAAGCCCCCAGAGTAAAAGAGTTGGGCCAGAAGAGTTCTGGGCCGTCCATGATGGTGGGGGGCGCGCCCTACCCCCCGAGCGTGCCGCCCTATCTCGTGGACGACTCGGGGCCCCCCTGACTTGTTCCCGCCGCCAAAAATTCCTATAAATACAGAAACCTCCAGAAAATAACCTAGATCGGGAGTTCCACCGCCGCAAGCCTCCGTAGCCACCGAAAACCAATCTAGACCCGTTCCGGCACCCTGTCGGAGGGGGGAATCCATCACCGGTGGCCATCTTCATCATCCCGGCGCTCTCCATGATGAGGAGGGAGTAGTTCACCCTCGAGGCTGAGGGTATGTACCAGTAGCTATGTGTTTGATCTCTCTCTCTCTCTCTTGTTCTTGACTTGGCACGATCTTGATGTATCGCGAGCTTTGCTATTATAGTTGGATCTTATGATGTTTCTCCCCCTCTATCTCTTGTAATGGGTTGAGTTTTCCCTTTGAAGTTATCTTATCGGATTGAGTCTTTAAGGATTTGAGAACACTTGATGTATGTCTTGCATGTCCTTATCTGTGGTGACAATGGGATATTCACGTGATCCACTTGATGTATGTTTTGGTGATCAACTTGCGAGTTCCGTGACCTCGTGAACTTATGCATAGGGTTGGCACACGTTTTCGTTTTGACTCTCCGGTAGAAACTTTGGGGCACTCTTTGAAGTTCTTTGTGTTGGTTGAATAGATGAATTTGAGATTGTGTGATGCATATCGTATAACCATACCCACGGACACTTGAGGTGACATTGGAGTATCTAGGTGACATTAGGGTTTCGGTTGATTTGCATCTTAAGGTGTTATTCTAGTACGAACTCTAGGATAGATCGAACGAAAATAATAGCTTCGTGTTATTTTACTACGGACTCTTGAATAGATCGATCAGAAAGAATAACAGGTGGTTTAGTACCATACAATAATCTCTTCATTTTTTCTCGCTATTAGTGACTTTGGAGTGACTCTTTGTTGCATGTTGAGGGATAGTTATATGATCCAACTATGTTATTATTGTTGAGAGAACTTTCACTAGGGAAAGTATGAACCCTAGGCCTTGTTTCAACTCATTGCAATACTGTTTGTGCTCACTTTTATCATTAGTTACCTTGCTGTTTTTATATTTTCATATTACAAAAACCTGTATATATCTACCATCTATATTGCACTTGTATCACCATCTCTTCGCCGAACTAGTGCACCTATACAATTTACCATTGTATTGGGTGTGTTGGGGGACACAAGAGACTCTTTGTTATTTGGTTGCAGGGTTGTTTGAGAGAGACCATCTTCATCCTACGCCTCCCACGGATTGATAAACCTTAGGTCATCCACTTGAGGGAAATTTGCTACTGTCCTACAAACCTCTGTACTTGGAGGCCAAACAATGTCTACAAGAAGAAGGTTGTGTAATAGACATCAAGCTCTTTTCTAGCGCCGTTGCCGGGGAGGTTAGCGCTTGAAGGTATATCTTTAGATCTTGCAATCGAATCTTTTAGTTTCTTGTTTTATCACTAGTTTAGTCTATGAAAGAAAACTACAAAAAAATGGAATTGAGGGTGCCTCATATGCTTCATCTTTTTTATGTCTTTTGTGAAAATGATGGAAAGGAACATTGTGCCCAAGTGCTAGAAGAAGAATGCATTAAAATGTTTGGCACTAAATCTTTGAATGATGAGCATGATTGCAATGCTGTTGGTATGAACTCTTTGAATATCCATAGTACTAATGATGATTGCACTAGTCATGATGAGAATGTCTCTTATAAGCATGTCAATTTTTGTGGAGTGCATAGATCTTGCAAGCACACACCAAATAGGGAAGATAGATTTTGCAAGAGGCATAAGTATTCAGAAACTAAATGGTTGCAAGAGAGGCTAAATGCTTGTGCTGAAAATTTAAAATTTCTTTGCCATCCTTGTGAACTTTGCAATGAACGTGATCATTTAAATCTCCAATGCAAATTGTTTCATGATCGAATCGTGTCCAAAAATTGTGATGACTTGATTTCCCTTGCACATCAAAATGAACTTAGTTTGCTTGTGGGTTGTGAGGAAGTGAAACTTATAACTAAGGATCTTCCAGAATTTGTCCTTGGTAAAGTTCTTGATTTTTATCTAGAGGAAATTTATATGTATTGTGCGGTGAATTGCATTGAAAATCCTTATATTGTCAATTACATAAAGACAAGAAAAAAAATAGAAGATGAAGATAATACTAATGAAAGGGAAGAGACTTCCCAATACCCTCCTATTCTTTCTTATGATGAATCAGGTAACGAGGAGGAGCCTTCTATTCAACCAATCTCATTAATAAGGAGCTCAAAAAGGAGGATTAAACCCACACACAATGTGAAGAAGAAAAAGAAAAGGCGGAGAAGCAAGGGTAAAAAGGTATCCCTCCCAAATGATGTTACTCCTATTACTCATTGTGATGATTAAAATTGCTATACTATTGGTGCTATCCATACTATAAATGATGAGAGTGATTATGCTTATGATATGAAAAGGCCCAAGCTTGGGGATGCTATGTATGATGAGAATGACATGTTTGAGAATTTATTTGCTGCAATTAATGTTTGTCCCAAGCTTGGGGATGCTATGTTTCATGAAGATGATATATTTAACCTCCCAAGTTTTGATATGCAAATTTTTATGATGATAGCATGCCTCCTATTTATGATGGTTATATTGATGAAAGTGGGTTTGGAAGAGTGTCAACTTTAGGAAGTAATGATCCCACTATTTTGGAGGGTGTTGAATCTTATTTTGATAATTATGAAAGTGGATTTGGAGAGGTCATGACTTTATTTAGCAATGATTTCACTATCTTGGAAGAGGTTTCAATTGATTATGATGATAACAAAGTTGCTACTTATGATGATTATTGTGATGACACCTATGCTATAAAAAGTAGTGATGATTATATTTATAAAACTTGTCATGATTATGATTACCCTTTTCTGAACATTACTCTTTTAATGTGGAAACAATTTATAGTATTCGAGTTTCTTATGATACTCCCACTATTCTGAATGAGAAAAAAATTGATTATGTGGAGAGTAATAAACATTCTATGCTTGTGGCTCATGAAAAGAATGCTTTATGTGATAGTTATATATTTGAATTCATTGATGATGCTACTGAAAATTATTATGAGGGAGGAATATATGCTTGTAGGAATTGCAATAATATCAAGTTTCCTCTCTATGTGCTTAAAATCTTGAAGTTATTCTTGCTTTGCTTTCCTATGCTAGTTGACTATTGTTCCCATAAATTGTTTTCTCACAAAATCCCTACGCATGCATAGGAAGTGGGTTAGACTTAATTGTGCAAGTCATATTCTTCATGATGCTCTCTTTATGTTTCAATTCTCATCTTTTATGTGAGCATCATTGAAATCATCATGCATAGCTAGGGGCGTTAAACGATATCGCTTATTGGGAGGCGACCCAATTTTATTTTTGTTCTTTCCCTTTTGCTCCTATTTAGTAATAAACAATCTATATAGCCTCTCGTTAGATGTGGTTTTATATTTTAATTAGTGTTTGTGCCAAGTAAAGCCTTTAGGATCTTCTTGGGTGATTGTTGTTTGATCTTGCTGATAGAAACAGAAAGTATGCACTCATGAAAATAATTATATTTTTTTACCAGAGAGTGATAAAACACCAATTCCAACTGCAGTAGATCAATATACAAATTTTCCTGGTCGTCCTGATTTTTCAGAATTTTTGGAGTTACACAAGTATTTGAAACCTCCAGATTGCTACAGACTGTTCTATTTTTGACAGATTCTGTTTTCATTGTGTGGTTTGCTAATTTTGATGAATCTATGAGTAGTATCGGAGGGTATGAACCATAGAGAAGTTGGAATACAGTAGATATTACACCAATATGAATTTATAATGGGTTCACAAGAGTACCCTAAGTGGTGATTTATTTTCTTATACTAACGGAGCTTACGAGTTTTCTGTTGAGTTTTGTGTTGTGAAGTTTTCAACTTATTGGGTAAAGATTCGATGGACTATGGAATAAGGAGTGGCAAGAGCCTAACCTTGGGAATGCCCAAGGAACCCCAAGGTAATATTCAAGGATAACCAAGAGCCTAAGCTTGGGGATGCCCTGGATTGCATCACCTCTTTCGTCTTCGTCTATCGGTAACTTTACTTGAGGCTATATTTTTATTCACCACATGATATGTGTTTTGCTTTGAGCGTCATTTTATTTTCTTTTGTTTTGCTTGATGTTTGAATAATATCCCAAGATCTGAAATTCTTAAATGTTAGAGAGTATTCACATAATTGCATAATTATTCAACTACTCATTGATCTTCACTTATATCTTTCGGAGTAGTTTGTCGTTTTCTCTAGTGCTTCACTTATATCTTTTAGAGAACGAGTGTGGTTTTATTTTATAGAAATTATTGATCTCTCATGATTCACTTATATTATTTCAAGAGTCCTAAACAGCATGGTAGTTTGCTTTGGTTATGAAACTAGTCCTAATATGATGGGCATCAAAGATGGGTATAATAAAAACTTTCATATAAAGTGCATTGAATAGTATGAGAAGTTTGATACTTGATAATTGTTTCGAGATATAAAGATGGTGATATTAGAGTCATGCTAGTTGAGTAATTGTGAAATTGACAAACACTTGTGTTGAGGTTTGCAAGTCCCGTAGCATGCACGTATGGTAACCATTGTGTGACAAATTTGAAGCATGGGGTGTTCTTTGATTGCCTTCCTTATGAGTGGCGGTCGGGGATGAGCGATGGTCTTTTCCTACCAATCTATCCCCCTAGGAGCATGCACGTAGTGCTTGGTTTTGATGACTTGTAGATTTTTGCAATAAGTATGTGAGTTCTTTATGACTAATGTTGAGTCCATGGATTATACGCACTCTCACCCTTGCATCATTGCTAGCCTCTTCGGTACCGTGCATTGCCCTTTCTCACCTCGAGAGTTGGTGCAAACTTCGCCAGTGCATCCAAACCCCATGATATGATACACTCTATCACACATAAGCCTCCTTATATCTTCCTCAAAACAGGCACCATACCTACCTATTATGGTATTTCCATAGCCATTCCGAGATATATTGCCATGCAACTTTCCACCATTTCATTTATTATGACACGCTTCATCATTGTCATGTTGCCTTGCATGATCATGTAGTTGACATCGTATTTGTGGCAAAGCTGCCGCTCATAATTTTTTATACATGTCACTCTTGAATCATTGCACATCCCGGTACACCACCGGAGGCACGCATATAGAGTCATATTTTGTTCTAAGTATCGAGTTGTAAATAAATAAAAGTGTGATGATCTTCATTATTAGAGCATTATCCTGTGTGAGGAAAAAAATAGAAATGCCAAAAAAATAGAAGGCCCAAAAAAAGAGACAGGCCACATAAAAAAAGAAGGCCCTGAAAAAGAGAGAGAGAAAAAGAGAGAAGAGACAATGTTACTATTCTTTTTCCACACTTGTGTTTCAAAGTAGCACCATGATCTTCATGATAAAGAGTCTCTTATTTTGTCACTTCCATATACTAGTGGGAATTTTCATTATAGAACTTGGCTTGTATATTCCAACAATAGGCTTCCTCAAAATTCCCTAGGTCTTCGTGAGCAAGCAAGTTGGATGCACACCCACTTAGTTTCTTTTCTTGAGCTTTCATACATTTATAGCTCTAGTGCATCCGTTGCATGGCAATCCCTACTCCTTGCATTGACATCAATTGATGGGCATCTCCATAGCCCATTGATTAGCTGCGTCGATGTGAGACTTTCTCCTTTTTTGTCTTCCCCACACAACCTCCATCGTCATATTCTGTTCCACCTATAGTGCTATGTCCATGGCTCGCGCTCATGTATTGCGTGAAAGTTGAAAAAGTTTGAGAATACTAAAGTATGAAACAATTGCTTGGCTTGTCATCGGGGTTGTGCATGATGGGAGCATTTTGTGTGACGAAAATGAAGCATGGCTAGACTATATGATTTTGTAGGGATGAGCTTTCTTTGGCTAGGTTATTTTGAGAGGATATAATTGCTTGGTTAGTATCCTTGAAGTATTATTGTTTTTATGTCAATATTAAACTTTTGTCTTGAATCTTATGGATCTGAATATTCTTGCCACAATAGAGAAGATTACATTGATGAATATGTTAGCTAACATTCCACATCAAAAATTCTGTTTTTATCATTTACCTACTCAAGGACGAGCAGGAATTAAGCTTGGGGATGCTTGATACGTCTCCAATGTATCTATAATTTTTGATTATTCCATGCTATTATATTATCCATCTAGGATGTTTTATATGCATTTATATGGTATTTTATATGATTTATGGGACTAACCTATTAACCTAGAGCCCAGTGCCAGTTTTTGTTTTTTTCCTTGTTTTTGAGTTTCACAGAAAAGGAATACCAAATGGAGTCCAATTGACGTGCCAATTTTTGATGATTTTTTATGGACCAAAAGAAGCCCCAGAAGTAAAAGAGTTGGGCCAGAAGAGTCCTGGGCCGTCCACGAGGGTGCGGGGCGCGCCCTACCCCCCGGGCGCACCGCCCTATCTCGTGGACGACTAGGGGACCCCCCTGACTTGTTCCCGACGCCAAAAATTCCTATAAATATAGAAACCTCCAGAAAATAACCTAGATCGAGAGTTCCGCCACCGCAAGCCTCCGTAGCCACCGAAAACCAATCTAGACCCGTTCCACATCTTACTTCTTTTTCATATCACACAAATCAACGAAGTTGTTTAGATGGGTAGCAACATCTTCACTAGGAAGGCCAGAAAATTGATCTTTCATAACAAGATTCAACAAAGCGGTATTGATTTCACAAGATTCAGCATCGGTAGTAGGAGCAATCGGAGTGCTAATAAAATCATTGTTGTTGGTATTAGAAAAGTCACATAATTTAGTATTGTCTTGAGCCATTGTGAGAAACAATCAATCCAACACACAAGCACAGAAGAAGCAAGCGAAAAGAAACAAACAGAAAAGGGCGAATAAAACGGTAAAGGTGAAGTGGGGGAGAGGAAAACGAGAGGCGAATGGCAAATAATGTAATGCGAGGGATAAGAGTTTGTGATGGGTACTTGGTATGTCTTGACTTGAGTGTAGATCTCCCCGGCAACGGCACCAGAAATCCTTCTTGCTACCTCTTGAGCATGTGTTGGTTTTCCCTTGAAGAGGAAAGGGTGATGCAGCAAAGTAGCGTAAGTATTTCCCTCAGTTTTTGAGAACTAATGTATCAATCAAGTAGGAGACTACTGATACGTCTCCAATGTATCTATAATTTTTGATTGCTCCATGCTATATTATCTACTGTTTTGGATGTTTATGGGCTTTATTATACACTTTTATATCATTTTTGGGACTAACCTATTAACCCAGAGCCCAGTGCCAGTTTCTGTTTTTACCTTGTTTTAGGGTTTCGAAGAAAAGGAAAACCAAACGGAGTCCAATTGACCTGAAACTTCACGGAACCCATTTTTGGAAGGAAAGAAGCCCAGAAGACTTGAAGTGCACGTAAGGGAAGCTTTCAGGAGGCCACGAGGTAGGGGGCGCGCCCACCCCCTGGGCGCGCCTCCACCCTCGTGGGCCCCTCGTGGTCCCCCTGATGTACTTCTTCCGCCTATATATCTCCATATACCCTAAAAACACCGGAGAGCACAATAGATCGGGAGATCCACTGCCAGAAGCCTCCGTAGCCACCGAAAGCCAATCTAGACCCATTCCGACACCCTGTCGGAGGGGGAAATCCCTCTCCGGTGGCCATCTTCATCATCCCGGTGCTCTCCATGACGAGGAGGGAGTAGTTCTCCCTCGGGGCTGAGGGTATGTACCAGTAGCTATGTGTTTGATCTCTCTCTCTCTCTCTCTCTCTCGTGTTCTTGAGGTGATACGATCTTGATGTATCACGAGCTTTGTTATCATATTTGGATCCTATGATGTTTCTTCCCCCCTCTACTCTCTTGTAATGGATTGAGTTTCCCCTTTGAGGTTATCTTATCGGATTGAGTCTTTAAAGATTTGAGAACACTTGATGTATGTCTTGCCATGCGTATCTGTGGTGACAACGGGATAGCAACGGATTCACTTGATGTATGTTTCAGTGATCAACTTGCGGGTTCCGCCCATGAACCTATGCATAGGGGTTGGCACATGTTTTCATCGTGATTCTCCTGTAGGAACTTTGGGGCACTCTTTGAGGTTCTATGTGTTGGTTGAATAGATGAATCTGAGATTGTGTGATGCATATTGTATAATCATACCCATGGATACTTGAGGTGACATTGGAGTATCTAGGTGACATTAGGGTTTTGGTTGATTTGTGTCTTAAGGTGTTATTCTAGTACGAACTCTAGGGCTGTTTGTGACACCTATAGGAATAGCCCAACGGATTGATTGGAAAGAATAACTTTGAGGTGGTTTCGTACCCTACCATAATCTCTTCGTTCGTTCTCCGCTATTAGTGACTTTGGAGTGACTCTTTGTTGCATGTTGAGGGATAGTTATGTGATCCAATTATGTTATTATTGTTGAGAGGACTTGCACTAGTGAAAGTATGAACCATAGGCCTTGTTTCAACACATTGCAATACCGTTTACGCTCACTTTTATCATTAGTTACCTTGCTGTTTTTATATTTTTAGATTACAAATACCTTTATCTACTATCCATATACCACTTGTATCACCATCTCTTCACCGAACTAGTGCACCTATACAATTTACCATTGTATTGGGTGTGTTGGGGACACAAGAGACTCTTTGTTATTTTGTTGCAGGGTTGTTTGAGAGAGACCATCTTCATCCTACGCCTCCTACGGATTGATAAACCTTAGGTTATCCACTTGAGGGAAATTTGCTACTGTCCTACAAACCTCTGCACTTGGAGGCCCAACAACGTCTACAAGAAGAAGGTTGTGTAGTAGACATCAAGCTCTTTTCTGGCACCGTTGCCGAGGAGGTGAGTGCTTGAAGGTATATCTTTAGATCTAGCAATCGAGTCTTTTAGTTTCTTGTTTTAGCACTAGTTTAGTTTATAAAAGAAAACTATAAAAAATATGGAATTGAGTTTGTCTCATACGCTTCATCTTTTTTTCGTGAGTATGATGGAAAGGAAAATTGTGCTCAAGTGCTAGACGAAGAAGTCTATAAAATGTTTGGCACTAAATCTTTGAATGATGAGCAGGATTGCAATGTTGTTAGTACGAATTCTTTGAATATCCATGATACTAATGATGATTGCACTAGTTATGATGTCTCCTATAAACATGTCAATTTTTGTGGAGTACATTGGCTTTGTAAGTACACACCAAATAGGGAAGATAGATATTGCAAGAGGCATAAGTACTTAGAAACTAAATTGTTGCAAGAAATACTAGATGATTGTGCTGAAAATTTAAATTTTCTTGGCCGCCCTTATGAACTTTGCAATGAACATGGTCATTTAAATCTCTAATGAAAATTGTTTCATGATCATATCATGTCCAAAAATTGTGATGACTTGATTTCCCTTGCACATCATAATGAACTTAGTTTGCTCTTGGGTTATGAAGAAATGAAATGTATAACTAAGGATATTCCAAGATTTTCCCTTGATAGAGTTCTTCATTTTGATCTAGAGGAAATTTATATATATTGTGCGGTGAATTGTATTGAAAATCCTTATATTGCCAATTACATAAAGGAGATAAACCAAATAGAAGATGAAGAGAATACTAATGAAAGGGAAGAGACTTCCCAATATCCTCCTATTATTTCTTATGATGAATCAGGTAACAAGGAGGAGCCTCCTATTCAACCAATCTCATTAATAAGGAGCTCCAAAAAGAGGATTGAACCCACACATGATGTGGTGAAGAAGAAGAAAAGAAAAATGAAGAGAGGTAAAAAGATATATCCCCCAAATAATGCTTCTCCTATTACTATTGTGCCTCATGAAAATATAATTGTGTAAGATAAAGATACTTCTTATGATCTTGAAAATCTTTTTGGCACTTGCTTGGAAGAATATGATAATTGTTATACTATTGGTGCTATCCATACTATTAATGATGAGAGTGATTATGCTTATGATATGAAAAGGCCCAAGCTTGGGGATGCTATGTTTGATGAAGATGATGTTTTTGAGAATATATTTGCTGCAATTAATGTTTGTCCCAAGCTTGGGGATGCTACGTTTAATGAAGATGATATTTTTAGTCTCCCAAGTTTTGATATGCAAATTTATAATGATGATAGCATGCCTCCTACTTACGATGATTATTGTGATGATACTTATGCTATAAAAAGGAGTGATTATTTATAAAACTTTTCATGATTATGAATACCCATTTTCTGAACATTACTCTTTTAATGTGGAAACAATTTATAGTATTCGAGTCTCTTATGATGCTCCCACTATTCCTAATGAGAAGAATTTTGCTTATGTGGAGAGTAGTAAATTTTCTATGCTTGTAGATCATGAAAAGAATGCTTTATGTGCTGGTTATATTGTTGAATTCATTCATTATGCTACTGAAAATTATTATGAGGGAGGAAAATATGCTTGTAGGAATTGCAATAATATCAAGTTTCCTCTCTATGTGCTTAAAGTTTTGAAGTTATGCTTGTTTTACCTTCCTATGCAAGTTGATTCTTGTTCCCACAAGTTGTTTGCTCACAAAATCCCTATGCATAGGAAGAGGGTTAGACTTAAATGTGCTAGTCATATTCTTCATGATTCTCTCTTTATGTTTCAATTCTTATCCTTTATGTGAGCATCATTGAAATCATCATGCCAAGCTAGGGGCGTTAAACGTTAGCGCTTGTTGGGAGGCAACCCAATTTTATTTTTGTTCCTTGATTTTTTCTCCTGTTTAGTAATAACTAATTCATCTATCCTCTGTTTAGATGTGGTTTTATGTTTTATTAGTGTTTGTGCCAAGTAGAACCTTTGGGAAGACTTGGGGAAGTCTTTGCGACCATTCTGTAAAAAACAGAAACTTTAGCGCTCATGAGAATTGCTGCCATTTTTATTTGGAGAGTGATATTTAGTTAATTCTTTTTTCATATAATTAATAGATAAATTCCTCAGGTCCAACAATTTATTTTAGAATTTTATGAGTTCCAGAAGTATACGTTTGATCCATATTACTACAGACTGTTCTGTTTTTGACAGATTCTGTTTTTCATGTGTTGTTTACTTATTTTGATGAATCTATGGCTAGTAAAAGAGTTTATAAACCATAGAGAAGTTGGAATACATTAGGTTTAACACCAATATAAATAAAGAATGAGTTCATTACAGTACCATTAAGTAGTGTTTTGTTTTCTTTCGCTAACGGAGCTTACGAGTTTTCTGTTAAGTTTTGTGTTGTGAAGTTTTCAAGTTTTGGGTAAAGATTCTATGGACTATGGAATAAGGAGTGGAAAGAGCCTAAGATTGGGGATGCCCCAGGAACACCAAGGTAATATTCAAGGATGACTAAGAGCCTAAGCTTGGGGATGCCCCGGAAGGCATCCCCTCTTTCGTCTTCGTTCATCGGTAACTTTACTTGGAGCTATATTTTTATTCGCCACATGATATGTGTTTTGCTTGGAGCGTCATTTATTTTATTTAGTTTTGCTTGCTGTTTGAATAAAATACCAAGATATGAAATTATTAAATGGTAGAGAGTCTTCACATAGTTGCATAATTATTCGACTACTCATTGATCTTCACTTATATCTTTCGGAGTAGTTTGTCATTTGCTCTAGTGCTTCACTTATATCCTTTTAGAGCATGGTGGTAGTTTTATTTTGAAGAAATAGATGAATTCTCATGCTTCACTTAGATTATTTTTGAGAGTCTTAAATATCATGGTAATTTGCTTAAAATCCTAATATGCTAGGTATTCGAGATTAGCAAAATTTTCTTATGAGTGTTTTGAATACTAAGAGAAGTTTGATGCTTGATGATTGTTTTGAGACATGGAGGTAATAATATCAAAGTCGTGCTAGTTGAGTAGTTGTGAATTTGAGAAATGCTTGTGTTGAAGTTTGCAAGTCTCGTAGCATGAACGTATGGTAAACGTTATGCAACAAATTTGAAACATGAGGTGTTATTTGATTGTCTTCCTTATGAGTGGCGGTCGGGGACGAGCGATGGTCTTTCCCTACCAATCTATCCCCCTAGGAGCATGCGCGTAGTGCCGAGGTTTTTGATGACTTGTAGATTTTTGCAATAAGTATGTGAGTTCTTTATGAGTAATGTTGAGTCCATGGATTATACACACTCTCACCCTTCCATCCTTGCTAGCCTCTTCAGTACCGTGCATTGCCCTTTCTCACATTGAGACTGGGCGCAAACTTCGCCGGTGCATCCAAACCCCGTGATATGATACACTCTTTCACACATAAACCTCCTTATATCTTCCTCAAAACAGCCACCATACCTACCTATTATGGCATTTCCATAGCCATTCCGAGATATATTGCCATGCAACTTTCCACCATTCAGTTTATCATGACACATTCATCATTGTCATATTGCTTTGCATGATCATGTAGTTGACATCGTATTTATGGCAAAGCCACCATTCATAATTTTTCATACATGTCACACTTGATTCATCGCAATCCCGGTACACCGCCGGAGGCATTCATATAGAGGCATATCTTGTTCTAGTATCGAGTTGTAATCATTGAGTTGTAAATAAATAGAAGTGTGATGATCATCATTTTCTAGAGCATTGTCCCAAGTGAGGAATTATAAAAAAAAAGAGAAAGTCCATAAAAAAGAATAAGAGAAGGGCCAAAAAAAGAAAAAGGAAAGAGAAAGACCATAAAAAAGAAAGGCCAAATAAAAAAATGAGAGAAAAAGAGAGTAGGGACAATGCTACTATCCTTTTACCACACTTGTGCTTCAAAGTAGCACCATAATCTTCATGATAGAGAGTCTCTTGTTTTGTCACTTTCACATACTAGTGGGAATTTTTCATTATAGAACTTGGCTTGTATATTCCAGCAATGGGCTTCCTCAAGTGCCCTAGGTCTTCGTGAGCAAGCAAGTTGGATGCACACCCACTTAGTTTCTTTTGTTGAGCTTTCATACATTTATAGCTCTAGTGCATCCGTTGCATGGCAATCCCTACTCCTTACATTAACATCAATCGATGGGCATCTCCATAGCTCATTGATTAGCCTCGTTGATGTGAGACTTTCTCCTTTTTGTCTTCTTCACACAACCCCCTCATTATTCTATTCCACCCATAGTGCTATATCCATGGCTCGCGTTCATGTATTGCGTGAAAGTTTATAGGTTTGAGATTACTAAAGTATGAAACAATTGCTTGGCTTGTCATCGGGGTTGTGCATGATGAGAGCATTCTTGTGTGACGAAAATGGAGCATGACTAAACTATATGATTTTGTAGGGATGAACTTTCTTTGGCCATGTTATTTTGAGAAGACATAATTGCTTAGTTAGTATGCTTGAAGTATTATCATTTTTATGTCAATATGAACTTTTATCTTCGATCTTCCGGATCTGAATATTCATGCCACAATTAAGAAGAATTACATTGAAGTTATGCCAAGTAGCACTCCGCATCAAAAATTCTGTTTTTATCATTTACCTACTCGAGGCCGAACAGGAATTAAGCTTGGGGATGCTGATACGTCTCCAACGTATATATAATTTTGATTGCTCCACGCTATATTATCTATTGTTTTGGATGTTTATGGGCTTTCTTATACACTTTTATATCATTTTTGGTACTAACCTATTAACCCAGAGCCTAGTGCCAGTTTTTACCTTGTTTTAGGGTTTCGAAGAAAAGGAAAACCAAACGGAGTCCAATTGACCTGAAACTTCACGGAACCCATTTTTGGAAGGAAAGAAGCCTAGAAGACTTGAAGTGCACGTAAGGGAAGCTTCGAGGAGGCCACGAGGTAGGGGGGCGCACCCTCCACCCTCGTGGGCCCCTCATGGCCCCCCTAACGTACTTCTTCCGCCTATATATCTCCATATACCCTAAAAACACCGGAGAGCACAATAGATCGGGAGTTCCGCCGCCAGAAGCCTCCGTAGCCACTGAAAGCCAATCTAGACCCGTTCCGGCACCCTGCCGGAGGGGGCAATCCCTCTTTGGTGGCCATCTTTATCATCCCGGTGCTCTCCATGACGAGAAGGGAGTAGTTCTCCCTCGGGGCTAAGGGTATGTACCAGTAGCTATGTGTTTGATCTCTCTCTCTCGTGTTCTTGAGGTGATACGATCTTGATGTATCGCGAGATTTGTTATCATATTTGGATCCTATGATGTTTCTTCCCCCTCTACTCTCTTGTAATGGATTGAGTTTCCCCTTTGAGGTTATCTTATCGGATTGAGTCTTTAAAGATTTGAGAACACTTGATGTATGTCTTGCCGTGCGTATCTGTGGTGACAATGGGATACAATGTGATTCACTTGATGTATGTTTTGGTGATCAACTTGCGGGTTCCGCCCATGAACCTATGCATAGGGGTTGGCACACGTTTTCGTCGTGATTCTCTGGTAGGAACTTTGGGGCACTCTTTGAGGTTCTATGTGTTGGTTGAATAGATGAATATGAGATTGTGTGATGCATATCGTATAATCATACCCACGGATACTTGAGGGGACATTGGAGTATCTAGGTAACTTTAGGGTTTTGGTTGATTTGTGTCTTAAGGTGTTATTCTAGTACGAACTCTAGGGCTGTTTGTGACACCTATAGGAATAGCCCAACGGATTGATTGGAAAGAATAACTTTGAGGTGGTTTCGTACCCTACCATAATCTCTTCGTTCGTTCTCCGCTATTAGTGACTTTAGAGTGACTCTTTGTTGCATGTTGAGCTATAGTTATGTGATCCAATTATGTTATTATTGTTGAGAGGACTTGCACTAGTGAAAGTATGAACCCTAGGCCTTGTTTCAACACATTGCAATACCGTTTACGCTCACTTTTATCATTAGTTACCTTGCTGTTTTTATATTTTCAGATTACAAATACCTTTATCTACTATCCATATACCACTTGTATCACCATCTCTTCGCCGAACCAGTGCACCTATACAATTTACCATTGTATTGGGTGTGTTGGGGACACAAGAGACTCTTTGTTATTTGGTTGCAAGGTTGTTTGAGAGAGACCATTTTCATCCTACGCCTCCTACGGATTGATAAACCTTAGGTCATCCACTTGAGAGAAATTTTCTACTGTCCTACAAACCTCTGCACTTGGAGGCCCAACAACGTCTACAAGAAGAAGGTTGTGTAGTAGACATCAAGTACACGCAAATCGCCTAGTGTACCTGCACAAACAATCAAGTACCTTGCAACCAACATGATAAATGGGTTGTCAATCCCTTCACGACCACTTGCAAAAGTGAGATCTGATAAAGATGATAACATAAATATTTTAGGTATTTTTGTTATATAGATTGAAAAGTAAAGATTGCAAAATAAATAGTAAACTAGAATTATAGATCAGAAACTTATATGATGTAAAGTAGACCCGGGGGCCATAGGTTTCACTAGTGGCTTCTCTCAAGATAGCATATATTACGGTGGGTGAACAAATTACTGCCGAGCAATTGATAAAAAAGTGCATAGTTATGAGAATATCTAAGCATGATCATGAACATAGGCATCACGTCCGTGTCAAGTAGACCGAAACGATTCTGCATCTACTACTATTACTCCACACATCGACCGCTATCCATCATGCATCTAGAGTATTAAGTTCATAAGAACAGAGTAACGCATTAGGCAAGATGACATAATGTAGAGGGATAAACTCAAGCAATATGATATAAAACCCATCTTTTAATCCTCTATGGAAACAATGCAATACGTGTCGGTTCCCTTTCTGTCACTGGGATCGATCCCCGCAAGATTGAACCCAAAGCTAAGCACTTCTCCCATTGCAAGAAAGATCAATCTAGTAGGCCAAACCAAACGGATAATTCGAAGAGACTTGCAAAGGTATCAAATCATGCATATAAGAATTCATAGAAGAATCAAATATTATTCATAGATAATCTTGACCATAAAGCCACAATTCATCAGATATCGACAAAGACACCGCAAAAAGTATTACATCGAATCTCCAAGAACATCAAGGAGAACTTTTTATTGATAACCAAAGAGAGAGAAGAAGCCATCTAGCTAATAACTATGGACCCGAAGGTCTGTGGTAAACTACTCACACATCATCAAAGAGGCTATGGTGTTGATGTAGAAGCCCTCCATGATCGAATCCCCCTTCGGCAGATCACCAGAAAAAGCCCCAAGATGGGATCTCACAGGTACAGAAGGTTGCGGCGTTGGAAAAGTGGTTTTGTAGCTCCCCTGGATGTTTTCAGGATATAAGAGTATATATAGGCGAAAGAAGTAGGTCGGTGGAGCTCGATGGGGCCCACGAGGGTGGGGGCACGCCCCTGCCTCGTGGAAGCTTCACGGACTTCCAGACTTGTACTCCAAGTCTCTCGGGTGACGTTTGTTCCAAGAAAGATCCTCGCGAAGGTTTCGTTCCATTTGGATTCCGTTTGATGTTCCTTTTCTATGAAACACTAAAATAGGCAAAAATAATAATTTGCACTGGGCCTTTGGTTAATAGGTTAGTCCCAAAAATAATATAAAAGTGCATATTAAAGCCCATTAAACATCCAAAATAGATAATATAATAGCATGGAACAATCAAAAATTATAGATACATTGGAAACGTATCAAGCATCCCCAAGCTTAATTCCTGCTCGTCCTCGAGTAGGTAAATGATAAAAACAGAATTTTTGATGTGGAATGCTACCTAACATAATTTTCAATGTAATTCTCTTTATTGTGGCATGAATGTTTAGATCCAAAAGATTCTAGACAGAAGTTTAATATTGGCATAAAAATAATAATACTTCAAGCATGTTAACCAAGCGATTATGTCTTATCAAAATAACATAGCCAAAGAAAGCTTATCCGTACAAAATCATATAGTTTGGCCATGCTTCATTTTCGTCACATAAAATGCTCCCATCATGCACAACCCCGATGACAAGCCAAGCAAATGTTTCATACTTAGCCTTTTCAAACTCTTTCGACTTTCACGCAATATATGAGCGCGAGCCATGGACATAGCACCATGGGTGAATAGAATATGATGATGGAGGTTGTGTGAGAAGAAAAAAAAGGAGAAAGTCTCACATTGTTGCGGCTAATCAACGGGCTATGGAGATGCCCATCAATTGATGTCAATGCAAGGAGTAGGGATTGCCATGCAATGGATGCACTAGAGCTATAAATATATGAAATCTCAACAAAAGAAACTAAGTGGGTGTGCATCCAACTTGCCTGCTCACGAAGACCTAGGGCATTTTGAGGAAGCCCATCATTGGAATATACAAGTCAAGTTCTATAATGAAAAATTCCCACTAGTATATGAAAGTGAAAAAATAAGAGACTCTCTATCATGAAGATCATGGTGCTACTTTGAAGCACAAGTGTGGAAAAAGGATAGTAACATTGCCCCTTCTCTCTTTTTCTCTCATTTTTTATTTTTTTATTTGGGCCATTTTTCTCTTTTTATGGCCTCTTTTTTTATTTTTTATTTTTCGTCCGGAATCTCATGCCGACTTGTGGGGGAATCATAGTCTCCATCATCCTTTCCTCACATGGGACAATGCTCTAATAATGAAAATCATCACACTTTTATTTACTTACAACTCAAGAATTACAACTCGATACTTAGAACAAAATATGACTCTATGTGAATGCCTCCGGCGGTGTACTGGGATGTGCACTGAATCAAGAGTGACATGTATGAAAGAATTATGAAGGTGGATTTGTCACAAATACGATGTCAACTTCATGATCATGCAAAGCAATATGACAATGATGGAGCGTGTCATAATAAACGGAACAGTGGAAAGTTGCATGGCAATATATCTCGGAATGGCTATGGAAATGCCATAATAGGTAGGTATGGTGACTGTTTTGAGGAAGATATAAGGAGGCTTATGTGTGATAGAGTGTATCATATCACGGGGTTTGGATGCACCGGCGAAATTTGCGCCAACTTTCGATGTGAGAAAGGGCAATGCTCGGTACCGAAGAGGCTAGCAACGATGGAAGGATGAGAGTGCGTATAATCCATGGACTCAACATTAGTCATAAAGAACTCACATACTTATTGCAAAAATCTAAAAGTCATAAAAACCAAGCACTACGCGCGTGCTCCTAGGGGGGTATATTGGTAGGAAAAGACCATCGCTCGTCCCCGACCGCCACTCATAAGGAAAGCAATCAAAGAACACCCCATGCTTCAAATTTGTCACACAACGTTTACCATACGTGCATGCTACGGACTTGCAAACTTAACACAAGTATTTCTCAATTCCACAATTACTCAACTAGCACAACTCTAATATTACCATCTTTATATCTCAAAACAACTATCAAGTATCAAACTTCTCATAGTATTTCATGCATTCTATATGAAAGTTTTTATCATACCCATCTTGGATGCCTACTATATTAGGACTAATTTTATAGCCAAAGCAAATTACCATTCTGTTCTAAAATACTCTCAAAATAATATGAGTGAAGCATGAGAGATCAATAATTTCTATAAAATAAAACCACCAGCGTGCTCTAAAAAGGTATAAGTGAAGCACTAGAGCAAAATTATCTATCTCAAAAGATATAAGTGAAGCACATAGAGTATTCTAATTAATTCCGATTCACGTGTGTCTCTCCAAAAGGTGTTTACAGCAAGGATGATTGTGGTAAACTAAAAAGCAAAGACTCAAATCATACAAGATGCTCCATGCAAAACACAAATCATGTGGTGAATAAAAATATAGCCTCAAGTAAAGTTACCGATAGACGAAGACGAAAGAGGGGATGCCTTCCAGGGCATCCCCAAGCTTAGGCTTTTGGTTGTCCTTGAATTTTACCTTGGGGTGCCTTGGGAATCCCCAAGCTTAGGCTCTTGCCACTCCTTATTCCAAAACCCATCAAATCTTTACCCAAAAACTTGAAAACTTCACAACACAAAACTCAACAGAAAATCTCATGAGCTCCATTAGTATAAGAAAACAAACCACCACTTTAAGGTACTATAATGAACTCATTCTTTATTTGTATTGGTGTTAATACTACTGTATTCCAACTTCTCTATGGTTCATACCCTCGATACTAGGCATAGATTCATCAAAATAAGCAAACAACACACGAAAAACAGAATCTGTCAAAAACAGAACAGTCTGTAGTAATCTGGAGGTTTTGAATACTTATGTAACTGCACAAATTCTCAAATATTAGGAAATCCTAAATAATTTGTATATTTCTCTACTGCAGTTGGAATTGGTATTTTATCGCTCTCTGGTAAAAAATGAAAATTATTCTAGTGAGTGCATACATTCTGTTTTTTCAGCAAGATCAAACAACAATCATCCAAGAAGATCCTAAAGGCTTTACTTGGCACAAACACTAATTAAAACATAAAAACACAACTATAACAGAGGCTAGATGAATTATTTATTACTAAATAGGAACAAAAAGCAAGGAACAAAAATAAAATTGGGTTGCCTCCCGACAAGCGCTATCATTTAACGCCCCTAGCCAGGCATAAATGCAAGAATAGATCTAGGTATTGTCATCTTTGGTATGCAATCCATAAGTGGATCTAATAATATATTCATAAGGTAATTTAATTTTCTTTGTAGGAAAGTGTTCCATGCCTTTCCTTCTCGGAAATTGGAATCTAATAGTTCCTTCTTTCATGTCAATAATTGCACCAATCGTTCTAAGGAAAGGTCTACCAAGAACAATAGGACATGTAGGATTGCAATCTATATCAAGAACGATGAAATATACGGGCACATAATTCCTATTTGCAACAATAAGAACATAATTAATCCTTCCCATAGGTTTCTTAATGGTGGAATCCGCAAGATGCAAATTTAAAGAACAATCATCAAATTCACGGAAACCTAACACATCGCACAAAGTTTTTGGAATCGTGGAAACACTAGCACCGAAATCACATAAAGCATAGCATTCATGATCTTTAATCTTAATTTTAATAGTAGGTTCCCACTCATCATAAAGTTTTCTAGGGATAAAAACTTCTAATTCATGTTTTTCTTCATAAGATTGCATTAAAGCATCAACGATATGTTTAGTAAAGGCCTTATTTTGATCATAAGCATGAGGAGAATTTAACACGGATTGCAACAAGGAAATACAATCTATCAAAGAGAAATTATCATAATTAAATTCCTTGAAATCCAAAATAGTGGGTTGTAAAGTTTTGACCTCTTCAGTCCCACTTTTACCAATTTTTGCATCAAGATCTAAAGACTCCGAATCGTTGGGACGCCTTCTAACTAAAGTTGACTCATCTCCAGTCCCATATTTATCAAGATTCATATTGGCAAACAAAGATTTAATAGGAGACACCAATCACTTTTATATCTTCATCATTATTATCATGAAAATAAAAGAACACGCTTTCATAAAGCAATCTTTTTTAGCACGCATCCTAGCGGTTCTTTCTTTGCACTCATCAATGGAAATTCTCATGGCTTTGAGAGACTCATTGATATCATGCTTATGTGGAATATATCTAAGTTTCAAAGAATCAACATCAAGAGAAAATCTATCCACGTTCCTAGCCAACTCATCAATTTTAAGAAATTTGTCTTCAATCAAAGCATTGAAATTCTTTTGCGAATTCATAAATTCTTTAACACTAGTCTCAAAATCAGAGGGCATCTTATTAAAATTTCCATAAGAGTTGTTGCAGGAATTACCATAATTATTAGAGGAATTACTAGGAAATGGCCTGGAATTAAAATTTCCTCTATACGCATTGTTACCAAAATTGTTCCTACCAACAAAATTCACATCCATAGATTCATTATTATTCTCAATCAAAGTGGACAAAGGCATATCATTAGGATTAGAAGAAACACTCTTATTAGCAACCAATTTCATAAGTTCATCCATCTTTCCACTCAAAACATTAATCTCTTCAATAGCATGAACTTTTTTACTAGTGGATCTTTCGGTGTGCCATTGAGAATAATTAATGATAATATTATCTAGGAGTTTAATAGCTTCTCCTAAAGTGATTTCCATAAAAGTGCCTCCCGCGGCCGAATCTAAAAGATTTCTACAAGCAAAATTCAATCCAGCATAATTGTTTTGTATAATCATCCATAAATTCAAACCATGTGTAGGGCAATTACGTATCATTAATTTCATCCTCTCACAAGCTTGTGCAACATGCTCATGCTCAAGTTGTTAAAATTCATAATATCGTTTCTAAGAGAGATGATCTTAGCGGGAGGAAAATACTTAGATATAAAAGCATCTTCGCACTTATTCCATGAACCAATACTATTTTTAGGCAAAGAAGAGAACCAAGTTTTAGCATGATCTCTAAGCGAAAACGGAAATAGCTTCAATTAAACAATATCATTATCCACATCTTTCTTCTTTTTCATATCACACAAATCAACGAAGTTGTTTAGATGGGTAGCAGCATCTTCACTAGGAAGGCCAGAAAATTGATCTTTCATAACAAGATTCAACAACGCGGTTTTGATTTCACAAGATTCAACATCGGTAGTAGGAGCAATCAGAGTGATAATAAAATCATTTTTGTTGGTATTGGAAAAGTCACATGATTTTTTATTGTCTTGAGCCATTGTGACAAACAGTCAATCCAACACACAAGCACAGAAGAAGCAAGGGAAAAGAAACAAACAGAAAAGGGAGAATAAAACGCCAAAGTTGAAGTGGGGGAGAGGAAAACGAGAGGCGAATGGAAAATAATGTAATGCGAGGGATAAGAGTTTGTGATGGGTACTTGGTATGTCTTGACTTGAGTGTAGATCTCCCCAGAAACGACGCCATAAATCCTTCTTGCTACCTCTTGAGCATGCATTGGTTTTCCATTGAAGAGGAAAGGGTGATGCAGCAAAGTAGCGTAAGTATTTCCCTCAGTTTTTGAGAACCAAGGTATCAATCCAGTAGGAGACTACACGCAAATCACGTAGTACCTGCACAAACAATCAAGAACCTTGCAACCAACGCAATAAAGGGGTTGTCAATCCCTTCATGGCCACTTGCAAAAGTGAGATCTGATTAAGATAATAAGATAAATATTTTTGGTATTCTTGTTGTATAGATTGAAAAGTAAAGATTGAAAAGTAAATAGTAAACTAGGATTATAGATCGAAAACTTATATGATGTAAAGTAGACCCGGGGGCCATAGGTTTCACTAGTGGCTTCTCTCAACATAGCATATATTACGGTGGGTGAACAAATTATTGCCGAGCAGTTGATAGAAAAGTGCATAGTTATGAGAATATCTAGGCATGATCATGAACATAGGCATCACGTCCGTGTCAAGTAGACCGAAACAATTCTGCATCTAATACTATTACTCCACACATCGACCGCTATCCAGCATTCTTCTAGAGTATTAAGTTCATAAGAATAGAGTAATGCATTAGGCAAGATGACATGATGTAGAGGGATAAAATCAAGCAATATGATATAAACCCCATCTTTTTTTCCTCGATGGCAATAATACAATACATGGCGGTTCCCTTTCTGTCACTGGGATCGAGCACTGCAAGATTGAACCCAAAGCTAATCACTTCTCCCATTGCAAGAAAGATCATTCTAGTAGGCCAAACTAAACTGATAATTTGAAGAGACTTGCAAAGATATTAAATCATGCATATAAGAATTCAGAGAAGAATCAAATATTGATCATAGATAATCTTGATCATAAACCAACAATTCATCAGATCTTGAAAAACACACCGCAAAAAGTATTACATCGAATAGTTCTCGAAGAACATCGAGGAGAACTTTGTATCGAGAACCAAAGAGAGCGAAGAAGCCATCTAGCTAATAACTATGGACCCAAAGGTCTGTGGTTAACTACTCACACATCATCGAAGAGGCTATGGTTTTGATGTGGAAGCCCTCTATGATCGAATCCCCCTCCGGCAGATCGCCGGAAAAGGCCCCAAGATGGGATCTCACGGGTACAGAAGGTTAAGGTGGTGGAGAAGTGGTTCCGTGGCTCCCATGCTGTTTTCAGGGTATAAGAGTATATATATGTGAAAGAAGTAGGTCGGTGGAGCTCCATGGGGCCCACGAGGGTGGGGGTGCGCCCCTGCCTCGTGGAAGCTTTGCAGACTTCCAGACTTGTACTCCAAGTCTCTTGGGTGACGTTTGTTCCAAGAAAGATCCTCGCGAAGGTTTTGTTCCGTTTGGATTTCATTTGATACTCCTTTTGTGCAAAACACTGAAATAGGCAAAAACAGCAATTTGCACTCGGCCTTTGGATAATAGGTTAGTCCCAAAAATAATATAAAAGTGCATATTAAAGACCATTAAACATCCAAAACAGCTAATATAATGATACATCTCCAACGTATCTATAATTTTTTATTGTTCCATGCTATTATATTATCCATCTAGGATATTTTATATGCTTTTTTGGACTAACCTATTAACCTAGAGCCCAGTGCCAGTTTCTGTTTTTTCCTTGTTTTTGAGTATCGCAGAAAAGGAAAACCAAACAGAGTCCTTTTTTTGCGGGTGAAACCAAATGGAGTCCAATTAACCTGACATTTCATGGAAATCATTTTTGGACCAGAGGAAGCCCACGGAGTACCGAAGATGGGCCAGAAGAGTCCCGATGCCACCATGAGGGTGGGGGGTGCTCCCTACCCCCTGGGCGCGCCCCCTACCTCGTGGCCGCCTCGGAGACCCCCCTGACTTGTTCCCAACTCCAACACCTCTTATATATACCCAAACTTCCACAAAGAAACCTAGATCGGGAGTTCCGCCGCCACAAGCCTCCGTAGCCACCAAAAACCAATCTAGACCCGTTCCGGCACCTTGCCGGAGGGGGGAATCCCTCTCATCTTCATCATCCCGGAGCTCTCCATGACGAGGAGGGAGTAGTTCACCCTTAGGGCTGAGGGTATGTACCAGTAGCTATGTGTTTGATCTCTCTCTCTCTCGTGTTCTTGATTCGGCATGATCTTGATGTGTCGCGAGCTTTGCTATTATAGTTGGATCTTATAATGTTTCTCCCCCTCTACTCTCTTGTAATGGATTGAGTTTTTCCTTTGAAGTTATCTTATCGGATTGAGTCTTTAAGGATTTGAGAACACTTGATGTATGTCTTGCATGTGCTTATCTATGGTAACAATGGGATATCACGTGATCCACTTGATGTATGTTTTGGTGATCAACCTGCGAGTTTCGTGACCTCGTGAACTTATGCATAGGGGTTGGCACACGTTTTTGTCTTGACTCTCTAGTAGAAACTTTGGGGCACTCTTTGAAGTTCTTTGTGTTGGTTGAATAGATGAATCTGAGATTGTGTGATGCATATCGCATAATTATACCCACGGATACTTGAGGTGACATTGGAGTATCTAGGTGACATTAGGGTTTTGGTTGATTTGTGTCTTAAGGTGTTATTCTAGTACGAACTCTAGGATAGATTAAACGGAAAGAATAGCTTCATGTTATTTTACTACCGACTCTTGAATAGATCAACCAGAAAGAATAACTTTGAGGTGGTTTCGTACCCTACAATAATCTCTTCGTTTGTTCTCCACTATTAGTGACTTTGAGTGACTCTTTATTGCATGTTGAGGGATAGTTATATGGTCCAATTATGTTATTATTGTTGAGAGAACTTGCACTAGTGAAAGTATGAACCCTAGGCCTTGTTTCAAAGCATTGCAATACCGTTTGTGCTCACTTTTATCATTAGTTACCTTGTTGTTTTTATATTTTCAGATTACGAAAACCTATATCTACCATCTATATTGCACTTGTATCACCACCTCTTCGCCGAACTAGTGCACCTATACAATTTACCATTGTATTGGGTGTGTTGGGGACACAAGAGACTCTTTGTTATTTGGTTGTAGGGTTGTTTGAGAGAGACCATCTTCATCCTACGCCTCCCACGGATTGATAAACTTAGGTCATCCACTTGAGGGAAATTTGCTACTGTCCTACAAACCTCTGCACTTGGAGGCCCAACAACGTCTACAAGAAGAAGGTTGTGTAGTAGACATCAAGCTCTTTTCTGGCGCCATTGCCGGGGAGGTGAGTGCTTGAAGGTATATCTTTAGATCTTGCAATCGAATCTTTTAGTTTCTTGTTTTATCACTAGTTTAGTCTATAAAATAAAACTACAAAAAAATTAATTAAGGTTGCCTCATATGCTTCATCTATTTAATGTCTTTCGTGAAAATGATGGGAAGGAAAATTGTGCTCATGTACTAGAAGAAGAATTACATAGAATGCTTGGCATAAAATATATGAGTGATGAGCATGATTGCAATGTTGTTAGTATGAATTCTTTGAATACTGCAAAGCCACAAGCTTGGGGATGCTATGTTTGATGAAGATGATATGTTTAGTCCCCCAAGTTTTGATGAGCAAATTTATTATGATGAAAGCATGCCTCCTATTTATGATGATTATTGTGATGACACGTATGCTATAAAGAATAAAGATAACCATGAAACTTGTCATCATGATTTTAATTTTCAATTGGATTATGCTTCACATGATAGTTATTTTGTTGAGTTTGCTCCCACTACTATTCATGAGAAGATATTTGCTTATGTGGAGAATAATGAAAATTCTATGCTTGTGCATCATGAAAATAGTACTTTATGTGATAGTTATATTGTTGAATTCATTCATGATGCTACTGAAAATTATTATGAGGGAGGAATATATGCTTGTAGGAATTGCAATAATATCAAGTTTCCTCTCTATGTGTTGAAAATGTTGAAGTTATGCTTGTTTTGCCTTCCTATGCTAGTTGATTATTGTTCCCATAAGTTGTTTGCTCACAAAATCACTATGCATAGGATGTGGGTTAGACTTAAATGTGATAGTCATATTCTTCATGATGCTCTCTTTATGTTTCACTTCTTATCTTTTATGTGAGCATCATTGAAATCATCATGCCTAGCTAGGGGCGTTAAACAATAGCGCTTGTTGGGAGGCAACCCAATTTTATTTTTGTTCTTTGCCTTTTGTTCCTGTTTCATAATAAATAACTAATCTAGCCTCTGTTATGATTGTGTTTTTATGTTTTAATTAGTGTTTGTGCTAAGTAAAGCCTTTAGGATCTTCTTGGGTGATTATTGTTTGATCTTGCTGTAAAAAACAGAAAGTATGCGCTCACGAGAATAATTTTCATTTTCTACCAGAGAGCGATAAAATACCAATTCCACTTGAAGTAGATTAACAAACAAATTTCCTAGGACTTCCTAATTTCTCATTATTTTGGGAGTTACAGAAGTATTCGAAACCTACAGATTACTACAGACTGTTCCGTTTTTTGACAGATTCTGTTTACTATGTGTTGTTTGCTTATTTTGATGAATCTATGAGTAGTATCGGAGGGTATGAACCATAGAGAAGTTGGAATACAGTAGATATTACACCAATATGAATTTCGAATGAGTTCACAACAGTACCAAAAGTGGTGATTTATTTTCTTATACTAATGAGCTTACGAGTTTTCTGTTGAGTTTTGTGTGTGAAGTTTTCAAGTTTTGGGTAAAGATTTGATCCACTACGGAATAAGGTGTGGCAAGAGCCTAAGATTGGGGATGCCCAAGGCACCCCAAGGTAATATTAGAGGACAACCAAGAGCCTATTCTTGGGGATGCCCCGGATGGCATACCCTCTTTCGTTTTCGTTCATCGGTAACTTTACTTGGAGCTATATTTTTATTCACCACATGATATTTGTTTTGCTTGGAGCCTCAAGTTATTTTCTTTTGTTTTGCTTGCTGTTTGAATAATATACCAAGATCTGAAATTCTTAAATGTCAGAGAGTATTCACATAGTTGCATAATTATTCGACTACACATTGATCTTCACTTATATCTTTTGGAGTAGTTTGTCATTTGCTCTAGTGCTTCACTTATATCTTTTTAGAGCATGATGGTGGTTTTATTTTGAAGAAATTGTTGAACTCTCATGCTTCACTTATATTATTTTGAGAGTCCTAAACAACATGGTAATTTGCTTTGGTTATGAAACTAGTCCTAATATGATGGGCATCCAAGATGGGTATAATAAAAACTTTCATATAGAGTGCATTGAATACTATGAGAAGTTTGATACTTGATGATTGTTTTGAGATATGAAGATGGTGATATTAGAGTCATTCTAGTTGAGTAGTTGTGAATTTGAGAGATACTTGTGGTAAAGTTTGTGATTCCCGTGGCATGCACGTATGGTGAACCGTTATGTGATGAAGTCGGAGCATGATTTATTTATTGATTGTCTTCCTTATGAGTGGCGGTCGGGGACGAGCGATGGTCTTTTCCTTCCAATCTATCCCCCTAGGAGCATGCGCGTAGTACTTCGTTTCAATAACTAATAGATTTTTGCAATAAGTATGTGAGTTCTTTATGACTAATGTTGAGTCCATGGATTATACACACTCTCACCCTTCCACCATTGCTAGCCTCTCTAGTACCACGCAACTTTCGCCAGCACCATAAACCCACCATTTACCATCCTCAAAACAGCCACCATACCTACCTATTATGGCATTTCCATAGCCATTCTGAGATATATTGCCATGCAACTTTCCACTGTTCCGTTTATTATGACACGCTTCATCATTGTCATATAGCTTTGCATGATCATGTAGTTGACATCGTATTTGTGGCAAAGCCACCTTTCATAATTCTTTCATACATGTCACTCTTGATTCATTGCACATCCTGGTACACCGCTGGAGGCATTCACATAGAGTCATATTTTGTTCTAATTATCGAGTTGTAATTCTTGAGTTGTAAGTGAATAAAAGTGTGATGGTCATCATTATTAGAGCATTGTCCCATGTGAGGAAAGGATGATGGAGACTATGATTCCCCCACAAGTCGGGATGAGACTCCGGACAAAAAATAAAAAATAAAATAAAAAATGCCATAAAAAAGAGAAGGCCCAAAAAAGAAAAAAAAGAAAAAGGAGAAAAAATGAGAGAAAAAGAGAGAAGGGGCAATGCTACTATCCTTTTACCACACTTGTGCTTCAAAGTAGCACCATGATCTTCATGATAGAGAGTCTCCTATGTTGTCACTTTCATATACTAGTGGGAATCTTTCATTATAGAACTTGGCTTGTATATTCCAATGATGGGCTTGCTCAAAATTCCCTAGGTCTTCGTGAGCAAGCGAGTGGGATGCACACCCACTTAGTTTCTTTTTGAGCTTTCATACACTTATAGCTCTAGTGCATCCGTTGCATGGCAATCCCTACTCACTCACATTGATATCTATTGATGGGCATCTCCATAGCCTGTTGATATGCCTAGTTGATGTGAGACTATCTTCTCCTTCTTGTCTTCTCCACAACCACCATTGTATTGCGTGAAGATTGAAAAAGTTTGAGAAAATCAAAAGTATGAAACAATTGCTTGGCTTGTCATCGGGGTTGTGCATGATTTAAATATTTTGTGTGATGAAGATAGAGCATAGACAGACTATATGATTTTCTAGGGATAGCTTTCTTTGGCCATGTTATTTTGAGAAGACATAATTGCTTGGTTAGTATGCTTGAAGTATTATTATTTTTATGTCAATATTAAAATTTTGTCTTGAATCTTATGGATCTGAATATTCATGCCACAATAAAGAAAATTACATTGATAATTATGTTAGGTAGCATTCCACATCAAGAATTATGTTTTTATCATTTACCTACTCGAGGACGAGCAGGAATTAAGCTTGGGGATGCTTGATACGTCTCCAACGTATCTATAATTTTTGATTGTTCCATGCTATTATATTATCCATCTAGGATGTTTTATATGCATTTATATGCTATTTTATATGATTTTTGGGATTAACCTATTAACCTAGAGCCCAGTGCCAGCTTCTGTTTTCCTTGTTTCTAAGTATCTCAGAAAAGGAAAACCAAACGGAGTCCAATTGACCTGAAATTTCATGGAAATCATTTTTGGACCAGAAGAAGCCCACGGAGTACTGGAGATGGGCCAGAAGAGTCCCGATGCCACCATGAGGTTGGGGGGTGCGCCCTACCCCCTAGGCGCGCCCCCTACCTCGTGGCCGCCTCGGAGACCCCCCTGACTTGTTCCCGACTCCAAAACCTCTTATATATACCCAAACTTCCACAAAGGAACCTAGATCGGGAGTTCTGCCGTCACAAGCCTCTGTAGCCACCGAAAACCAATCTAGACCCGTTCCGGCACCCTGCCGGAGGGGAATCCCTCTCCGGTGGCCATCTTCATCATCCCGGCGCTCTCCATGACGAGGAGGGAGTAGTTCACCCTCGGGGCTGAGTGTATGTACTAGTAGCTATGTGGTTGATCTCTCTCTCTCTCTCTCTCTCTCTCTCTCTCGTGTTCTTGATTTGGCACGATCTTCATGTATCACGAGCTTTGCTATTATAGTTGGATCTTATGATGTTTCTCCCCCCTCTACTCTCTTGTAATGGATTGCGTTTTCCCTTTGAAGTTATCTTATCGGATTGAGTCTTTAAGGATTTGAGAACACTTGATGTATGTCTTGCATGTGCTTATCTATGGTGACAATGGGATATCACATGATCCACTTGACGTATGTTTTGGTGATCAACCTGCGAGTTCCATGACCTCGTGAACTTATGCATAGGGGTTGGCACATGTTTTTGTCTTAACTCTCCAGTAGAAACTTTGGGGCACTCTTTGAAGTTCTTTGTGTTGGTTGAATAGATGAATCTGAGATTGTGTAATGCATATCGTATAATCATACCCATGGATACTTGAGGTGACATTGGAGTATCTAGGTGACATTAGGGTTTTGGTTGATTTGTGTCTTAAGGTGTTATTCTAGTACGAACTCTAGGATAGATTAAATGGAAAGAATAGCTTCATGTTATTTTACTACGGACTCTTGAATAGATCAACCAGAAAGAATAACTTTGAGGTGTTTTTGTACCCTACAATAATCTCTTCGTTTGTTCTCCGCTATTAGTGACTTTGGAGTGACTCTTTGTTGCATGTTGAGGGATAGTTATATGATCCAATTATGTTATTATTGTTGAGAGAACTTGCACTAGTGAAAGTATGAACCCTAGGCCTTGTTTCGAAGCATTGCAATACCATTTGTGCTCACTTTTATCATTAGTTACCTTGCTGTTTTTATATTTTCAGATTACAAAAACCTATATCTACCATCTATATTGCACTTGTATCACCATCTCTTCGCCGAACTAGTGCACCTATACAATTTACCATTGTGTTGGGTGTGTTGGGGACACAAGAGACTCTTTGTTATTTGGATGCAGGGTTGTTTGAGAGAGACCATCTTCATCCTACGCCTCCCACGAATTGATAAACCTTAGGTCATGCACTTGAGGGAAATTTGCTACTGTCCTACAAACCTCTGCACTTGGAGGCCCAACAACGTCTACAAGAAGAAGGTTGTGTAGTAGACATCATATAATAGCATGGAACATAAAAAATTATAGAACGTTGGAGACGTATCAGTGATGCATATCGTATAATCATACCCACGGATACTTGAGGTGACATTGGAGTATCTTGGTGACGTTAGGGTTTTGGTTGATTTATGTCTTAAGGTGTTATTTTATTGTGAACTCTAGGATATATCAAACAGAAAGAATAGCTTCGTGTTATTTTACTACGGACTCTTGAATAGATCGATCAGAAAGGATAACTTTGAGGTGGTTTCGTACCCTGCAATAATCTCTTCGTTTGTTCTCCGCTATTAGTGACTTTGGAGTGACTCTTTGTTGCATGTTGAGGGATAGTTATATGATCTAATTATGTTATTATTGTTGTGAGAACTTGCACTAGTGAAAGTATGAACCCTAGGCCTTGTTTCGAAGCATTGCAATACCGTTTGTGCTCACTTTTATCATTAGTTTCCTTGCTGTTTTTATATTTTTCAGATTACAAAAACCTATATCTACCATCCATATTGCACTTGTATCACCATGTCTTCGCCGAACTGGTGCACCTATACAATTTACCATTGTATTGGGGACACAAGAGACTCTTTGTTATTTGGTTGCAGGGTTGTTTGAGAGAGACCATCTTCATCCTATGCCTCCCACGGACTGATAAACCTTAGGTCATCCAGTTGAGGGAAATTTGCTACTGTCCTACAAACCTCTGCACTTGGAGGCCCAACAACGTCTACAAGAAGAAGGTTGTGTAGTAGACATCAGGAACCTAAAACTTTTCAAAAAGAAAGGTGAAAGTAAGAAAGACGAGCACCGTTGAAGTGGGGGAGCTCCTTGAACTTTGTTCATGCCCCATGGAAACTTTACAAACCTTGATTACAGAAACTTTTCAACAAAAATAAGTATGCCCTTGTACAAATCCATTGTATTATAAAAATAATGTGCCAAGATTTGCCTTTAGGATGATTAGATTGATTGTTTGGTTTGTGCAGTGCAAAAACATAAACTTTGGCTGTAGTGCGTGAATTTTCATTTTTTTTACTGGAACGTTGAATGTTTCTAAATTTTTTTGCACAATACTTCTATACAAAATTTTTATTTTGTCCTAACTTTGCAGAATTTTTGCAGTTACAGATGTATGGTAGATGTTCGGGTTTCTACAGACTCTCCTGTTTAAGACAAATTCTGTTTTTGATGCATTTTTTGCTTGTTTTGATGAAACTATCGATTTTATCAGTGGTATAAGACTTGGAGAAGTTATAATACAGTAGCTACAATGCAAAAATAAAATATGAATGGGTTTGCAACAGTACTTGAAGTGGTGATTTGCTTTATTATACTAACGGATCTCATGAGGATTTTGTTAAGTTTTGTGTGATTGAAGTTTTCAAGTTTTGGGTAAGATCACAATGGATGAAGGAATAAGGAGTGGAAGAGCCTAAGAGCATCTCCAGCCGTGCCCCCAACAGCCCCCAGGCGATTTTTCAGCGCCGGCGCCCAAAAATCGGCCCAATCGCGCCCCCAGGAGCCTGTTTCGGTTTGGGCCGAAACTGGCGCCGGCGGACCCAGGCCGAACCCGGCACGCTAGGGGGCGCCCGGGGACACCGGGGCAATCATTTTTGGTGCGAAAGAATGGTGGGCCCGCCAATTCAGTGACCCTTGTGCCTCGTCGTCCTCATCGCCTCGGTTTCCCGTGGGTAATCAATGCCAAGGCAGCCGCTGGTCAGCCTTCCATTGATTCCTCATGCGCGGCGCGGCGACGCACCACCTCCCGCCATGTGTACACACGGCACCCACACCCCCGGCTGCTATATAAAGCAGCGCCTCCCCTTGCTTGTGGCCGCACCCTGCCCACAACCGCCGAGCTCTTCCTCTCTCTTCCCGTGCACAGCCGCCGCCGATGTTCCTCCCTTCTCTCCCCTCTCTCCCCGAGCCCAGCCGCGATGATGGGCGAGAGGTTCCCCGGCGATGGGGCAGCGGCCAATGGCTTCAGCCGCCGGTCGTTGCACGAGTGGGAAGCCCACCTGCTGTTCGAGGCCAACGTCCCGGTGCCTCCCGACATGTGCGCACCGGGTCAGTGGAAGCTCAGCGCCGGTGGCATCCCCATTCCCTCGCTTCCCGGCGTCACCGTGCGCGCCGACTACTTCACCGACGAGGTCGACCGCGTGCGGGCGTCACTGACGAAGGAGCAGCGGGCCCTCCCGCAGTACACTACCAGCAACCACGATGCATGGGCGGTGTACTTTTAGCGCCGGCAGGCGGAGCGGCTGGCCTCCACCAACGGGGCGCCGGTGGTGCGGGGCACCAAGAACAGCGAGGGCCGCCATCTATGGTGGGGCGCCCCCGGCCGCACTCTCCACGCCGTCCTCACTCACCTCGAGGATGGCAACGACCCGTAGTTGACGTACCCTGCCGCCCCCGTCCCCCGCCATAGCGGTGGCCAATGGATGCCGAGGAGGGCCGGCTCCTCTTCTTCCACCTCCTGCTCCTCCTCCCACTCCTTCGGGTTGTCGGCGTTGTTCGCCGTCAAGGCCGAGCCCACGAAGACGCTGCTCGGCCGGCGCACCCATAGCGCCGGCATCGTCATCTACGAGGGCGGGCGCAACTCCTCCTTGGCTCCTCCCTGCTTCGTCAAGCCAAAGATGGAGCCGGGGCTCGCCATCGTGAAAACAGAGCCAGGGCTCGCCGCCGGCGTGAAGACGGAGCCAGGGCTCGACGACGTGGCCGCCCTAAGCTGGGCGCGCGAAGACTGGGCGCGGACGGAGCTAGAGTGCTAGTGCCGCGCCTTTGACAAGTTCGCCGCTCGGCGCCGTGGCCGCGACGAGGGAGGCATCGTCATCCTCGACGACGACAGCGATGACGACACGCCACCACTGGTCCGCCAGGGCAACCCCGGGAAGGGGTCCAGTAGGGGCGGCTGCGTGAAGGAGGATAAAGACGACAAGGACAACGATGGCGGCGGCGACTTCGCCTCTCTCAGCGTGTTATTCGGCTTGTAGTCGCGTTTATTTTTTAAGTATTTTATCTATGTAAAAAATCGTTTCAGTTCGCCGAAGTAATGTACTATTTCACAGAATATTTGTCCCGTCGCCGAAATTTAGTTAAATAAATGTTCAAAAAAGTTCAAAACAGGTGCCTGGGCCCGACCTGGGGGCGTCGCCCCCAGGCGGTGATTTTTTGAGCCGCCTGGGGGGCTAACGGCTGGAGATGCTCTAAGCTTGGGGATGCCCGAGGCACCCCAAGGTAATATTCAAGGACTCCCAAGCAACTAAGCTCGGGGATGCCCCTGAAGGCATCCCCTCTTTCTTCTAACGATCATCAACAATTTTACTTGGATCTATATTTTTATTCATCACATGATATACGTAAATCTTGGAGCGTCGTGTGCCTTTTATTTTTCCTTTTTCATTTAATCGCCATGCTGGTATGAGATAGTCCTTGGTTGATTTATAGAATGCTTCATGCACTTCACTTATATCTTCTCAGTATGGCTTTATATAATGCTTCGTGTGCTTCGCTTATATCATTTGAAGTTTGGATTGCTTGTTTCTCTATGCATAGAAACCCACCATTTTTAGAATGCTCTTTTGCTTCACTTATATTTGTTAGAGTGTGGGCATATATTTTGTAGAAAGAATTAAACTCTCTTGCTTCACTTATATCTATTTAGAGAGTCAACAGGAATTGGTCATTCACATGGTTAGTCATAAAATCCTACATAACTTGTAGATCACTGAATATGATATATTTGATTCCTTGCAATAGTTTTGCGATATAAAGATGGTGATATTAGAGTCATGCTAGTGAGTAATTGTGGATTGATAGAAATACCCGTGTTAAGGTTTGTGATTCCCGAAGCATGCACGTATGGTGAACCGTTATGTGATGAAGTCGGAGCATGATTTAATTTTCATTGTCTTCCTTATGAGTGGCGGTCAGGGACGAGCGATGGTCTTTTCCTACCAATCTATCCCCCTAGGAGCATGCGTGTAGTATTTTTTCGATAGATAATGATTTTTTTGCAATAAGTATGTGAGTTCTTTATGACTAATGTTAAGTCCAAGGATTATACACACTCTCACCCTTCCATCATTGCTACCCTCTTCGGTACTGTGCATTGCCCTTTCTCACCTCGAGAGTTGGTGCAAACTTTGCCAGTGCATCCAAACCCCGTGATATGATACGCTCTATCACACATAAGCCTCCCTATATCTTCCTCAAAGCAGGCACCATACCTACCTATTATGGCATTTCCATAGCCATTCCGAGATATATTACCATGCAACTTCCATCATCATCATATACCGTTGGAAATATGCCCTAGAGGCAATAATAAAATGGTTATTATTATATTTCTTTGTTCATGATAATTGTCTATTGTTCATGCTATAATTGTGTTATCCAGAAATCGTAATACATGTGTGAATACATAGACCACAAGACGTCCCTAGTGAGCCTCTAGTTGACTAGCTCGTTGATCAAAAGATAGTCATGGTTTCGTGACTATGGACATTGTATGTCATTGATAACGGGATCACATCATTAGGAGTATGATGTGATGGACAAGACCCAATCCTAAGCATAGCTCAAAGATCGTGTAGTTCGTTTGCTATAGCTTTTCCGAATGTCAAGTATCATTTCCTTAGACCATGAGATTGTGCAACTCCCAGATACCATAGGAGTGCTTTGGGTGTGCCAAACGTCACAACGTAACTGGGTGACTATAAAGGTACACTACAGGTATCTCCGAAAGTGTCTGTTGGGTTGGCACGAATCGAGACTGGGATTTGTCACTCCGTATGATGCAGAGGTATCTCTAGGCCCACTTGGTAATGCATCATCATAATGAGCTCAATGTGACCAAGTGGTTGATCACGGGATCATGCATTATGGTACGAGTAAAGTGACTTGCCGGTAACGAGATCAAACGAGGTATTGGGATACCAACGATCGAGTCTCGGGCAAGTAACGTACCGATTGACAAAGGGAATTGTATACGGATTGATTGAATCCTCGACATCGTGGTTCATCCGATGAGATCATCGAGGAGCATGTGGGATCCAACATGGGTATCCAGATCCCGCTGTTGGTTATTGACCGGAGAGTCGTCTCGGTCATGTCTGCGTGTCTCCCGAACCCGTAGGGTCTACACACTTAAGGTTCGGTGACACTAGGGTTGTTGAGATATTAGTATACGGTAACCCGAAAGTTGTTCGGAGTCCCAGATGAGATCCCGGATGTCACGAGGAGTTCCGGAATGGTCCAGAGGTGAAGATTTATATATAGGAAGTCAAGTTTCGGCCATCGGGAAAGTTTCGGGGGTACTCGGTATTGTACCGGGACCACCTGAAGGGTCCCGGGGGTCCAGCGGGTGGGGCCACCTATCTCGGGGGGCCCCATGGGCTGAAGTGGGAGGGGTACCAGCCCCTAGCGGGCTGGTGCGCCCCCCCCTTGGGCCTCCCCCTGCGCCTAGGGTTGGAAACCCTAGGGGTGGGGGGCGCCCCACTTGGCTTGGGGGGCAAGCCACCCCCTTGGCCGCCCCCCCCCCCTTGGAGATTGGATCTCCTAGGGCCGGCGCCCCCCTAGGGACCCTATATATAGTGGGGGGAGGGAGGGCAGCCGCACCCTAGCCTCTGGCCTCTCCCTCTCCCTCCTGTGACACTCCTCCCTCTCCCTGTGCTTGGCGAAGCCCTACCGAGATCACCGTTGCTTCCACCACCACGCCGTCGTGCTGCTGGATCTTCATCAACCTCTCCTTCCCCCTTGCTGGATCAAGTTGGAGGAGACGTCTTCCCAACCGTAGGTGTGTTGAACGCGGAGGTGCCGTCCGTTCGGCGCTAGGTCATCAGTGATTTGGATCACGACGAGTACGACTCCATCAACCCCGTTCTCTTGAACGCTTCCGCGCGTGATCTACAAGGGTATGTAGATGCACTCCCCTCTCCCTCGTTGCTAGATGACTCCATAGATTGATCTTGGTGATGCGTAGAAAATTTTAAAATTCTGCTACGTTCCCCAACAGTGGTATCAGAGCTAGGTCTATGCGTAGTTTCTATGCACGAGTAGAACACAAAGCAGTTGTGGGCGTCAATATTGTCAATTTGCTTGCCGTTACTAGTATTATCTTGATTCGGAGGCATCGTGGGATGAAGAGGCCCGGACCGACCTTACACGTATGCTTACGTGAGACTGGTTCCACCGATTGACATGCACTAGTTGCATAAGGTGGCTGGCGGGTGTCTGTCTCTCCCACTTTAGTTGGATTGGATTCGATGAAAAGGGTCCTTATGCAGGGTAAATAGAAATTGGCATATCACGTTGTGGTTTTGGCGTAGGTAAGAAACGTTCTTGCTAGAAACTGTAAGTGCATCTAGTGCCACCCCTAGTTGGTTTTGGAGTATTGACGACAAACCTAGTTGAGGGACTAATGTGTTTGTGAGAATTGCAGGATAACACAGGTAGAAGTCCCTCATTGATTCGGTTTTCCTACCAGAGATGACCCCTAAAAATGTAAGAAGACATTGAAGACAAAGGCGGTATGTGAAGACATTCACATTGAAGACTATGACAAGAGAAGACATTGCATGAAGACTATGGAGCGCAAAGACTTAGTTCTTTCGTCGTTCTTTTTCTTCTTTGTTGAGTCATAGGAACCACCATACTGTTAAGTGGGGTCCAAGAGAACCAGTCAGAATGACTGAAGTGATGCTTAACCAAAATCCTATGTCTTCGAGTGAAGACTATGAGAGCAAATCTTGTCCAGAGTTGGATAAGTCAGCTTTGCTTGTAGCCCAAGTAAAGTTGCCATGTGTGTTTAAAATCTGACCATTGGAACACGTGTCAGTTCCTTAGTGACCCAGGGTCATTTCGGACAAATCAGGTCGGGTTTCCTAGTGGCTATAAATAGCCCACCCCCTACAACCATAAACGTTTGGCTGCTCAGAGTTAGAGTACGGCTTTTGTCATTTGAGAGCAACCCACCTCGAAGCCTTTGAGAGAGAATTCCTTGCGAGGATAAAGCCCTAAACATCCAGAGCCAAAGAGTGTTAGGCATCACTTAAGTCTTCCTGTCTGTGTGATCTGAAGACTTATTAGACTTGAGGACTGTGAATCCTCCAGCCGGTTAGGCATCGCGTTCTGAGCATCCAAGAGTCATTGTGGATCACCGGTGAACGAAGTCTGTGAAGGTTTGGAAGTCTACCTTGAAGACTTACCAGAGTGATTGGCCGAGGACTGGGTGTCCTTAGCTCAAGGGGAATAAGGTGAAGACGATGTCTTTTGAGTTGAATCTCAGCCTCCCCAACCAGACGTACAGTTGTCACAGCAACTGGAACTGGTCCAACAAATCATTGTCTTCAACGAGTCACTAGTTTCATCCTTCCCTTCCCTTTGCTTACTGTTGGTCCTTGTGAAGTCATTGTATGATTGCATTATCTTTTGTCTTCACTGAGTGACTACTTGTTCTGATTGGCTTCACAATATCTTCCTACCTGATCTTACTGCCTAGCTGCTATTAGTCATTATGCTTTCACTTCATTGAATACTTGACTATGGTTTGCCTAGTGTAGTCTACCTTCCCCTGCATGGTAATAGGTTTATTTCTATCGTTTGTCTTCGAAACTTCCATGTTTTGAAGACTTTCATAAAAATCACCTATTCACCCCCCTCTAGTCGATCACTAGCACTTTCAATTGGTATCAGAGCAAGGTACTCCCTTGATCTGTGTGATTTGGTTTAACCACCTGGAGTTTTAGCTATGTCGACTGCAGGGATACTTAAAGTCTCCGCTGCTTGCCCCGTCTTCGATGGAACTGAATATCCCTACTGGAAGAATAAGATGCGCATGCATCTTGAAGCCATTGATGTCGACCTATGGTATGTCATCAAGAATGGCGTTCCCAAGGCTGGTGAAGGAGTCACCGCTGCTGATGTCAAGAAGTTCGTTCAACTAGACTACACTGCCAAGAACATCATCTGTGGTCATTTGACCAAAGGACAGTATGGCCGCGTGAGTGCTTTGGAAACATCTAAGCTAGTCTGGGACTGGCTCTCCAAGGTCAATGAAGGCGTCTCAACCCAGAGAGATCAGAGAATCAGCGTCCTTCGCAACCTCTTCAACCACTTCAAGGGAAATGACAATGAGAATGTCCAGCTCATGTTTGATCGACTCACTGACATCACAAATGAGCTTCAAGCTCTCGGCGCCACTGAGATCACCAAGCATGAAGTCGTCAAGACACTCGTGAGATCACTTGATAGCTCGTTTGACACCCTAGCCCTGATGATTCAAGAACGTCCTGATTTCAAGACACTCGATCCGTCTGACATACTTGAGAGGCTCAACACACATGAGTTTCAACTTTCTGAGAAAAGAGACATCTACGGTCCCAACTATGGGTGAACTCGTGCCTTGAAGGCAAAAGCTGTCTCCTCATCTGAAGAAGAATCTGACAGCAATTCTGATGATCCTGAAGAGATTGGAAAGGAGCTTGCTATGCTTGTGAAGAAGTTCCAAAAATTCACCAAGAAGAAAGGCTTCAGAAAGTCTTCACGATCAAGCTCAAGAAATGATGAAGCTTCTGCTCATGACTACAAGAAGAGAACATGCCACAAGTGCAAGAAACCTGGCCACTACATCTCTGAGTGTCCGCAGTGGGACAATGAGAACAACAAGAAGAAGAAGAGCAAGGAATATGACTCTGACGACAAGAAGAAGAAGAAATACTCAAAGTCTTCTTCCAAGTCTTCCTCAAAATCTTCATCACACAAGAAGAGCTCATCTGGCAAGGCACGTGTGTTTGTTGGCAAGGAAATGGATTCAGAGGAGGAGTCCGTTTCTGAGGAGGCGGAGGTGGAGTCTGAGGAGGAGTCCGATTCTGGCGTTGCGAGTCTGGCTACAACATACGTTGCCAAGTCCATCTTCAACACTAAAGACAATGACTTCATCACCGACACCGAACAAATGACAAGGACTACTCCGCTCCTACCTACTGCTTCATGGCACGCGGTGCCAAGGTAAACATACGCACTGCTCACTATCAAACTTCTAGTGAAGATGACTCTGATTGTGGTTCCAAACCCAGCTACAAAACACTTGCTAAAATTGCAACTGAACAACAGAAAGCTATGGAACATATTCAAAAACTGTTAGACAAAAGCGATGATCTGTTAGACGCTAAAATGACTCGATCTCAGTCCTTAATTGAAGACATAAAAAATCTTCACGTTAAGTATGAGGAACTTGAAAGTCATCATGAAACGCTCTCAACAACTCATGAAAAGCTTTCCTATGATTATCTTCAAAGGAAGCAAGATCTTGAGAAATTGAGAGCGGCTCATGAAGATCTTCAAAAGGAAAATGAGTCACTTCGCGCCGAACAGATCAGTTCCGCTCAGGAAGGATTTGAACCACCATGTCTTAAATGCATTGAGCGTGACAATGCTACTTCTGTTGCTGAGTGTTCTACTGCTGCTACTTTGCAATATCTTCAACTGTTGATGTGGTAACTAACCCCTCTGCTGAGGATACCACTGCTATTGCTGATGAGAATGCTAGGTTGAAGACATTGCTTGAAACAGGGATGTACAAAAGTCTCAAAGGGTATCAGACACTATGTGATGTACTCAAAAGGCAGATCCTGAACCGAAACCCTAGGAAAGAGGGTGTTGGGTTCGAAAGGAAAATGAATGCTGATGGCTCTTACTGGAAACCTGAGCAGTACCCCAAAACCACATGGGTTGCTGCAAAGGAACCTTCAGCGGATCCATCCACCCTATCTGGCTTCACTTGTGCTAATCCCATTGTTATTGATGAATCCTTTGATGCAAACTATAAACTGTTTAAGAATCAGAATGGTGAAGTTTTTGCCAGGTATATTGGTATTAACTGCAGGAATGGACCGCCTATGAAGAAGATCTGGGTGCCGAAAAGGTGTTTGGAGAATCTTCCTGTGAATGTCATCATGACACCACAGGTGAAGAAGACAAACCCCAGACCACAGGCTTCATACGGTCCAAAGGCTTCATACAGACAGAGGACTCACCTGAGTCGCACTAACGCAAATGTTTTGCAGGGAAACCATACTCAGGCCTGTGAATATGAGCGCGTTTCATCAAACCGCCATGTTCATAAGACCAAGAACTATTCTGCTTATTCTTATGAGTACTATTGTCCACCTGCAAGACTTTTTGCTAGGGCTCCAAAGCCAAAGTTCTCAGATGCTGCACTTAGAATCATTGCTTCGAAGCCACCCTTGAAGATGTGGGTGGCTAAGAAAGCTTAACTCTCTTTTGCGGGGAAAGGTCTCCAGCCGAAAACCAAAATCGTCTGACGCTATTGCTCGGGACCTTAAACATCTTGTAGGGTGCAAGATCAAATGCCCAAATGGTCTTATTATGTACTTTGTTCCTGAATCGCTTGCTACTCGCCCTATCAGTCCAAATCTCGATCTAAGCTTTCATAATCCACTGGTTCGTCAAATGTTTTTGCTTCACAATTCTCTTCGTGAAGCCTATCCCCCTAACTGCACTGTAGGGTACGACACCAACTGCTTCAGAATGGATTATTGATAGTGGGTGTACCAATCACATGACTGGCAAGCGAAGCCTTCTTAATGACTATTTTCTGACACTGGTAAAAGCAAGGTATTGGGTCTAGGTAGAGTTGCAATCTCAAAGGCTCAACACATGGCTAAAGTCATGCTTGTTGAATCCCTTGGTTTCAACTTAATGTCTGTTTCAATGCTTTGCAATTTAAACATGATTGTGATGTTTGGAAAATATCGTTGCCTTGTACTAATGGAATCTGACAAGTCTCTAGTGTTTGAAGGGTATCGGAAAGATGATTTGTACATGGTAGATTTCTCAGCAGGACCACAACTTGCCGTATGTATTCTAGCAAAAGCTTCTGAATGCTGGCTCTGGCATCGGAGGCTAGGACATGCTGGCATGAGGAGCCTCCACACCCTTGCAAGGAAGAACCATGTCATAGGCATCGAGGGCGTCAAGTTTAAGAAGGATCACTTATGCGGTGCCTATGAAGCAGGGAAGATGACGAGGGCCAAGCATCCCTCGAAGACAATCATGACAACGACTCAACCCTTCGAACTGCTCCACATGGATCTTTTCGGTCCCACTCATTACTCAACTCTTACTACTACTGCTTGTCTCTATGGCTTTGTCATTGTTGATGATTATTCAAGATATACTTGGGTGCATATAATGCTCTACAAGACTGAAGTGCAGGATGTCTTCAGACGCTTCGCCAATCGAGCCATGAACAACTATGGCGTCAAGATCAAGCACATCAGAAGTGACAATGGCACTGAATTCAAGAACACTAGTCTAGACACTTATCTTGATACTTTGGGCATTACACATGAATTCTCAGCTCCGTACACACCACAGCAGAATGGCGTCGTGGAACGCAAGAACATAACACTTATTGAGATGGCTCGGACGATGCTTGATGAATACAAGACTCCAAGAAAGTTCTGGCCCGAGGCCATTGATACTGCATGCCATATCATCAACCATGTTTATCTTCACAAGCTTCTGAACAAGACATCCTATGAGCTCCTTACTGGCAAGAAGCCAAATGTCAGTTACTTCAGAGTATTTGGTGCCAGGTGCTGGATCAAGGATCCACATCACACTTCAAAATTTGCACCAAAAGCACATGAAGGTTTTATGCTTGGATATGGAAAGGATTCGCACTCCTACAAAGTCTTCAACCTCTTTCATTATAAAGTGGTTGAAACAGTGGATGTGCGGTTCGATGAGACTAACGACTCACAAAGAGAGCACCTGCCAAATGTGCTAGATGAAGTTCCATCCAGTGAATCAATCAAACTTATGGGAACTGGAGAAATCATACCTTCTGAAGCTCAGCCTGAAGAGGAACTTATCATCTCTGCACCTGATCAACCTGAAGACAATGATCAGACTGAAGACAATGCTCAGCCTGAAGACAATCCTTCTAACGATGACAATGATCAGCAAGAGCAAAATCTTCGTCCTGTGCATCCTCGTGTCGCAAATGAAGTATAGATTGAGAGAATAATTGATAGCATCAATGCAACAGGTCCACTCACTCGTTCAAGGGCAACACAGCTAGCAAATTTATGTGGGCACTTCGTATTTGTCTCAATATCTGAACCCAAGAAAGTTGAGGAAGCCTTCATGGAACCTAAATGGATTCAAGCTATGCAAGAAGAGCTTCAGCAGTTTGAGCTAAATAATGTATGGGAACTGGTTAAGCGTCCTGATCCTCGCAAGCACAATATAATAGGCACCAAATGGATATATCGCAACAAGCAAGATGAGCATGGTCAAGTTGTCAGAAACAAAGCTCGTCTCGTTTCTCAAGGGTACACTCAAGTTGAAGGGATTGACTTCGATGAAACATTTGCTCCTGTGGCTAGACTTGAAGCCATACGCATACTGCTAGCCTCAAACAAGCCCCTCGGGCTTGGTATGACACACTCAAATACTTCCTGAAGAGAAAAGGCTTCAAATCTGGTTCCCTTGACCCCACTCTCTTCACGAAGACATATGATGGTGAACTGTTTGTGTGCCAAATATATGTGGATGACATTATCTTCGGCTGCACCAATCAGAAATACACAGATGAGTTTGGATATATGATGCAAGAGAAATATCAGATGTCCATGATGGGTGAGCTGAAGTTCTTCCTTGGTCTTCAAATACGTCAGTAACGCAACGGCATCTTCATATCTCAAGAGAAGTACCTCAAAGATTGCCTGAAGAAATTTGGGATGCAAGACTGCAAAGGCTTCACGACTCCAATGCCAGCCAAACATCATCTCGGTCCCGACAACAATGGTAAAGAGTTTGATCAAAAGGTATACCGCTCCATGATTGGTTCTTTACTTTATCTATGTGCATCTAGGCCAGATATTATGCTTAGCATTTGCATGTGTGCTCAATTCCAAGCGGCACCAAAGGAATCGCATCACTTAGGTGTGAAGTGAATTCTTCGATATTTGGCTCACACCCCAACATTAGGATTATGGTATCCAAAGGGCTTAGAGTTTGATCTGGTCGGATTCTCGGATGCTGATTATGCTGGTGACAAGGTGGATCGCAAGTCTACATCAGGCACATGTCATTTTCTGGGACGATCACTTGTATGTTGGTCTTCAAAGAAGCAGAACTGTGTATCTCTCTCCACTGCTGAATCTGAATACATTGCTGTTGGATCTTGCTGCGCTCAGCTTCTATGGATGAAGCAAACACTCAAAGATTATGGCATTCATCTGAAGCAAGTGCCACTCTACTGCGACAACGAAAGCGCCATCAAGATTGCCAACAACCCAGTTCAACACTCAAAGACAAATCACATTGAAATTCGTCATCACTTTCTCAGAGATCATGTTGTGAAGGAAGATATTGATATCATACACGTCAACACTGAAGAGCAATTGGCAGATATCTTCACCAAGCCCTTGGATGAGAAGAGGTTTTGCAAGTTACGGTGTGAGCTAAATATCTTGGAATCCTCAAATGTCCTGTGATCAGGCACACATCCTAACACTTATGCATATTGATGACTTAGATGTGCAACACACGAAGTAAAGTATATCTTCAATCAATGAAGACTTACATTCTAAGTGTGAATACATTAATGTGGAATTTGACTTTGGAGCGCCACGATAATTGTGCGCCGTGTCTGGGTCTAATACTTCCTATACGGTGGGTAACGCCACCACCAAATTTTTCCGTTTGAAGTGTTTCACTCATGGCGTTATGTTTGGTATGTCTTCACATTTGGTTTGGCTTCAATCTCAACTTGTCTTCATGATTATCTTCACTATGTTGATTTGATTGTCTTTCTCGTATATATATACTAGTGTTCTGTCCTCTACAACATTCACTTATAGCTATGTCCTCTTGTTGAATCTTTTGAACTAAGTGAATGTGATCGGACCCTAACCTCTCTATGATTTCTATCTCAAACTCTATCTCTCCAAATCATATGCATTCTATTGAAACTATCGAATATCTTCTCTGCGTCCTTGTCAGCAGAAGATACAGAGACAAACATTAAGTCCATTTTCAATGCTAATTCCTTCACCTGAAACCCGGAGAAGTGGGAACGACCACCCGACAATCCAGGCGTGTGTGGGAACGTGGAACAACCTTCGACATGTTGCATGATGGCCACGTGTCCTTTAGATGTGAATTGCCAGGGGCACCTATGTAATAACAATGTGCCGTCCCTGTCTCTGTAAATACACACCTCACCATAGTCATTATCCTTTCTTCCACTCTCGCACAAACCCTAGCGCCACCGCTCACCCTCGATGATGCCGGCGACGAAGCGCTTAGTTGCCGCAACCTCACCGACGCCGTCTTCACGCTGGCCGGACATCGTCTTCTGCACCGTCGCCGTAGGTGTCCTCCGTCGCCAAGTTAGGGAACGGACGATTGATCTGCTCGGCCTCCTCTCCCACTCCGTCTAGCAGTTCTTCGTGTGGTAAATAAAACTTCCTTTTTACGGCCCCTTTGATTCTATAGATCCATCACTTTCTACCACAAGCAGTTTCTGTTCACACAAGTTAGATCTATCTCATACTGCATCTCATAATATGCCTAGTATGTTCACTTATGCTTCACAAAGTAGTTAGATTCCTCACTTGTACTTATTCGTGGATTCGTACAAATCTGGAACCAACTCTCTATCTATGAGTGAATGTCTTTGCACTATGAGGTCAATGTCTTCTAAACTAATTTATCTTCAAAATCTTCTGAGAATGCATATGACCTCCTCCCCTTCCTTCGCACCTTAATGCTGTCATAGGTACATGTCTGTGGGAGAATCCCTTGGTTCTCATAGTCTACATTCATTTGCAGAATTCTTACAACATCATATAAATTCTTCCGAAGCTTGTTCCTGTTTGACCAGCAAGCGGAAGCCTTTGAAACCTTTGAACATGCTAAAACCATTCAGTTTGAAGCTCATGGCTACAGAGAAATCAGCAAGGAAGGGTGGCCTACAGCGTCGATGGGGAACATCAAGAGATCTGCCTGATGACCTCTCAGAGCTGTATAAGACAGACCCAGAAGAGGATTACAATCAGCGCAAGACACGAATCCAATGGATTCGAAGGTACTGGGCTGAGCAATGGTTCAAGTACAGGTTTGTGACCCAGGAATATGCAGAGAAGAATGCCATCAAGCGACCATGGGGAGACATCCTATACAGAAATCTTCAACCTAGGTCCAGAGATGAAGCCATTGAACAAGGCTTCTATCCCTGCATGGTCCGTGGACCACAGCCTGCAGATGCTGACCCATCGTCATTGCTATGGTGTCGTGACGACAATCTGTTCAAGCGCAACTTCCAGTTTGCCAAGAATTCGGCTAAGCAGAACAAGAAGTCATTGGGACTAGACTTCAACCCTGGTCCTTTTGCTCCCCGTGCCGATGGCACCCGCGAAGCTGAACCCAATCTTGTTGGGCCCTTCTACAACCTGGAAGGTCTCATCACTCATATCATGGTTCAAGGGACAGCCGTGGATGAGCCTACAGATGACGCTGAATCTGATGAAGCGCCTGCACCGCCGAAGCCAAAGAAACTGAAGAAGCCTAAAGCTTCAAAGCCTGCTCCTACACCAAAGGTCTTACATGCGAAGACACTGGCTACTGCACCTCCTGAAGACAGTGTGCAGTCTGAAGATCTATCACGTATCTCCAAGAAGACTAAGATGAGAAATAATACTGATCAGGCACTGACTGCTGCTGCTATTCTGCACAATGACACCATTGATCTGTCCAGCGATAAATATCTTGCAGATGACGCTCTTGAGCAACTGATCAAGAGCAAGGAAGAAGCAGAGATCTTCAATGATTTGCCTCTCTTTGATGTGGCAATCATCCATAACTTCGTCGATGAGTGGTTTGACACACCCAACCTCAACTTTGAAGACCTGCAACTTCCAATTGGCCTCAGTGTCGCCTTCACTGGCGCCATTGCTTCTGAGCTAGCTCTAGCTCAGCGCATCGTTGAACTAAAGCAAAAGATCGACTATGAGAAAGCTCAGTTCAAGAAGCACATGGCCAAGCTCAGGGTGCAAGATGTCAAAAACTTCAAGATCATGCTGCACGAGCTCAAAGAAGCCTTTCTCAAGAAGCATGCAGAAGCTCAAGGTTCTCGTGAGCGCATGAAGAGCCTGGCTGACAAGTGTGTGCAATCCTACAATGAGGCTGAGAAGCGCAAGGCTCTTGGTCGTCCTGGCATCGACCCAAGAATGGCTGCAAAGAAGAAGAAGCCCTCAACTGACCAATCTGCACCTTCGAGGCAGGAAGAACCTCGCATAGTCTTCCCAAGCAGCATGACTGGCTCGAAGCCAAAGGTCAGGTCAACTGCTTCAGAACTGAAGAAGACAAGGACTGCTGAGGATGAAGCCAGAAAAAGGAAAAATCCTGATGCTTCTAATGTCGCTCCTTCTAAGAAGAAGCGCAAGACCAAGAAGGATCGGGCTGCTCCCACAGAGCCCTTAGTTGTTGAACCCATCTCAATGGTTCGCCCTGCATCTGAACACCACGAGCGAACTCATCAGCATTGGCCGTCCTCCGACGCCAACTGCTCAGGATGCATCGTGGGCTAATCATGACGCCTGCTTCCACAGAGGCTCATGATGCCTGCTCAGGATGCACCAACTGGTTGTTCATGAGCCTGCGCCAACCAGTTGGTATCATCGCCTGTGCTCACGCACAGTGAACTCATCAGCATTGGCCGTCCTCTGACGCCAACTGCTCATGATGCATCATGGGCTGATCACCCATAGAGACAAGACACTCCAAGCTCTCCCCAACCGCAAGCAACCCCATCAGTGCAAGAAGAAGATGACTTTGAGGCCCAGCCAACTCCATCTCCACAGGCGTCGCCAGCGCTACGCAGGCTTCGCAAAGGACCAAGGCCTCAAGTCCCTCTTTCGAGCGTTCCAGAAGGAGAAGTGCCTCACCAATCTGTTGCACGTCAAGTGTTTCCAGATGCCACTCCTACTGTGAATGTCTCCGAGTCTGAGGCTAAAGCTGCTGAAGACATTCCGGCTGCATCAGCCGACGACAAACAAGAAGAAGAATGTGTCCCTACTCCCCCATTACTGAAGAAGCGGTTCTCAAGGATAACGTGTCTGTGCCCGACCCTCCAGCTCATCAAGTGGAGGTTGAGAATCTTGAGGCTGCCACCACCAACACAAATGAAGCCAATGACGTAGTCATGGCTGAAGCAAATGTGGAGCCTGCACCAACCAATGTGCCAGAAGCCAATGAAGCCAATGATGCAACTGCTCCTGAAGCCTCTGTTGATGCCACTGCTCTTGTTCCGCCACCAAGGCCACACACTATCGAGCAAGCATTCAACTATGGCCAACTTGTCACTATCAAATGGCCCTTTCTGACTCCTCCGCCTGTTGCTGGTCCTCAGTTTGACTATCACGTTGAGCACATGCCTCAGGTTCAGAAGCCAATACCAAGGTTGCCCAGGTTTCCAGGCACTGCATCTGCACCCGGATCATTCAATATCAATGGCTTCAAGGCACACAATACCTTCTTCAATAGCGCCAAGAACCCCTACTCAAAGGCAAGAATATCTTCTGATCGGTTCTGGAGCTATCAGCAGCGAAGTTATTACTCATGCATTCTGTACAATAAAGGTCGCATTTTCCCACATATGCGTCTTGACACTGAAGCCATAACTGGTCTGCCCTGTTTGGAAGAAGCTCTAGATTGCTTTAGAGAGTCTGGCTTGCTGTAGTTCGTCACTGATAAGGAGCACTGGAATGAAGAACTGCTGCTCCAATTCTATGCCACTCTTCATATCCGTGGCTACAACAGGGATCCGAAGACTTGGGTCCTTGAGTGGATGACAGGCAATGTTCATCACGAATCCAAAGGCTTTGATATCATTGAGCTTACTGGCCTGCCCACTCCAGGAGATCTGTATGAACCTGGTTGTCAGCTTTACAATGCTGCTATGGAAAGCATCTTCCACAAGCCTGAGCCCAATATGAGTCAGATGCTCAGCATGATGAAGCCTTTGCCTCCAGATACTGAATATCCTAAGGAGTTCTTTGTTGAAGACCTTGAGTATCTGCCACGTACTATCTATCACATCATAAGGCAAACTCTCTGGCCCATCAAAGGACACTCTCCACATGCCAAGCTAGAAGGCGCAATGAAGACTTTGGTCTTTCATATTCTTCATGGCAAAAGCTTCAATGCACAATATTTCTTCATTCGCCAGCTTGCTGCATCAGGATCTGACATTTTTGGCTTGAAGTTTTACGCTCCATGGATTATGCGGCTGATAAAACTACATTCAGCTGTCACCTATCCACCCTCTGCTCGTAATCATCGGATCTTTCTTCCTAACATTGATATGCCAGTTGAAGCCATCTATCCAGAGCCTGCCAAGGAGCCCCTTAGTCTTCAAAATGCTGAGAATCAAAGCTTCTCTCAAAACATTGAAGGAGTTCAAGCAGTCACTCATGTTTATCCTCTGGCTGGTACTACACGTGCACCTCATCATGCCATCACTGAAGCCACTGAAAGCACCATTGCCCAACGGCCCAAGAAGCAATCTTGTGTTCTAAATGACCGAGAGCTTCTGGTTGCCCTTCATCAGAAACAGGATAAGCATCATGACTGGCTGAAGCGCCAAATGCAAAGCCTCTTGGTGGACGTAAACAGGATTCGCAATCTTGCCACCAAGAATTCCTTTGTTGCATATGAAACCTGTCGGCGTACATGGAAAGGGCTGACGCTTATGTGCCCTGAGGATGATCTTCAAGGGGATGGCTTCTCTGAACGCTTCAAGTTTGACTCCACACCTCCAAGAAGGACTGTGCCGCGATGAACTCCGTCTCTTGAAGACTCTGAGTTCTCTTCGTCCACGGCAACTGTGAATGCCAGAGTGATCGATGATGAAGACGATGCTACTTCACCGCCCCGTACTTCTGCACGCATCGACACTGCCCCAAGTTCGTCTGCACCGCCTATCAACACCGACGACCCTGCTGCTTCACCTACTCCTCATGGGAACGAGTAGATGCTCTATGTCTTCAAACCTTTTTGGTCCTTACTGACAAAAGGGGGAGAAGCATATGAGTTTGATAGTCTTCAAGCGGGTCCATATGGCGGTGGTTTTATATTTTGCCTAGTGTTTACAACTCTTGCGTTTTGATACATTTGGTTCTTTGAGTTGTAACACTCAAACTCGATGGTCGTCTGCTACTTATTTGCTTTACTGTGATGCGATGATAAATTCCGCATGTGCGACGATAAATTCCGCACTTAGATCATTTTGCAGACGTCCATTTTTCATTATGCATGTCATTATCTTCACATACTTTTCATGCATGATGAATTGTCATCATAAGTTGAAGAGGATCTCCACAAGTACAACCTGCCATGTGCATTTGCATACCAAAAGCAAATTACTTATATGCACATCTTCAGGGGGAGCCTTTTCCACTTATGAAGACAATAACCTATCCTTTACAATTTCACATATTTTATTCCTCATTGAAAATTTCAACTAGTTTGTCATCAATCACCAAAAAGGGGGAGATTGTAAGTGCATCTAGTGCCACCCCTAGTTGGTTTTGGAGTATTGATGACAAACCTAGTTGAGGGACTAATGTGTTTGTGAGAATTGTAGGATAACACAGGTAGAAATCCCTAATTGATTCGGTTTTCCTACCAGAGATGACCCCTAAAAATGTAAGAAGACATTGAAGACAAAGGCGGTATGTGAAGACATTCACATTGAAGACTATGACAAGAGAGGACATCGCATGAAGACTATGGAGCGCGAAGACTTAGTTCTTTCGTTGTTCTTTTTCTTCTTTGTTGAGTCATAGGAACCACCGTACTGTTAAGTGGGGTCCAAGAGAACCAGTCAGAATGACTGAAGTGATGCTTAACCAAAATCCTATGTCTTCGAGTGAAGACTATGAGAGCAAATCTTGTCCAGAGTTGGATAAGTCAGCTTTGCTTGTAGCCCAAGTAAAGTTGTCGTGTGTGTTTAAAATCTGACCGTTGGAACACATGTCAGTTCCTTAGTGACCTAGGGTCATTTCGGACAAATCAGGTCGGGTTGCCTAGTGGCTATAAATAGCCCACCCCCTACAACCATAAACGGTTGGCTGCTCATAGTTAGAGTACGGCTTTTGTCATTTGAGAGCAACCCACCTCGAAGCCTTTGAGAGAGAATTCCTTGCGAGGATAAAGCCCAAAAGACCCAAAGCCAAAGAGTGTTAGGCATCACTTAAGTCTTCCTGTCTGTGTGATCTGAAGACTTATTACACTTGAGGACTGTGAATCCTCCAGCCGGTTAGACGTCGCGTTCTGAGCATCCAAGAGTCATTGTGGATCGCCGGTGAACGAAGTCTGTGAAGGTTTGGAAGTCTACCTTGAAGACTTACCAGAGTGATTGAGCGAGGACTGGGTGTCCTTAGCTCAAGGGGAATAAGGTGAAGACGAGGTCTTCTAAGTTGAATCTCAGCCTCCCCAACCAGACGTACAGTTGTCACAGCAACTGGAACTGGTCCAACAAATCATTGTCTTCAACGAGTCACTGGTTTCATCCTTCCCTTCCCTTTGCTTACTGTTGGTCCTTGTGAAGTCATTGTACGATTGCATTATCTTTTGTCTTCACTGAGTGACTACTTGTTCTGATTGGCTTCACAATATCTTCCTACCTAATCTTACTGCCTAGTTGCTATTAGTCATTATGCTTTCACTTCATTGAATACTTGACTATGGTTTGCCTAGTGTAGTCTACTTTCCACTGCATGGTAATAGGTTTATTTCTATCGTTTGTCTTTGAAACTTCCATGTTTTGAAGACTTTCATAAAAATCGCCTATTCACCCCCCTCTAGTCGATCACTAGCACTTTCAGAAACCTATATCAGCCACGTAAAAACTTGCAACAACAATTAGAGGACGTCTAACTTGTTTTTGCAGCATGTGCCGTGTGATGTGATATGGCCAAAAGGATGTGATGAATGATATACATGATGTATGAGATTGATCATGTTCTTGTAATAGGAATCACGACTTGCATGTCGATGAGTATGACAATCGGCAGGAGCCATAGGAGTTGTCTTTATTTATGACCTGCGTGTCAACATAAACGTCATGTAATTACTTTACTTTATTGCTAAAGCGTTAGCCATAGTAGTAGAAGTAATAGATGACGAGACAACTTCAAGAAGACATGATGATGGAGATCATGGTGTCATGCCAGTGACAATGATGATCATAGAGCCCCGAAGATGGAGATCAAAAGGAGCAAATGATATTGGCCATATCATGTCACAATTTGATTGCATGTGATGTTTATCATGTTTTACATCTTATTTACTTAGAACGACGATAGCTTAAATAAGATGATCCCTCGTAATAATTTCAAGAAAGTGTTCCCCCTAACTGTGCACCGTTGCGAAGGTTCGTTGTTTCGAAGCACCACGTGATGATCGAGTGTGATAGATTCTAACGTTCGAATACAACGGGTGTAAGCCAGATTTACACACGCAATACACTTAGGTTGACTTGACGAGCCTAGCATGTACAGACAAGGCCTCGGAACACGGAAGACCAAAAGGTCGAGAATGAGTCGTATAGAAGATACGATCAACATGAAGATGTTCACCGATGTTGGCTACTCCGTCTCACGTGATGATCGGACACGGCCTAGTTAACTCGGATCATGTTTCACTTAGATAAGTAGAGGGATGTCTATTTGAGTGGGAGTTCATTGAATAATTTGATTAGATGAACTTAATTATCATTAACTTAGTCTAAAATCTTTACACTATGTCTTGTAGATCAAATGGCCCACGCTAATGTTGCCCTCAACTTCAATGCGTTCCTAGAGAAAACCAAGCTGAAAGATGATGGCAGCAACTATATGGACTGGGTCCGGAACCTGAGGATCATCCTCATAGCTGCCAAGAAAGATTATGTCCTAGAAGCACCGCTAGGTGACGCACCCATCCCAGAGAACCAAGACGTTATGAATGCTTGGCAGTCACGTGCTGATGATTACTCCCTCGTTCAGTGCGGCATGCTTTATAGCTTAGAACCGAGGCTCCAAAAGCGTTTTGAGAGACACAGAGCATATGAGATGTTCAAAGAGCTGAAAATGGTTTTCCAAGCTCATGCCCGGGTCGAGAGATATGAAGTCTCCGACAAGTTCTTCAGCTGTAAGATGGAGGAAAATAGTTCTGTCAGTGAGCACATACTCAAAATGTTTGGGTTGCATAACCGCTTGACTCAGCTGGGAGTTAATCTCCCGGATGACACGGTCATTGATAGGATCCTTCAGTCGCTTCCACCGAGCTAGAAGAGCTTTGTGATGAACTTCAATATGCAGGGGATGGAAAAGACCATTCCTGAGGTATATTCAATGCTGAAATCAGCAGAGGTGGAAATCAAAAAGGAACATCAAGTGTTGATGGTGAATAAAACTACTAAGTTCAAGAAAGGCAAGGGTAAGAAGAACTTCAAGAAGGACGGCAAGGGAGTTGCCGCGCCCGGTAAGCAAGCTGCCGGGAAGAAGCCAAAGAATGGACCCAAGCCCGAGACTGAGTGTTTTTATTGCAAGGGAAGTGGTCACTGGAAGCGGAACTGCCCCAAATACTTAGCGGACAAGAAGGCCGGCAACACTAAAGGTATATGTGATATACATGTAATTGATGTGTACCTTACCAGTACTCGTAGTAGCTCCTGGGTATTTGATACCGGTGCGGTTGCTCACATTTGTAACTCAAAGCAGGAGCTGCGGAATAAGCGGAGACTGGCAAAGGACGAGGTGACGATGCGCGTCGGGAACGGTTCCAAGGTCGGTGTGATCGCCGTCGGCATGCTACCTCTACATTTACCTACGGGATTAGTTTTTAACCTCAATAATTGTTATTTAGTTCCAGCTTTGAGCATGAACATTGTATCAGGATCTCGTTTAATTCGAGATGGCTACTCATTTAAATCCGAGAATAATGGTTGTTCTATTTATATGAGTTATATGTTCTATGGTCATGCTCCGCTGGTGAATGGTTTATTCTTAATGAATCTCGAACGTAATGTTACACATATTCATAGTGTGAATACCAAAAGATGTAAGGTTGATAATGATAGCCCCACATACTTGTGGCACTGCCGCCTTGGTCACATAGGTGTCAAACGCATGAAGAAGCTCCATGCCGATGGACTTTTGGAGTCTCTTGATTACGAATCATTTGACACGTGCGAACCATGCGTCATGGGTAAAATGACCAAGACTCTGTTCTCAGGAACAATGGAGCGAGCAACCAACTTATTGGAAATCATACATACTGATGTGTGCGGTCCAATGAGTGTTGAGGCTCGCGGTGGCTATCGTTATGTTCTCACCCTCACTGATGACTTGAGTAGATATGGGTATGCCTACTTAATGAAACACAAGTCTGAGACCTTTGAAAAGTTCAAGGAATTTTAGAGTGAGGTTGAGAATCAACGTGACAGGAAAATCAAGTTCTTGCGATCAGATCGTGGGGGAGAATACTTGAGTCACGAATTTGGCACACACTTAAGAAAATGTGGAATAGTTTCACAACTCACGCCGCCTGGAACACCTCAGCGTAATGGTGTGTCCGAACGTCGTAATCGCACTCTATTGGATATGGTGCGATCTATGATGTCTCTTACTGATCTACCACTGTCATTTTGGGGCTATGCTTTAAAGACTGCCGCATTCACTTTAAATAGGGCTCCGTCGAAATCCGTTGAGACGACACCGTATGAATTATGGTTTGGGAAGAAACCTAAGTTGTCATTTCTAAAAGTTTGGGGATGTGATGCTTATGTCAAGAAACTTCAACCTGAAAAGCTCAAACCCAAATCGGAAAAATGCATCTTCATAGGATACCCTAAAGAAACTATTGGGTATACCTTCTACCTCAGATCCGAAGGCAAGATCTTTGTTGCCAAGAATGGGTCCTTTCTAGAGAAAGAGTTTCTCTCGAAAGAAATAAGTGGGAGGAAAGTAGAACTTGATGAAGTATTACCTCTTGAACCGGTAAGTGGCGCAGCTCTAGAAAATGTTCTTGAGGTGCCTGCACCGACTAGAGAGGAAGTTAATGATGATGATCATGAAACTTCAGATCAAGTTGCTATTGAACTTCGTAGGTCCACGAGGACACGTTCCGCACTAGAGTGGTACGGCAACCCTGTCTTGGAAATCATGTTGTTAGACAACGGTGAACCTTCGAACTATGAAGAAGCGATGGCGGGCCCGGATTCCGACAAATGGCTGGAAGCCATGAAATCCGAGATAGGATCCATGTATGAAAATGAAGTATTGACTTTGATTGACTTGCCCGATGATCGGCGAGCCATAGAAATTAAATGGATCTTTAAGAAGAAGACAGACACAGATGGTAATGTAACCATCTATAAAGCTCGGCTTGTCGCTAAGGGTTATCGACAAGTTCAAGGGGTTGACTACAATGAGACTTTTTCACCCGTAGCGAAGCGGAAGTCCATCCGAATCATGTTAGCAATTGCCGCATTCTATGATTATGAGATATGGCAAATGGACGTCAAAACGGCATTCCTTAATGGTTTCCTTAAGGAAGAATTGTATATGATGTAGACGGAATGTTTTGTCGATCCTAAGAATGCTGACAAGGTGTGCAAGCTCCAACGCTCGATTTATGGGCTGGTGCAAGCATCTCGGAGTTGGAACATTCGTTTTGATGAGATGATCAAAGCGTTTGGGTTTACGCAGACTTATGGAGAAGCCTGCATTTACAAGAAAGTGAGTGGGAGCTCTGTAGCATTTCTCATATTGTATGTGGATGACATACTGTTGATGGGAAATGATATAGAATTCTTGGAAAGCATAAAGGCCTGCTTGAACAAGTGTTTTTCAATGGAGGATCTTGTTGAAGCTGCTTATATATTAGGCATCAAGATCTATAGAGATAGATCGAGACGCCTCATTGGTCTTTCACAGAGTACGTACCTTGACAAGATATTGAAGAAGTTCAAAATGGATCAGTCAAAGAATGGGTTCTTGCCTGTATTGCAAGGTATGAGATTGAGCACGGCTCAATTCCCGACCACGGCAGAAGATAGAGAAAAGATGAGTGTCGTCCCCTATGCCTCGGCCATAGGGTCTATCATGTATGCTATGCGGTGTACCGGACCTGATGTAAACCTTGCCATAAGTTTGGTAGGAAGGTACCAAAGTAATCCCGGCATGGAACACTGGACAGCGGTCAAGATTATCCTAAAGTACCTGAAGAGGACTAAGGATATGTTTCTTGTTTATGGAGGTGACGAAGAGCTCGTCGTAAAGGGTTACGTCGATGCTAGCTTCGACACAGATCTGGATGACTCTAAGTCACAACCGGATACGTGTATATTTTGAATGGTGGGGCAGTAAGTTGGTGCAGTTGCAAGCAAAGCGTTGTGGCGGGATCTACATGTGAAGCGGAGTACATGGCAGCCTCGGAGGCAGCACAAGAGGCAATCTGGGTGAAGGAGTTCATTACCGACCTAGGAGTCATACCCAATGCATCGGGCCCGATGACTCTCTTCTGTGACAACACTGGAGCTATTGCCCTTGCCAAGGAGCCCAGGTTTCACAGGAAGACTAGGTGTCGGTGTCAAAACCGGCAGATCTCGGGTAGGGGTTCCTGAACTGTGCGTCTAGGCTGGATGGTAACAGGAGGCAAGGGATACAAAGTTTTACCCAGGTTCGGGCCCTCTTGATGGAGGTAAAACCCTACGTCCTGCTTGATTAATATTGATGATATGGGTAGTACAAGAGTAGATCTACCACGAGATCAGAGAAGCTAAACCCTAGAAGCTACCCTATGGTATGATTGTTGTTCTGTATGTTGTCCTACGGACTAAAACCCTCCGGTTTATATAGACACCGGAGAGGGTTAGGGTTACACAAAGTCGGTTACAATGGTAGGAGATCTATATATCCGTATCGCCAAGCTTGCCTTCCACGCCAAGGAAAGTCCCTTCCGGACACGGGACGAAGTCTTCAATCTTGTATCTTCATAGTCCAGGAGTCTGGCTGAAGGTATAGTCCGGCCATCCGGACACCCCCTAATCCAGGACTCCCTCAGTAGCCCCTGAACCAAGCTTCAATGACGACGAGTCTAGTGCGCAGAATGTCTTCGACATTGCAAGGCGGGTTCCTCCTCCAAGTACTTCATAGAAGATTTTGAACACAAAGATAGTGTCCAGCTCTGCAAAATAAGTTTCCACATATTGCCATAGAGAGAATAATATTTACACAAATCTAATCTGCTAACGTATTCCGTAGTGTGACGCACCACGGCCAAGCCTTTATTCGAATCGTTTTATTATCCCACCTCAGCGTGTCACGCGAGGCGGTTTCCTTGGCACGTCTTGTTAAAGCAGAGATCGTGTCCCCTTATTCCGGGATTCTCATCAATACGGGCGTGGGTAACCCAACCGCGCCATTGATTACGGCGCTTGGAGATAAGCGAGTTTTACCAGGCTGGTGGGGACACGTAGTTGCGTCCACCCATATAAGGGGATAAGGATCCACCTTTTCACCTACGCCTTCTTCCTCCTTTGCCTATCCATTTTCGCGCACTCGAGCTCCAGCGCCCAAGTCCGCACTCCCCACCTCAACCTTCTCCAGCCATGTCCGGAGCGGGAGGCAAGTGGATGGTCTCCTCCGTCACAGAGGGACACATCAAAAAACTGAGGAAGGCCGGATACTTGTCTAACGACATCGCGTACCGGCTTCCCGAAGAGGGGCAGCTCCTCCCCACCCCAAGGCCCCATGAGAGGGTAGTGTTCCTTCCCCACTTCCTCCATGGACTGGGCTTTCCTATCCACCCATTCGTCCGGGGACTCATGTTCTACTACGGCCTGGATTTCCTTGATCTGGCCCCGAACTTCATCCTCAACATCTCGGCATTTATCATCGTGTGCGAGGCCTTCCTCCGCATCCGCCCCCATTTCGGCCTATGGCTCAAGACTTTTAATTTCAAGCTGAAGGTGGTGCGCGGCAACCAGGCGGAGTGCGGAGGCGCCATGGTGGGCAAGATGCCCAACGTCTTATGGCTCGAGGGCTCCTTTGTGGAGACCCTGAAGGGGTGGCAATCGGGGTGGTTTTACATCACTGAGCCGCGCGACCCTGAGTGGGTCACAGCCCCCGAGTTCCGGTCCGGACCCCCAACGCGGCTCACATCCTGGAAAGAGACGGGCCTGTCATGGGGCAGCAAAAGAGAGGTGACTGGACTGCAAACATGCATCCAAACCCTGGTGGACAAGCAGCTCAAGCTCGTCAACGTAGTCCAGGTTATGCTCGTCCGCCGGATCCTCCCGTGTCAACAACGGGCCTTCAATCTATGGGAATTCAACCCGGTGCAGCACCGAACTCTGAGAAGGCTCTTTGACACGATGTACGAAGATGCTTGGAAGGTGCTTTTCAAGGGCGCCGAGGCTCCTGCATCCACTACCGAGGATCGCGGATTCAGCGCGCAGCGTCACGCTAGCGCGGTAAGTTGTTTGTACCTTTTTCAGGGTATTAGTTTTTCATAGTTTAACTCTATGTGGGATCTAAGCTCCCTTACCTTTGACAGGATTGGCAGGCGAAGTCCGGACAGATCGACTGTCCGGCTCCTTTGCCCGAAGACCCAGCCGATGCCCGCTTGGCGAAGCTGCTGGTTCTGGCACCCTATGTGGTGCCGGAGAAGAAGGCCACGGGGACTCGAAAAAGTGCCCGGCGCCAGGAGGTGTCGGGTTCATCATCCGACGTTTCCAAGGCGCATTCCTCCCGTGAAGACGAGGAGGAGGAAGAAGGGACCTCTCCCCCTCCAGCGGGGGGAGGGAAGAAAAGGAAGGCCGCCCTCACCGGGGAGGCCGAAGGGTCCAAGAAGGGGAAAACCCTTCCTCTGGACCACTCCACCAACGCCGACGACGGCGGAGAGGAGTGGCCACTCAGGGCCAAGCCCCTGGCGAAATCGTAAGTATCCGGATACCAGAGTAATTCATAGTATTCCTTTATTGCACAGCTTTCCCTTATGTCGAATATGTTTATGCAGCCCAACCAAAGACCGGCTCGACGCGTCGTCGAGCGGTTCACTGGACTCGTCGGATGTGAATTCACTTCCGACGGCTACCTCCCCCCGCCCTACGAACGACACCGAAGTGTTGTCCCAACAGGTTCCAAGCTAGGAGGAGGTGGTCCTGGAGGCGCCGCAAGGCGACCTCCCGGACTCCAGGAGTAAAGGGGATAAAACCCCCCAGGGTTCCAAGTCCGGCTCTAGGCCGGAAACCACTCCGGAACCTTCAAAGGTTCCAGAGTCCGGCGGGCGACCTCCTTCCAAGAGGAGCAAGCCCACCGTGCCGGTGACCCCCCGTCCAACCGGAGGCGCCAGACAATCTGTTGGAGGTGCTCAAAGGCGCCTCCATCGATGAGGAGCACCGCACCATTATGAGTGCAGTGGTCCAGAAGATTCAGTCCGCCAAGAGCGGACTGACTGAAGCTTGTACTAGCCTTTTAACAGGCTTTGAGGTAAGTAAATAATGTGTAAATAATATTACTGCATAGACAGTAGCCCTTGATGCTCTGTTTGGCGTTCGGGAAGAAAAGCCGAAGAGAGGATCAAATAAAATTCACAGGAGTCTAACAAAAAGGAGTCAATATGCGTATGCAGGCTTCTTTGCTGGCGTCCGCCGCACTGACTGCGGAAGTGGACACGCTAAAGCAGAACCTCGAGCAGTCCGAGCAAGAGCTCGGGCGTGCCAAGAAGCAGCTTGAGGACAAGGAAGGTAAGAAATACCTTGTTTAAATATATATATATATATATAAAGTGCAATTGCAAAAAATGACAGGATTATCGTGGCTATTGTAGGGGCCACGTCGGAGGTGGCGACCCTTAAGCAAGCGCTGGTCGAGGCCGATAAGAGGGCGGCCACGGAGCGCACCGAGCGGGCGAAGTATGAGGCCCAGGTTGGCAAGGTGCGGCAAGAGCTCCAGGCTCTCATGAAAAAACATGAGAGTTTGGAGCTTGACTCAAAGACGCGAGCGTCCGAGCTCGCGATGGCTATTGAAAATGCCAAGTCTGCCAAGGCCGAATCCCAGAAGACCCTCCAGGAGTTGGATGCGGTGAAAAAGATAGCGGCGGGTAAGGCATTATTTACGCAAAGCAAACACACAAACGTGAGCTACTTGTTACTTACCCGAATCCGGAGCTCTCCAGGAGCATTTGTAGATCTTCTCCGTAGCGTGTCCGATGCCGCCGCATTCTATCGAGCCGAGGAGGGCAGCTCGACAGAGAAGGTGTTCTGGTCTCAGTATTCTGAGGCCAGACACCCCGTGCCCCTGAGCGACCAGCTGAAGCAACTGGTCGAGCTCCACAAGGCGGCCGAACAGGCCATGAAGTGCCTCATAGTTCGGATGTGGCCTAGAGAGGCTCTGCCTGGGAGCTATTTCGGGCTGGTGCGGCGGCTGGTGGGGGCTGTCCAAGGCTCGAAGTCATCAAGCGCTCCGTCTGCATTGAAGGTGCCCGTAGGGCCCTTGCCCGTGCTAAGGTGCACTGGGGCAAGCTGGATGCTGAGAAGCTTGTGAAGGACGGGCCACCGCCAGGGAAAGAGCATCGCAAGCCCGAGAATTATTATACGGATGTTCTGAAGGGTGCCCGCCTTGTGGCGGATGAATGTTCTAGGGATGTAATTTCTGAGTAAAACTCGCTTGTTTTGTTCTGTGCACTGAAAACTTGTTCATATGCTCTAAGCAATGCTGTTGGAATTTAAAATATTACCTTCTGTGCGGCTGTTTATCAATTCTGAGAGATGGCGAGTCGTCGGCTTCTGCCCCCGTGCCGCTAGTGCTGGGGTGTTCGGGGATAAACCTGAGCGCTCTTTTTCCCATGTTTGGGTCCTTCGAGGGAGGCGCTCAGCACAACGAACAAGGCAATCGGACTATAATGCGTGAACACTCTCACTTAGCCATAGAATTCTATAATTTTAAATTTCGGCGAAGCCCCTGGTATTTGGAAGACCGAGTTCGGGGCGCTATCCACGCCTTGGCCGGACAGAGCCGACTCCTCGCTCTAAGCGGCATAAGTCTTTAGGGACTCGAAAAACCTCTCGAACAACGACCGGCTCTCGCTTCACCATGACAGTCAGTTTTAGCTTTCTCTACTAAGGTGCTCGACCCAGCTCAACTGGGGCACAATCGCAGTAGTTCTCCTAGTGCTACATTAGCCGATATAGCGGAACGTAAGGCACCAAAACATAGGAGCCGGGCAAACCCAACTATTGACCCAAGACATGATCCGGAGCCGATGCATATAATGCTATAAGTTCGGGGTGCCGCACTTGTTAAAGTGTTCGGACTTCTCACACCATATTGAGGGGTACTAAAGCCCCTGGCGTATTTTGGCCGTACCAAAGTGTATGGGTGCAACATGTCGTTAAGGAACATATATTTGTAAAAAAAGAGTAATGCAAAAATAGACAAAAGCTATGCATTGTTTATTGAAAAGGGTTGCGATCAAAGCAGAACGATACAAAATAATGCGATAAGCAAAAGGTTGGACTATTTAACATGTCCGTTCCAGGGGCAGGCTGCGGAATGGTATGCGAAACAGGTATACTGCTCGTGATAGAGACCACCAGGGAGTTCCGTAATGCGGCATGGCTTGTCCGCTTCCCTGGTTCTTGCATCATTTGTGCGGCAATTGAACTGCCGAACAGGCCTTCCGAAGAATGGAGTCCTGAAAGTAAGAGAAAATTAAAAAAATCGGCAGCCCCTGGTGCAGTTTAAGCCGTGTTTCGGGCGTGCCGTGATGGTGCCCCTCCCCCTGTACCCATGGTTTTTCTAGAGCGTAGTTATGTACGCGAAGCACTGGTGTCGCATTTTTGCAAGGGCTGGGGTTGGGGCCGCATTGCTACGCATGCTCGGAACGTGCCAGGCGGTCTTATTGTAGGTTACTCCGGGTGCGCTTGACGGTGTCCGGACGTTTAATGGCCGGACTGGAGAACTGCCTGGAGAGGCTGCTTTGTACTTCCGCTGCAAGGGCCGCCGTGTGCTCCTCCATTCGGAGGGAGGGTTTTGTGTTTCCATTGACCGTAATTACTCCTCGAGGGCCTGGCATCTTGAGCTTAAGGTATGCGTAGTGCGGTACGGCATTGAACTTGGCGAATGCGGTTCGCCCGAGCAGTGCATGATAGCCACTGCAGAATGGGACTATGTCGAAGATTAACTCCTCGCTTCGGAAATTATCCAGAGATCCAAAGACCACTTCAAGTGTGACCGAGCCTGTACAGTTGGCCTCTACACCTGGTATTACGCCTTTAAAGGTCGTTTTGGTGGGCCTAATCCTCGAGGGATCTATGCCCATTTTTCGCACTGTATCCTGGTAAAGCAGGTTCAGGCTGCTACCGCCGTCCATAAGGACTCTAGTGAGATGAAATCCGTCAATAATTGGGTCTAAAACCAATGCGGCGAATCCGCCATGACGGGTGCTAGTGGGATGGTCCCTTCGATCAAAGGTGATCGGGCAGGAGGACCATGGGTTGAACTTTGGGGCGACTGGCTCTATCGCGTATACGTCCCTTAACGCGCGCTCCCGCTCCCTCTTGGGGATGTGGCTTGTGTATATCATGTTCACCGTCCGCACTTGTGGGGGAAAACCCTTCTGTCCACTGTTGTTCGGCGGCCGGGGCTCCTCGTCGTCATCTCTATGCAGCCCCTTGTCTTTATTTTCGGCATTTAACTTGCTTGCCTGCTTGAACACCCAGCAATCCCTGTTGGTGTGATTGGCCGGCTTTTCGGGGGTGCCATGTATCTAGCACAAGCGGTCGAGTATTCGGTCCAAACTGGACGGACCCCTAGGATTTCTTTTGAATGGATTTTTTTGCTGACCGGATTTATAGCCTCTGAATCCGGCATTAACTGTCGTATCCTCAGCATTGTCGCCATTAATTCGGTGCTTCTGCTTGTTGCGGCGCGACCTGCGACTACTGTCCCTGGTATCCGAATTACCAGGTTCTTGGTCATATTGTTGCTACGAGCAAGCCAGTTGTCTTCTCCCGCGCAAAAGCGGGTCATGAGTGTCGTGAGTGCTGCCATAGATTTCGGCTTTTCCTGTCCAAGGTGCCGGGCAAGCCACTCGTCACGGATATTGTGCTTGAAGGCTGCTAGGGCCTCTGCGTCCGGACAGTCGACTATTTGATTTTTTTCTTTGTTAGGAACCGTGTCCAGAATTGCCTGGCCAATTCCTCTGGCTGCTGAATTACGTGGCTTAGGTCATCGGCGTCTGGTGGTCGCACATAAGTGCCCTGGAAATTGTCAAGGAATGCAGCTTCCAGGTCCTCCCAACAACTGATTGATCCTGCTAGCAAGCTATTAAGCCAATGCCGAGCTGGTCCTTTAAGCTTGAGTGGGAGGTATTTGATGGCGTGGAGATCATCGCCGCGGGCCATGTGGATATGAAGGAGATAATCCTTGATCCATACCGCAGGATCTGTTGTGCCATCATATGATTCGATGTTTACGGGCTTGAAACCCTCGGGGATTTGATGATCCATTACTTCGTCTGTGAAGCATAGTGGGTGTGCGGCGCCTCTGTACTGGGCTATATCACGACGTAGCTCCAATGAGCTTTGTCTACTGTGTTCGGCCCTACCGGATTTGTGTCCGGCGTGACGGTTATCGTCTTGAGTCGTGGGGCGCCCACGCGATCCGTAGATCAATCTTGTTTGCCTTGCCTTGTCCTCCAACATATCTCGCAGGTCTGGCGCATTTTCCCGTGCCTTGGTACGGGGTGTGGCTTGAGTGGAGGGCCGAGAGGCCTCTCTGTCACGGCCATGAGGTGGCCGGTCAGCCGTATCAAGTGCTGGTGATGTAGGTTTAAGTGCTTCCTCCTCTAATCAGGGTAGCAACCTGCGCTTTGGGTAGCTCTTGGAGGGGCGTTCGAGTTTATGCTCTTCGGCTGCAAGGACTTCAGTCCATCTGTCGACTAGCAAATCTTGATCAGCTCTAAGCTGTTGCTGTTTTTTCTTGAGGCTTCTTGCCGTGGCCATAAGCCTGCGTTGAAAACGCTCTTGCTTGACGGTATCCTCTGGCACGACGAATTCGTCGTCATCGAGGCTTGCCTTGTCTTCGGAGGGAGGCATACAATTATTGTCCTCGACCTCTCTGTCTGCCGCTCTCTCATGAGCTCCATCCTCCTGTGCTGAATCTTGCTGGAGGGGGTTTTCTTCGGCACTCTCCGGAGTATTATTATCTCCCGTGCTGGAATCACCATATTTTCTTTGGCGGGATTTTGAGCGGCGCCGCTGACGCCGACGCTTAGGCTGTTTCTTGGAGGGGTCATCCTCCACTGTTCCATCGCCATCTCCTTCTTTTGGGGTGTCCACCATGTATATGTCATATGACGAGGTGGCTTTCCAGGGCCCAATAGGCGCTGGTTCTTCATCGTCTCCTGCATCGGCGTCCATACCGTCGATGTCTTCGGAGTCGAAGTCGAGCATGTCGGTTAAATCGTCGACAGTGGCTACAAAGTGGGTGGTGGGTGGGTTTTGAATTTCTTCATCGTCCGTATCCCAACCTTGCTAACCGTAGTCCGGCTAGGGCTCTCCTGATAAAGAGAGAGACTTTAGAGTCTTCAGAATATCACTGAAAGGCGAGTGCTGAAAGATGTCCGCGGCAGTAAACTCCATGATCGGCGCCCAATCGGGTTCAATTGGCAGGGGCGCGGAGGGTTCGGAGTCCGGAGAGGAGTCCGGCTCCTTGGAGTCACGAGTCTCGTGGAGTGCCGGGCTGGTGTTCGGCTCGATCGCCGTTGGGATCGCAGCCCCCGAGGCAACATCCAACCACCCATCCTCGATCGACGCAGTTGGCTCCGAATTAAGGGTCGAAGCCGATGCGGGTGCGGCCTCCAGGGCATTGTTCGGCGGCAGAGCTAGATCATGCTCGTCGTGACAGTGCGGCGCGCTCGGCAGTGGCTCGAATCCGTCGAAGATCAAGTCCCCGCGGATGTCAGCCGTGTAGTTTAAACTTCCAAATCTGACCCGACGGCCAGGGGCATAGCTTTCGATCTGCTCCAGATGGCCAAGTGAATTGGTCCGCAGTGCGAAGCCGCCGAAGACAAAGATCTGTCCGGGGAGGAAGGTGTCACCCTGGACTGCATCACTATTGATGATCGTAGGAGCCATCAAGCCTGACGGCGACGACACAGAGGAACTCTCAATGAAAGCACCAATGTCGGTGTCAAAACCGGCGGATCTCGGGTAGGGGGTCCCGAACTGTGCGTCTAGGCTGGTTGGTAACAGGAGGCAAGGGACACGAAGTTTTACCCAGGTTCGGGCCCTCTTGATGGAGGTAAAACCCTATGTCCTGCTTGATTAATATTGATGATATGGGTAGTACAAGAGTAGATCTACCACCAGATCGGAGAGGCTAAACCCTAGAAGCTAGCCTATGGTATGATTGTTGTTCTGTATGCTGTCCTACGGACTAAAACCCTCCGGTTTATATAGACACTGGAGAAGGTTAGGGTTACACAAAGTCGGTTACAATGGTAGGGGATCTATATATCCGTATCGCCAAGTTTGCCTTCCACGCCAAGGAAAGTCCCTTCCAGACACGGGACGAAGTCTTCAATCTTGTATCCTCATAGTCCAGGAGTCCGACTGAAGGTATAGTCCGGCCATCCGGACACCCCCTAATCCAGGACTCCCTCACCAGGCATATCAAGCGTCGCTTCAACTCCATTCATGAAAGTGTTCAAATGGAGACATAGATATTTGTAAAGTACATATGGACCTGAATGTGGCAGATCCGTTGACTAAACCTCTCCCTAGAGCAAAACATGATCAACACTAGAACTGCATGGGTGTTCGATTCATCACAATGTAACTAGACTATTGACTCTAGTGCAAGTGGGAGACTGTTGGAAATATGCCCTAGAGGCAATAATAAAATGGTTATTATTATATTTCTTTGTTCATGATAATTGTCTATTGTCCATGCTATAATTGTGTTATCCGGAAATCGTAATACATGTGTGAATACATAGACCACAACACGTCCCTAGTGAGCCTCTAGTTGACTAGCTCGTTGATCAGAAGATAGTCATGGTTTCCTAACTATGGACATTGGATGTCATTGATAACGGGATCACATCATTAGGAGAATGATGTGATGGACAAGACCCAATCCTAAGCATAGCTCAAAGATCGTGTAGTTCGTTTGCTATAGCTTTTCCGAATGTCAAGTATCATTTCCTTAGATCATGAGATTGTGCAACTCCCGGATACCGTAGGAGTGCTTTGGGTGTACCAAACATCACAACGTAACTGGGTGACTATAAAGGTACACTACAGGTATCTTCGAAAGTGTCTGTTGGATTGGCACGAATCGAGACTGGGATTTGTCACTCCGTATGATGGAGAGGTATCTCTGGGCCCACTCCGTAATGGATCATCATAATGAGTTCAATGTGACTAAGTGGTTGATCATGGGATCATGCATTACGGTACGAGTAAAGTGACTTGCCGGTAACGAGATCGAACGAGGTATTGGGATACCGACGATCGAATCTCGGGCAAGTAACGTACCGATTAACAAAGGGAATTGTATACGGATTGATTGAATCCTCGACATCGTGGTTCATCCGATGAGATCATCAAGGAGCATGTGGGAGCCAACATGGGTATCCAGATCACGCTGTTGGTTATTGACCGGAGAGTCGTCTCGGTCATGTCTGCGTGTCTCCCAAACCCGTAGGGTCTACACACTTAAGGTTCGGTGACGCTAGGGTTGTTGCGATATTAGTATACGGTAACCCGAAAGTTGTTCGGAGTCCCGGATGAGATCCCGGATGTCACGAGGAGTTCCGTAATGGTCTGGAGGTGAAAATTTATATATAGGAAGTCAAGTTTCGGCCATCGGGAAAGTTTCGGGGGTACTCGGTATTGTACCGGGACCACCGGAAGGGTCCCGGGGGTCCACCGGGTGGGGCCACCTATCTCGGAGGGCCCCATGGGCTGAAGTGGAAGGGGAACCAGCTCCTAGTGGGCTGGTGCGCCCCCCCTTGGGCCTCCCCCTGCGCCTAGGGTTGGAAACCCTAGGGGTGGGGGGCGCCCCACTTGGCTTGGGGGGCAAGCCACCCCCTTGGCCGGCGCCTCCCCCTTGGAGATTGGATCTCCTAGGGCCGGCGCCCCCCTAGGGACCCTATATATAGTGGGGGGGAGGGAGGGCAGCCGCACCCTAGCCCCTGGCCTCTCGCTCTCCCTCCCGTGACACTCCTCCCTCTCCCTGTGCTTGGCGAAGCCTTGTCGAGATCACCGTTGCTTCCACCACCACGCCGTCGTGCTTCTGGATCTTCAGCAACCTCTCCTTCCCCCTTGCTGGATCAAGTTGGAGGAGACGTCTTCCCAACCGTACGTGTGTTGAACGCGGAGGTGCCGTCCGTTCGGCGCTAGGTCATCGGTGATTTGGATCACGACGAGTACGACTCCATCAACCCCGTTCTCTTGAACGCTTCCGCGCGCGATCTACAAGGGTATGCAGATGCACTCCCCTCTCCCTCGTTGCTAGATGACTCCATAGATTGATCTTGGTGATGCGTAGAAAATTTTAAAATTCTGCTACGTTCCCCAACATATACATGACTTGAGCATCCATTGTCATATTTCTTTGCATGATCGTAAGATAGCTAGCATGATATTTTCATGGCTTGTTCGTTTTTTGATATCTTTGCTATGCTAGATCATTGCACATCCTGATACACTGCCAGAGGCATTCATATAGAGTCATATTGTTCTAGATATGAAGTTGTAATATTGAGTTGTAAGTAAATAAAAATGTGATGATCATCATTATTAGAGCATTGTCCCAGTGAGGAAACAGAGAGGCAAAAAAAAGAGAGCCCCCCAAAAAATAGAAAACAAAAAAGTGAAAAATAACAAAAAATGAGAGAAAAAGAGAGAATGGGCAATGATACTATCCTTTACCACACTTGTGCTTCAGAGTAGCACCATGTTTTTATATAGAGAGTCTCTTGAGTTATCACTTTCATATACTAGTGGGAATTTTCATTATAGAACTTGGCTTGTATATTTCGATGATGGGCTTCCTCAAATGCCCAAGGTCTTCATAAGCAAGCAAGTTGGATGCACACCTGCTTAGTTTTTAGTTTGAGATTTCATACACTTATAGCTCTTAGTGCATCCGGTGCATGGCAATCCCTACTCCTCGCATTGCCATCAATTGATGGGCATCTCCATAACCCATTGATTAGCTACGTCATGTGAGACTTTCTTCCTCTTTTGTCTTCTCCACACAACCCCCACCATCATATTCTACTCCACCTATAGTGCTATATCCATGGCTCACGCTCATGTATTGCGTGAAAGTTGAAAAGGCTTGAGAACATTAAAAGTATGAAACAATTTCTTGGCTTGTCATCGGGGTTGTGCATGATGAAACACTTTGTGTGATGAAGATGAAGCATAGCCAGACTATACGATTTTGTAGGGATAACTTTCTTTGGCCATGTTATTTTGAGAAAGACATGATTGCTTTATTAGTATGCAGGGCCACTGAGGGGCCTGTGCAGGAGGTGCGACCGCACAGGGCCTACAAATTTTAGGGGGGGCCGATTTGGGCCATGGTCAGTGAATAGTCCGAGTTTGGGCTGTTTTCATTATTCGTCAGTGGTTGAAGCTAGCCGATAACTGGGCTTCGTCACTCTCCCGAACTGGGCCTGGATGCGTGGTCATTATCCAGAACCCCAAGACGGGATCGATCGATCATGTCTGTGAGGGGATAAAAAAGTCTGTGAGGGGATCAAGGGATCTGCGGCTTCTGCGCATCTCGATTGGACCGCCTTGGTCAGTGTTGCTTCTAGATCCAATCGATTGATGACATGCCTGGTGTCAGTGTCAAAACCGGCGGATCTCGGGTAGGGGGTCCCGAACTGTGCGTCTAAGGTCGATGGTAACAGGAGACAAGGGACACGATGTTTACCAAGGACCGGGCCCTCTCGATGGAGGTTATACCCTACGTCCTGCTTGATTGATATTGATGAATAGGAGTATTACAAGAGTTGATCTACCTCGAGATCATAATGGCTAAACCCTAGAGGTCTAGCTCGTATGGCTATGATAATGAGTCTCCTCTATCCGGACTAAGTCCTCCGGTTTATATAGACACCAGGAGGATCTAGGGTTACACAAGGTCGGTTACAAAGAAAGGAATCTACATATCCGGTCGCCAAGCTTGCCTTCCACGCTAAGGAGAGTCCTATCCGGACACGGGTGCAGTCTTCGGTCTTCGTATCTTCATAGCCCATCAGTCCGACCCATGGCCAACAGGTCGGACGCCGGAGGACCCCTTAGTCCAGGACTCCCTTAGTAGCCCCTGAACCTGGCTTCAATGACAAGGTATCTGGCGCGTAGTGTTGTGTTCGGCATTGCAAGGCGGGTTCCTCCTTCCGAACTCCAAAATAGTCTGCGGACGAATTGATCATGTCTGAATCTGTAACACACACCACACACAACCGTAGAGAGAATATAATAATACACGAGTCCAATCCGCTGACAGCTTTTACAACATGACATCACGTCCATCCGGTCATAATTTCGAACCTTTTTTGCCTGCCGCTCCATGTTTTGAGACGTGGTTGCCATTGGCACGTCTTGTCAAAGTGGAGAACATGTCCCCATATTACAGGATTCTCATCAATACGGGCATGGGTAACCCAACTGTGCCGTTTACACAACCCTTGGGAATAGGCGAGTTTTAAGGCGAGCAAGGAGGCGTTTGATATTCGCGGCCTTTATAAGGGGATAAGGATTCGTCTTTACTCACCCCTGCCTTCTCCATCCTCCGCTCATCCATTCTACAGCTCCAGCGCCCAAGCCCTAGCTTCCCCTGCCGGAGAAAGCACTCCAACCATGTATGGATCCGGAGCTGGTGGCAAGTGGATGGCTTCTTCTGTTAAGAAGAAAGACATCAAGGAGCTTCGAGAGGCCGGATATCTGGCCAAGGAGATCGTTCACCATCTCCCGGCTGAAGGACGGATCGTCCCTACCCCAGAGCCCCATGAGAGGGTTGTATTTCTCGCACATTTCGTCCTTGGGCTGGGATTCCCTCTCCACCCGTTTGTCCGCGGACTGATGTTTTACTATGGACTGGACTTCCATGATCTAGCCCCCAACTTTATCCTCAACATCTCGGCATTTATAGTCGTTTGTGAGGCCTTCCTCCGTATCCCGCCTCACTTTGGCCTATGGCTGAGGACTTTCAATGTAAAGCCAAAGGTGGTGAAAGGCCAACAAGCAGAGTGCGGAGGCGCCATGGTGGGCAAGATGCCGAATGCTATATGGCCCGAAGGTTCCTTCGTGGAGACGATGAAGGGGTGGCAGTCGGGGTGGTTCTACATCACCGAGCCGCACGACACCAACTGGGTGGTTGATACGTCTCCAACGTATCTATAATTTTTGATTGCTCCATGCTATATTATCTACTGTTTTGGACTATATTGGGCTTTATTTTCCACTTTTATATTATTTTTGGGACTAACCTATTAACCAGAGGCCCAACCCCGAATTGCTGTTTTTTGCATATTTCAGTGTTTTGAAGAAACAGACTATCAAACGGAGTCCAAACAGAAAAATCCTTTTTGGAACGTGATTTTCTTCTCGGATAAGACCCAGGAGACTTGGACCCTACTCCAAGAAGTACCGGAGGTGGTCACGAGGGTAGGGGGCGCCCCCTACAGGGTGCGCCCTCCTGCCTCGTGGGCCCCTCGATGCTCCACCGACGTACTCCTTCCTCCTATATATACCCACGTACCCCCACACGATCAGAACAGGAGCCAAAAACCTAATTCCACTGCCACAACTTTCTGTATCCACGAGATCCCATCTTGGGGCCTGTTCCGGAGCTCCGTCAGAGAGGGCCGTCATCACGGAGGGCTTCTACATCATCATAGCCCCTCCGATGAAGTGTGAGTAGTTTACCTTAGACCTTCAGGTCCATAGTTAGTAGCTAGATGGCTTCTTCTCTCTTTTTGGATCTCAATACAATGTTCTCCCCCTCTCTCATGGAGATCTATTCAATGTAATCTTCTTCTTTTGCGGTGTGTTTGTTGAGACCGATGAATTGTGGGTTTATGATCAAGTCTATCTATGAACAATGTTTGAATCTTCTCTGAATTCTTTTATGTATGATTGGTTATCTTTGCAAGTCTCTTCGAATTATCTGTTTGGTTTGGCCAACTAGATTGGTAGTTCTTGCCATGGGAGAAGTGCTTAGCTTCGGGTTCGATCTTGCGGTGTTCTTTCCCAGTGACAGAAGGGGCAGCAAGACACATATTGTATCGTTGCCATCGAGGATAACATGATGGGGTTTATTTCATATTGCATGAATTTATCTCTCTACATCATGTCATCTTGCTTAAAGCGTTACTCTGTTTTTAACTTAATACTCTAGATGCATGCTGGTTAGCGGTCGATGAGTGGAGCAATAGTAGTAGATGCAGAATCGTTTCGATCTACTTGTCACGGACGTGATGCCTATATACATGATCATGCCTAGATATTCTCATAACTATGCTCAATTCTGTCAATTGCTCAACAGTAATTTGTTCACCCATCATAGAAAACTTATGCTCTCAAGAGAAGCCACTAGTGAAACCTATGGCCCCCGGGTCTATTCTCATCATATCAATCTCCATCACTTTAATCTTGTTTTGTTTTTACTTTGCCTTTTACTTTTCACTTTGCATCTTTATATCAAAAATACCAAAAAATATTATCTATCGGATCTACTTCCGTAAGTGACCGTGAAGGGATTGACAACCCCTAATCGCGTTGGTTGCGTTCAGCTCTTTGTGCTGTGTAGGTACGAGGGACTTGCGCGTGGCCTCCTATTGGATTGATACCTTGGTTCTCAAAAACTGAGGGAAATACTTACGCTACTTTGTTGCATCATCCCTTCCTCTTCGGGGAAAACCAACCCAAGCTCAAGACGTAGCAAGAAGGATTTCTGGCGCCGTTGCCGGGGAGTCTACGCAAAAAGTCAACATACCAAGTACCCATCACAATCCCTATCTCCCGCATTACATTATTTGCCATTTGCCTCTCGTTTTCCTCTCCCCCCAATTCACCCTTGCCGTTTTATTCGCCCTCTCTCTCCCTATCCTCCCTCTCTATTTGCCTCTTTTTGCCCATTTGCTTTTGTTTGCTCGTGTGTTGGATTGCTTGTTTGTCACAATGGATTAAGATACTACCAAATTGTGTGACTTCACCAATACCAACAATAATGATTTTCTTAGCACTCCGATTGCCCCTCTTGCCAATACTGAATCTTGTGAAATCAATACTGCTTTGTTGAATCTTGTTATGAAAGATCAATTCGCCGGCCTTCCTAGTGAAGATGCCACTACTCATCTGAATAGCTTCGTTGATTTATGTGATATGCAAAAGAAAAAAGATTTCGATAATGATGTCGTTAAATTGAAGCTATTTCCTTTTTTGCTTAGAGATCGTGCTAAAGCTTGGTTTTCGTCTTTGCCTAAAAATAGTATTGATTCTTGGAACAAGTGCAAAGATGCTTTTATCTCTAAGTATTTTCCTCCCGCTAAGATCATATCTCTTAGAAATGATATTATGAATTTTAAGCAACTTGATCATGAACATGTTGCACAAGCTTGGGAGAGAATGAAATTAATGATACGTAATTGCCCTACTCATGGTTTAAATTTGTGGATGATTATACAAAAATTTTATGCCCGATTGAATTTTGCTTCTAGAAATCTTTTAGATTCGGCCACGGGAGGCACTTTTAGGAGATGCTACTAAACTCCTAGATAATATTATGGTTAATTATTCTCAATGGCATACTGAAAGATCTCCTAATAAAAAAGTGCATGCAATAGAAGAAATCAATGTTTTGAGTGGAAAGATGGATGAACTTATGAAATTATTTGCTACTAAGAGTGTTTCTTCTAATCCTAATGATATGCCTTTGTCTACCTTGATTGAGAATAACAATGAATCTATGGATGTGAATTTTGTTGGTAGGAATAATTTTGGTAACAACGCTTATAGAGGGAATTTTAATCCTAGGACTTATCCTAGTAATCCTTCTAATAATTATGGGAATTCCTACAACAACTCTTATGGAAATTATAATAAGATGCCCTCTAATTTTGAATCTAATATTAAAGAATTTATTTCTTCGCAAAAGAATTTTAATGCTATGATTGAAGAAAAATTGCTTAAGATTGATGATTTGGCTAGGAACGTTGATAGAATTGCTCTTGATGTTGATGCTTTGAAACTTAGATCTATTCCACCTAAGCATGATATTAATGAGTCTCTAAAAGCCATGAGAATTTCAATTGATGAGTGTAAAGAAAGAACCGCTAGGATCCGTGCTTCCAAAGATGCCTTTATTAAAGCGTGTTCTTCTAATTCTTATGAAAATCAAGATGAAGATCTAAAAGTTATTGATGTGTCCCCTATCAAATCTTTGTTTTGCAATATGAATCTTGATGAAACTGAATATGATCTTCCTTTACCTAGAAGGCGTTCCAAAAATTCGGAGTATTTAGATCTTTATGATGAAATTGACGAAAGTGGGATTGAAATAAATAAAAATTTAGATGTTGCTAAACCCACTATATTGGATTTCAAGGAATTTAATTATGAAAGTTGCTCTTTGATTGATTGTATTTCTTTGTTGCAATCCGTGCTAAATTCTCCGCATGCTTATGGTCAAAAGAAAGCCTTCACCGAACATATTGTTGATGCCTTGATGCAATCTTATGAAGAAAAACTTGAGTTGAAAGTCTCTATCCCTAGAAAACTCTATGATGAGTGGGAACCAACTATCAAAATTAAAATTAAAGATCATGAGTTTTATGCTTTGTGTGATTTGGGTGCTAGTGTCTCCACTATCCCCAAAACTTTGTGTGATTTGCTAGATTTCCGCGATCTTGATGATTGCTCTCTAAACTTGCATCTTGCGGATTCCACTATTAAGAAACCTATGGGAAGAATTAATGATGTTCTTATTGTTGCAAATAGGAATTATGTGCCCGTAGATTTCATTGTTCTTGATATAGATTGCAATCCTTCTTGCCCTATTATTCTTGGTAGACCTTTCCTTAGAATGGTTGGTGCGATTATTGATATGAAGGAAGGGAATATTAATTCCAAATTCCATTAAAAAGGGCATGGAACACTTTCCAAGAAAGAAAATAAAATTGCCATATGAAACCATCATGAGAGCCACTTATGGATTGCCTTCCAAAGATGGCAATACCTAGATCTATCCTTGCTTTTATGCCTAGCTAGGGGCGTTAAACGATAGCGCTTGTTGGGAGGCAACCCAATTTTATTTTTTTGTTTTTTGTGTTTTTCTTCTGTTAGGGAATAAATAACCCATCTACCCTCGGTTTGGATGTGGTTTTGTGTTTTAATTAGTGTTTGTGCCAAGCTAGACCTATTGGATCTTCTTGGATGATAGTTATTTGATCTTGCTGTAATTTCCAGAAACTTGGCGTTCAGTGCCCGAATTACTAAAAATCATCAGAACGTGATAAAATACTGATTCCAATTTCTGCGGATCAATAAGCAAATTATCCAGGTCTTCTAATTTTGGTAGATTTTTTTGAGTTCCAGAAGTTTGCATTAATTACAGATTACTACAGACTGTTCTGTTTTTGACGGATTCTGTTTTTCGTGTGTTGTTTGCTTATTTTGATGAATCTATGGTTAGTAAAATAGTTTATAATCCATAGAGAAGTTGGAATACATTAGGTTTAACACCAAAATAAATAAAGAATGAGTTCATTACACTACCTTGAAGTGGTTTTATGTTTTCTTTCTCTAACGGAGCTCACGAGATTTCTATTGAGTTTTGTGTTGTGAAGTTTTCAAGTTTTGGGTGAGTTCTTTTGATGGATTATGGAACAAGGAGTGGCAAGAGCCTAAGCTTGGGGATTCCCATGGCACCCCCAAGATAATCCAAGGACACCAAAAAGTCAAAGCTTGGGGATGCCCCGGAAGGCATGCCCTCTTTCGTCCACTTCCATCGGTAATTTACTTGGAGCTATATTTTTATTCACCAACATGATATGTGTTTTGCTTGGAGCGTCTTGTACTATTTGTGTCTTTGTTTGTTAGTATGCCACAATCATCCTTGCTGTACACACCTTTTGAGAGTCATCTATGAATTAAAATTTGATAGAATACTCTATGTGCTTCACTTATATCTTTTGAGCTATGTAGTTTTGCTCTACGTGCTTCACTTATATCTTTTGAGCGTTAAAATTTTGCTCTATGTGCTTCACTTAGATCTTTTAGAGCATGGTGGTGGTTTGTTTTAAAGAAACTATTGATCTCTCAGTCTTCACTTAAATTATTTTGAGAGTCTTAATAGCATGGTAATTTGCTTAATATAAATATGCTTGGTGTTCAAGATATGTGAAATTTTGTTTTGAGTGCGTTGAATACTAAGAGAAGATTGAAGCATGATAATTGTTTTGAGATATGGAGGTGATAATATTAGAGTTATTCTAGTTTAGTAGTTGTGAATTTAAAGAATACTTGTGTTAAAGTTTGTGATTCCCGTAGCATGCACGTATGGTGAACCGTTATGTGATGAAGTCGGAGCATAATTTATTTATTGATTGTCTTCCTTATGAGTGGCGGTCGGGGACGAGCGATGGTCTTTTCCTACCAATATATCCCCCTAGGAGCATGCGCGTAATACTTTGCTTTGAATACTAAGAGAAGATTGCTCCATGCTATATTATCTACTGTTTTGGACTATATTGGGCTTTATTTTCCACTTTTATATTATTTTTGGGACTAACCTATTAACCGGAGGCCCAGCCCAGAATTGCTGTTTTTTTGCCTATTTCAGTATTTCGAAGAAACAAAATATCAAACGGAGTCCAAACAGAAAAACCCTTTTTGGAACGTGATTTTCTTCTCGGATAAGACCCGGGAGACTTGGACCCTACTCCAAGAAGTACCGGAGGTGTTCACGAGGGTAGGGGCGCCCCCCCCCCTACAGGGCGCGCCCCCTGCCTCGTGGGCCCCTCGTTGCTCCACCGACGTACTCCTTCCTCCTATATATACCCACGTACCCCCAAACGATCAGAACAGGAGCCAAAAACCTAATTCCACCGCCGCAACTTTCTGTATCCACGAGATCCCATCTTGGGGCCTGTTCTGGAGCTCCGCCAAAGAGGGCCGTCATCACGGAGGGCTTCTACATCATCATAGCCCCTCCGATGAAGTGTGAGTAGTTTACCTCAGACCTTTGGGTCCATAGTTAGTAGCTAGATGGCTTATTCTCTCTTTTTGGATCTCAATACAATGTTCTCCCCCTCTCTCGTGGAGATCTATTCGATGTAATCTTCTTCTTTTGCGGTGTGTTTGTTGAGACCGATGAATTGTTGGTTTATGATCAAGTCTATCTATGAACAATATTTGAATCTTCTCTGAATTCTTTTATGTATGATTGGTTATCTTTGCAAGTCTCTTCGAATTATCCTTTGGTTTGGCCAACTAGATTGGTAGTTCTTGCCATGGGAGAAGTGCTTAGCTTTGGGTTCGATCTTGCGGTGTTCTTTCCCAGTGACAGAAGGGGCAGCAAGACACGTATTGTATCGTTGCCATCGAGGATAACAAGATGGGGTTTATTTCATATTGCATGAATTTATCTCTCTACATCATGTCATCTTGCTTAAAGTGTTACTCTGTTTTTAACTTAATACTCCAGATGCATGCTGGTTAGCAGTCGATGAGTGGAGCAATAGTAGTAGATGCAGAATCGTTTCGATCTACTTGTCACGGACGTGATGCCTATATACATGATCATGCCTAGATATTCTCATAACTATGCTCAATTCTGTCAATTACTCAATAGTAATTTGTTCACCCACCGTAGAAAACTTATGCTCTCGAGAGAAGCCACTAGTGAAACCTATGGCCCCCGGGTCTATTCTCATCATATCAATCTCCATCACTTTAATTTTGTTTTGTTTTTACTTTGCCTTTACTTTTCACTTTGCATCTTTATATCAAAAATACCAAAAAATATTATCTATCGGATCTCACTTCCGTAAGTGACCATGAAGGGATAGACAACCCCTAATCGCATTGGTTGCGTTGAGCTCTTTGTGTTGTGTAGGTACGAGGGACTTGCGCATGGCCTCCTACTGGATTGATACCTTGGTTCTCAAAAACTGAGGGAAATACTTACGCTACTTTGCTGCATCATCCCTTCCTCTTCGGGGAAAACCAACGCAAGCTCAAGACGTAGCAGCGGTGGCCCTCGAATTTTGATCCGGAGCTCCGCTGCAGCTTACCTCCTGGCAAGAGAAGGGCCTCGCCTGGGGCTCTTCGAGCGAGCTGGCTGGGCTCCAGATGTGCATTTAGAACATGCTAACCAAGGGTATCAAACTCGTCAACGTGATCTAGGTTATGCTCATTCGCCGGATCCTTCCGTGCCAACACCGGACTTGCTATTTGTGGGAGTTCGATCCGGCCAAGCACCAGACGCTACGAGAGCTCTTCGGCACAATGCACGAAGATATCTGGAAAGTGCTCTTCAAGGCCGGTGAGACACCACCGCGCACGACCGAAGATCGTGGGCTCAGCTTAAAGCGCCAGGCCAATTCAGTAAGTTCTGTCATTTATTCAAGGTATAACCTTTGCTGGCATATTTTGGGAAGGAGTCTAAGCCTTCCAATTAATTTTCAAGCCTGGATCGACATAGCGGAGTGGATTAATTGTCACGCTCCACTTCCCAAAGACGAGGAAACCCCACTCCTAACGAAGATGCTATTTCTGGTGCCTTATGACGTTCCGGAGAAGAAGGCCAAGAAGACTACCAAAGGGAGCAGGAGTGGCCTTCACCGAAATGGCGCTTCGGACATATCGTCCGAAGACGAGACTGACTCTTCGGTCGCCGAAGACGACGGCGAGGAGGAAGAAGAAAGCGGCTTCCCCCGGAGGGGGGAAGAAGAAAAGAGAGGCCTCCACGAATCTGGAGGCGAAGGCGCCCAAGAGGGGGAAGGGCTCCCTTGTGGATAACTCCACATGGGATGTCGAAAGCAGTCCAGAGCAAATGCCCCGGACCAAGCCTCGGGCTGCCTCGTAAGTACCAAAACCATATGCACCTCCCCATACCTGGCCTTTCCAGTTTATAATATTAATATGTTTAAACTATGCCATTATAGTCCGGCCCACGATGGCTCCCCGCGATCCTCAACAGAGGATTTGCTAGACTCAAAGGAGATGGCTAGCATGTCTCCGCCGCCCACTCATTCTGCCTCACCCAAGGGTGATGACGAGGTGGCGTCTCAAAGGATCTTCCCAGACCGGGGGAGATTCCAGAAATCGTTAAGGTGGCGCCGCAGTTGACTCCTCGGCTGCCGGACACATGGGGGAAGAAGCCCCCATGGGGACTGCCAGTGGGGGCCAAGTTCTCTTCGGCTCTCAGCTGGATACCACTCCGGAGAGCTACACGGCTCCGGAGTCCAGCAAACGGCCCTCCTTGAAAGGAGGAGGTGTGCCTGTGCCACCGGTGACCTCTGTCCAACCAGAGGTACCGGATAGTCTGCTGGAAGCGCTGCGAGGCGCCTCCATTGTGGATGAGCACCATGCCCTCATGGGTACGGTGATCGAAAAGGTTCAGTCCGCCAAAAGCGGACTGACCAAGGTGTGCACTAGCCTTTTAATAGGCTTTGAGGTAACAATTGTAGAAAAAATATCACAATGTGGAAAGTAGCCCATGATGCTCTGTTCGGTGTCCGAAAAGGAAAAGTCGAACAAGGGATCAAAATAATTTTCGCAGGAGTCTAACATAATATGTCTATGTGAATAAGCAGGCATCACTGCTAGCTGCTGCCGCTCACACTGCGGAGGTCTCCAGTCTGAAGCAGAACCTAGACCGGGCCGAGAAAGAGCTCGGCCTCGTGAAGAAGCGGCTGGAGGACAACAAAGGTATGTAGTAATCTGCATGTATGTTTAGGAAGGATGAATGGTTCGTGCTGACTAAAGTGCCATGAACTTTATTAGGGCCACGACCGAGGTGGTGGCCCTCAAGAAGGCATTAGAGAAGGCCGAGGACAAAGCGGCCAAGGAACGCGCCGCGCGCGAGAAGCACGAGGCCCGGGTCGGAGAGGTTCAACAAGAGCTCGAGGACGCCGTCAAGAAGTGCGAGTCCTTGGAGCGTGATTCTAAGACACAAGTGTCCGAACTTGCGAAGGCCCTCCAGAGCGCACAGGAGGCACGAGCCGAAGCCCAGAGCGCCCTTCAAGAAATCCAGGCGGCTCAGAAGATCGCGATGGGTAAGGCTTTCATTATGCAAAGCAAGTCTGTGAAGGAAGTGTTCCTATTACTTACCCGAATTTGGAGCTCTCCAGGGGCGTTTACGGATTTGCCGCACAGCGTATCAGACGCTGCCGAGTTCTATCGAGCCGAGGAGGGGAGTTCTACGGAGAAGCTGTTCTGGTCTCAATATCTTGTGCCCGAACATCCGGTGTCCTTCAGCGACTAGCTGAAATAGCTGGTCGAGCTGCACAAGGCGGCCGAGCTAGCCATGAAGGAGCTGATAGTCTGACTGTGGCCTGCCGCGCTGATACCTAGTAGCTACTTCGGACTTGTGAAGCGGCTTGTTAATGCCTGCCCCCGGCTTGAGGTTATAAAGCGGTCGGTCTGTATCGAAGGTGCACGGATGGCCTTTGCCCGCATCAAAACACACTAGGTGAAGATGGACGCCAAGAAGCTAATGACCGAGGGGCCACCTGAGGGCAAGGAGCACTGCCGACCCAAGTTGTATTTTGATGGTGTCCTGGAGGGATCCCGCATTGTTGCGGATCACTATACGAAAGACACTATCTTTGAATGAATGTATGTGGTTTCCCTCTGCCTTGTATGATAAAACAAAGTGTTTATGCAATATAATTCTTGTTATGTTTTTAAATTTTTACTTCCTGTGTGGCCGTGTTGTATGAATTCTGAGGGTTAACCAGTCGTCAGCTTCTGCCCCCACGTAGATAGTACGGGGGTGTTCGGGATGGAATCTAAACAATCTTGATCCAATTAGATGGTCCTTGAAGGAGTTGTTTAGCGCAACGAACCAGACAACCTGACTATGCGGCTGTAACGCCCTCACTTAGCCATAGGAGTGCGACAATAAAAACATGGGCGCAGCCCCTAGTATCCGAACTAGAGTGCTATAAGCGTCTGATCGGGAAGTACCAATCCTTCGCGTAATGCGGAAGAAATCTCTAACGATTTGCAACCTCCGAACAGCTGACCGGATCTCGCCGCATTATGACAGTCAGTTTTCGGCTTTCTCTACTGAGGTGCTCCTTTGGATAAACCAAGGAACAATCATAGTAGTTCTCCCTTTACTACCTTAGCCGATATAGCGGAACGTAAGGTAGCAAGCACAGGAGCCGGGCAACCCAACTATTGACCAAAGACATGATTCAGAGCCAATGCATATAATGCTAAATTCGGGGTGCCGAACTATACTTATAAAAAGTGTTTGTACTTTTGTTGCCATAGTGTGGGGTGTTGTGCAGCCCCTGGCGAACATGAAACGTAGCAAAGTGTACGGGTGCGGCCTGATAGGGTTATCCACAGGGGAGCTGAAAAAAAAGAAAACATAAAAGATATGAAGGTAAAAAGCTAGGGTCCTACAGCTCCGGCCGCAAACTGTTCTCATTGTAATTTAATTAGTATGTCAAGGCGCATTGATACAGGTAGTGCGATAAGTAACAGGCTATTTGACATGCCGAAACCAAGGGAGAGCTGCATGTGGGTCCTGAAAAATAGGTAAAGTTATCGTTTAATGGAATCACCTAAAAAAGCCCCCCATATGTGTGTGTTTCTCACCGTCTTGGTGTGTTTATCCTTCAAGAGGACCGAAGACCATCAGATGGTGCCTGTGGGATTGAGACCTGAAAAGGAAACAAGTAAAAGTAAAAGTATGTGTGTATCCGATGTCGGTTGAGCCGTACTACAGACCACAAGCTAGCCATGCCTCTGTCAATGCCCATGGGATTTTGAGTGCATAGTTATGTACACGCGGCACGAATGCCACCACTTGATCGGAACTACGACGGAGGCCGGATTGCTAGTCGAGCTCCTGACGAGCTGAGCTCTCCTGTAGCAGAGTAGTTCAGACCCTCTTAACGGTGTCTGTGGGCTCGGCAGCCGAATTAAGGTTTTGCTTGAGAAGGCCGCTCTGTACTTCTGCTGCTAAGGCAGCTGTGTGCTCTTCTGTACGGAGGGAGTGTTCCGTATTTCCGTTGACCGTTATGATGCCTCACGGACCGAGCATCTTGAGCTTGAGATAATCATAGTGTGGTACTGCGTTGAATCGAGCAAACGCGGTTCGTCCGAGCAGTGCATGATAGCCGTTGCGGAATGGGACAGTATCAAAGATTAACTCCTCGCTTCAAAAGTTGTCCGGAGATCCGAAGACAACCTCTAATGTGATTGAGCCCGTACAGCGGGCCTCCACGCCTGGTATGACGCCTTTAAAGGTAGTCCTTGTAGGCTTGATCCTTGATGGGTTAATGCCCATTTTTCGTGTTGTATCCTGATATAGCAGATTAAGGCTGCTACCTCCGTCCATAAGGATGTGAGTCAGGTGGAACCCATCAATTATTGGGTCTAAGACCAGTGCGGCTGAGCCACCGTGACGGATACTGGTCGGATGATCTCGGTGATCAAAGGTGATCGGGCATGACGACCATGGATTGAATTTTGGGGCGACTGGCTCTATCGCGTAGACGTCCCCGAGCGCACGCTTGCGCTCCCTATTGGGGATGTGGGTAGCGTATATTATGTTCACCGTTTTGACCTGAGGGGGAAACTTCTTCTATCCCCCTGTGTTTGGTTGCTGGGGCTCTTCGTCATCGTCCTCGCTTTGCGATCCCTTTTCCCTGTTCTCGGCGTTCAATTTGCCCGCCTGTTTAAAAACCCAGCAATCTCTATTTGTATGATTAGGTGGCTTGTCTGGGGTGCCATGAATCTGGAATGGACGATCTAGTATGCGGTCCAAGATGGATGGGCCTGAATTGTTCTTTTGGAATGGCTTCTTCCGCTGACCGGACTTAGAGCCCCTGAATCCAGCATTGACTGTCATGTCCTCGGTGTTATCACTGTTGTTTTGGCACTTGTATCTGTTGCGTCGAGACTTGTCTTTGCTAGTTTTAGCTTCAGGGGTGCCAACGTCGCTTGCATTGTTTTTGCTACGGGCCAACCAACTGTCCTCGCCCGCACAAAAGCGGGTCATGAGTGCCGTGAGGGCTGCCATGGATTTTGGCTTTTGTTGGCCGAGGTGGCGAGCGAGCCATTCGTCGCAGATGCTGTGTTTGAAGGCTGCTAGGGCTTCTGCATCCGGACAATCGACGATTTGGTTCTTTTTAGTTAAGAACCTAGTCCAGAATTTCCTGGCGGACTCTCCGGGCTGTTGAACTATATGGCTTAAGTCATCAGCGTCCGTAGGTCGGACATATGTAACTTGGAAGTTATCGAGGAAGGCCTCTTCCAATTCCTCCCAGCTGCAAATAGAATTTGCGGGCAGACTGTTGAGCCAGTGCTGAGCTAGACCCTTGAGTTTTAAAGCGAGGTATTTGATGGCGTGGAGGTCATCACTACGGGCCATATGAATGTGGAGAATGAAGTCTTGGATCCACACCGCGGGGTTTGTGGTTCCATCGTATGATTTTATATTCACGGATTTGAACCCTTCAGGGAATTCATGATCCAGGACATCATCAGTGAAGCAATGAGGGTGTGCGGCGCCTCTATATCGGGCCGTATCGCGACATAGCTCTGATGGAGTCCGTCTGCGATTTTCGGCCCGCGCGTGACTAAGTTTGTCACGTCCGAATAGGTGGCCGTCGTCGCGTGTCGAAGCACGCCCTTGTGATCCGTAGATTGATCTAGTGTGTCCTGCTTTATTGTTCAAGTTTTGCCAGAGGTCATATGTATGACCGTGGGCTAATTTACCTCTACCTGTGCGCTGAGGCGGGGCTGGCTGGTGTTTGGCATGAGTTGTCGTTTTGTCTCGACCACGTGGTGGCCGGTCAGCCGCATTGTACAATTGAGGTATGTATTCCAGTGCCTCCTCGTCAAACTGAGGTAGCAATTTGCGCTTTGGATAGCTTTTGGTATGGCGCTTGATGCCGTATTTTTGGCTACTAGGACATTGGTCCATTTATCATTGAGCAGATCTTGGTCATCTTGAAGCTGCTGCTACTTCTTTTTCAGGCTCCTTGCAGTGGCGATTAGCTGGCGCTTGAAGCGCTCCTGCTCAAGAGGTTCCTCAGGCATGATGAAATCCTCGGTGTCGAGGCTCACCTCGTACTCGGAGAGCGGAAGATAATTATCTTCCTCTGAATCTTCGTGCGTGGCCTGTTTGCCGGGGCTAACCTGCCTGCCTTCCCGTTCGTCTTATTCATTAGCTGTATCGATGGGGTCTTCGTTGTCTTCGACACCTTCTGGAGTGTTATCTTCTCCTATGCCGGTACTGCCATCTTTACTGCGGCGTGACTCAGAGCAGCGCCACTTTCGCTGGCGTTTGGATTGTATTTCGGAAGGTTTATCCTCAGCTGGATCTTCCTTGTCATCACCGTTGTTTTCTTTTGGTGCATCCACCATGTATACATAATACGAGGAAGTGGTCGTCCAGCGTCCGGTGAACGGTGAGTTCTGGACCTCTTCTTCTCCGGCATCATCATCCATACCGTGTACGTCCTCGGAGTCGTAGTCAAATTCGTCGACCAAATCCTCGACCGTGGCTATGAAGTGGGTGGAGGGTGGGAAGCAAAATTCTCCACCGTCAGCCCCTAGTTCGAGCCGGATATAGTTTGGCTGTGAGTCCTCTATCAAGGACAGGTTCTTTAACGAGTTTAGCACATCACCCAAAGGCGAGTGTTGGAAGATGTCTGCGGTGCTGAATTCAAAGATCGATAAACGATCAAGCTCGACATCCGCGGGCTCACGTGGTTCGGAACTTGTGGCCGGAGACAAGTCCGGAGTCCCGCTGACAGAGACGTCGTGAGAGGTTAGGTCTATATGCGACTCCAACACCGTGGAATATGTGGCCTCCGTAGTGGGGTTGATCCTCATGTCCTTGGATGGTGTGGCTTGCTCCGGATCTAGGGCCAGAGCGGTTACAGGAGCAATCTCCTGGATGCGGCCAGCTCACACATTCAGGTCATGATCATTGGGGTGACCGGGAGCGACTACCGCAGTCTCGAATCCGGCGAAGATAAAGTCTCCATGGATGTCCGCAACATAGTTCAAGCTCCCAAGTCTGACCTGATGGCCAGGGGCGTAGCTTTCGATCTTCTCCAGATGGCCAAACGAATTGGCCCGCAGTGCGAAGCCGCCGAACGTGAAGATCTATCCGGGGAGGAAAGTTTCTCCTTGGACAGCGTCATTATGGATGATTAAAGGGGCCATCAAACCTTTTGGCGACAGCATAGTGGAACTGTGAATGAAAGCACCAAGGTTGGTGTCTGCTACCTCTAGAGCGCTGCGTTGGTTTTCCCTTGAAGAGGAAAGGGTGATGCAGCAGAGCAGCGTAAAGTATTTCCCTCAGTTTTTGAGAACCAAGGTATCAATCCAGTAGGACGCCACGAACGAGTCCCTCGCACCTACACAAACAAATAAACTCCTCGCAACCAATGCGATAAAGGGGTTGTCAATCCCTTCACGGTCACCTACAAAAGTGAGATCTGATAGATATGATAAGATACTATTTTTGGTATTTTTATGATATAGAGAAATAAAGATGCAAGTAAAATAAATGGCAAAGGAAATAACTAAGTATTGGAAGATTAATATGATGGAAAATAGACCCGGGGGCCATAGGTTTCACTAGAGGCTTCTCTCGAGAGCATAAGTATTACGGTGGGTGAACAAATTACTATTGTGCAATTGACAGAATTGAGCATAGTTATGAGAATATCTAGGTATGATCATGTATATAGGCATCACGTCTGAGACAAGTAGACCGACTCCTGCCTGCATCTACTACTATTACTCCACACATCGACCGCTATCCAGCATGCATCTAGAGTATTAAGTTCAAGAGAACAGAGTAACGCTTTAAGCAGGATGATATGATGTAGAGGGATAAACTCATGCAATATGATAAAAATCCCATCTTGTTATCCTCGATGGTAACAATACAATACGTGCCTTGCTGCCCTTACTGTCACTGGGAAAGGACACCGCAAGATTGAACCCAAAGCTAAGCACTTCTCCCATTGCAAGAAAGAACAATCTAGTAGGCCAAACTAAACTGATAATTCGAAGAGACTTGCAAAGATAACCAATCATACATAAAATAAGACAGAGAAGATTCAAATATTGTTCATAGATAAACTTGATCATAAACCCACAATTCATCGGTCTCAACAAACACACCGCAAAAGAAGATTACATCGAATAGATCTCCACAAGAGAGGGGGAGAACTTTGTATTGAGATCCAAAAAGAGAGAAGAAGCCATCTAGCTACTAACTATGGACCCGTAGGTCTGAGGTAAACTACTCACACTTCATCGGAGGGGCTATGGTGTTGATGAAGAAGCCCTCCGTGATTGATGCTTCCTCCGGCGGAGCTCCGGAACAGGCCCCAAGATGGGATCTTATGGATACAGAAAGTTACGGCGGTGGAATTAGGGTTTTGGCTCCGTATCTGATCGTTTGGGAGTACGTGGGTATATATAGGAGGAAGAAATACGTCGGTGGAGCAACAGGGGCCCACGAGGGTGGAGGGCGCGCCTGGGGGGGGGGGGGTAGGCGCGCCCCCTACCTCGTGCCTTCCTGGTTGATTGCTTGACTTAGGGTCCAAGTCCTCTGGATCATGTTCATTCCGAAAATCACGTTCCCAAAGGTTTCATTCCGTTTGGACTCCATTTGATATTCTTTTTCTTTGAAACCCTAAAATAGGCAAAAAAACAACAATTTCGGGCTGGGCCTCCGGTTAATAGGTTAGCCCCAAAAATAATATAGAAGTGTATAATAAAGCCCAATAATGTCCAGAATAGGATATAATATAGCATGGAACAATAAAAAGTTATAGATATGTTGGAGACGTATCAAGCATCCCCAAGCTTAATTCCTGCTCGTCCTCGAGTAGGTAAATGATAAAAACAGAATTTTTGATGTGGAATGCTACTTGGCATAATTTCAATGCAATTCTCTTAATTGTGGTATGAATATTCAGATCCGAAAGATTCAAGACAAAAGTTCAATATTGACATGGAAATAATAATACTTCGAGCATACTAACTAAGCAATTATGTCTCTTCAAAATAACATCGCCAAAGAAAGTTATCCCTACAAAATCATATAGTCTGGCTATGCTCCATCTTCACCACACAAAGTATTTAAATCATGCACAACCCCGATGACAAGCCAAGCAATTGTTTCATACTTTTGGTGTTCTCAAACTTTTTCAATCTTCACGCAATACATGGTGGTTGTGGAGGAGACAAAAAGGGAAGATAGTCTCACATCAACTAGGCATATCAATGGGCTATGGAGATGCCCATTAATAGATATCAATGTGAGTGAGTAGGTATTGCCATGCAACGGATGCACTAGAGCTATAAGTATATGAAAGCTCAACAAAAAGAACTAAGTGGGTGTGCATCCAACTCGCATGCTCACAAAGACCTAGGGCATTTTAAGGAAGCCCATCATTGGAATATACAAGCCAAGTTCTATAATGAAAAATTCCCACTAGTATATGAAAGTGATAACATAGGAGACTCTCTATCATGAAGATCTTGGTGCTACTTTGAAGCACAAGTGTGGTAAAAGGATAGTAGCATTGTCCCTTCTCTCCTTTTCTCTCATTTTTTTATTTGGGCCTTTTCACTTTTTTATGGCCTCTTTTTTTATTTTATTTTATTTAGTCCGGAGTCTCATCTCAACTTGTGGGGGAATCATAGTCTCCATCATCCTTTCCTCATTTGTGACAATGCTCTAAAAATGATGATCATCACACTTTTTTATTTACTTACAACTCAATACTTAGAACAAAATATGACTCTATGTGAATGCCTCCGGCGGTGTACCGGGATATGCAATGAATCAAGAGTGACATGTATGAAATAATTATGAACGGTGGCTTTGCCACAAATACAATGTCAACTACATGATCATGCGAAGCAATATGACAATGATGGAGCGTGTCATAATAAACAGAACGGTGGTAAGTTGCACAACAATAAATCTCGGGATGGCTATGGAAATGCCATGATAGGTAGGTATGGTGGCTGTTTTTAGGAAGGTATATGGTGGGTGTATGATACCGGCGAAAGGTGCGCGGTATTAGAGAGGCTAGCAATGATGGAAGGGTGAGAGTGCGTATGATCCATGGACTCAACATTAGTCATAAAGAACTCATATACTTATTGCAAAAATCTACAAGTTATCAAAGCAAAGTATTACACGCATGCTCCTAGGGGGATTGATTGGTAGGAAAAGACCATCGCTCGTCCCCGACCGCCACTCATAAGGAAGACAATCAATAAATAAATCATGCTCCGACTTCATCACATAACGGTTCACCATACGTGCATGCTACGGGAATCACAAACTTTAACACAAGAATTTATCAAATTCACAACTACTCAACTAGCATGACTCTAAGATCACCATCTCCATATCTCAAAACAATTATCAAGTATCAAACTTCTCATAGTATTCAACACACTCATAAGAAAATTTTATTATTAATCTTGAATGCCTAACATAATTAAAGCAATTTACCATGCTGTTTTGTAGGACTCTCAAAATAATCTAAGTGAAGCATGAGAGAACAATGGTTTCTATAAAACAAATGCACCAACGTGCTCTAAAAGATATAAGTGAAGCACTAGAGAAAAAACTATATAACTCAAAAGATATAAGTGAAGCACATAGAGTATTCTAACAATTTCAGAATCATGTGTGTCTCTCTCAAAAGGCGTGTACAGCAAGGATGATTGTGGAAAACTAACAAATAAAGACTCAAATAATACAAGACGCTCCAAGCAAAACACATATCATGTGGTAAATAAAAATATAGCTACAAGTAAAGTTACCGATGGAAGTAGACGAAAGAGGGGATGCCTTCCGGGGCATCCCCAAGATTTGGCTTTTAGGTGTCCATAGAATATCTTGGGGGTTCCATGGGCATCCCCAAGATTAGGCTCTTGCCACTCCTTGTTCCATAATCCATCAAATCTTTACCCAACACTTGAAAACTTCACAACACAAAACTTAAAGTAGAAAATCTCGTGAGCTCCGTTAGCAAAAGAAAACAAAACACCACTTTAAGGTACTGTTATGAACTCATTATTTATTTATATTGGTGTTAAACCTACTTTATTCCAACTTCTCTATGGTTTATAAATATTTTACTAGCCATAGATTCATCAAAATAAGCAAACAACACACGAAAAACAGAATCTGTCAAAAACAGAACAGTCTGTAGTAATATGTAGCTAACGCAAGATCTGGAACCCCAAAAATTATAAAATAATTTGATGGACGTGAGGAATTTATCTATTAATCATCTGCAAAAATAATTAACTAAATAGAACTTTCCAAATAAAAATGGCAGCAGTTCTGGTGAGCGCTAAAGTTTCTGTTTTTTACAGCAAGATTAAAAAGACTTTCCCCAAGTCTTCCCAATGGTTCTACTTGGCACAAACACTAATTAAACACAAAAAACTAAACCAAAACAGAGGCTAGATAAATTATTTATTACTAAACAAGAGAAAAAATCAAGGAATAAAAATAAAATTGGGTTGCCTCCCAACAAGCGCTGTCGTTTAACGCCCCTAGCTAGGCATAAAAGCAAGGATAGATCTAGGTATTGCCATCTTTGGTTTTAGGGAAGAAAAGAGAAAACTTGCTATCTATGGAATTAATCTTTCTATTTTGATAAAGCACATGGCTATTAATGGTATAAGAAAGATTAAGTACGTTACGGAAATTTGTATCTAGGCTAGCCTTCATCTCTTTGATAGATTCGTTTTGGTAAGAGAGCAAAAGAGATGTAGATTCAACTTTCTCATTCATGGGGTGCCCAAATATGGTTTTCATATTTTCATCAGTGTCTACGGCATCCCCTTCAATAAAACCTTCTTAAAATATAGAACCTAAGACATGCTTAAAAGAAGAAGGTAGGGCAACATAAAAGCTTTTTAAGTAAATTTCAATTTGGTATTGAGGCACATAGCTAGCCCTGATCCTTAATAGTCTATCCCAAGCATCTTTCAAAGAGTCATCAAGTAAATAACGAAAAATTCCGGAATCATCTTCATAGAAATTATTAAGATTCTTATTGATAACTCCGGTAGGTCTTTCCATAGCATCTTTATTTATGAGTTTAGCGAGAATAGAAGGATTGTCCAAAGTACTAAGACTCGAGAGAGAACCCCCAACCCTTTTTGATTCCGACATGGCGGAAGAAAGGTGAGAGGAAAAGAGAGGGCAAATAAAACGGCAAGGGTGAAGTGGGGGAGAGGAAAACGAGAGGCAAATGGCAAATAATGTAATGCAGGAGATAGGGGTTTGTGATGGGTACTTGGTATGTTGACTTTTGCATAGACTCCCCGGCAACGACACCAGAAATCCTTCTTGCTACCTCTTGAGCACTACGTTGGTTTTCCCTTGAAGAGGAAAGGGTGATGCAGCAGAGCAGCGTAAGTATTTCCCTCAGTTTTTGAGAACCAAGGTATCAATCAAGTAGGAGGCCACGCATGAGTCCCTCGCACCTACACAAACAAATAAACTCCTCGCAACCAACGCGATAAAGGGGTTGTCAATCCCTTCACGGTCACCTATGAGAGTGAGATCTGATAGATATGATAAGATAATATTTTTGTATTTTATGATAAAGAGAAATAAAGATGCAAGTAAAATAAATGGCAAAGGAAATAACTAAGTATTGGAAGATTAATATGATGGAAAATAGACCCGGGGGCCATAGGTTTCACTAGAGGCTTCTCTCGAGAGCATAAGTATTACGATGGATGAACAAATTACTGTTGAGCAATTGACAGAATTGAGCATAGTTATGAGAATATCTAGGTATGATCATGTATATAGGCATCACGTCCGAGACAAGTAGATCAACTCCTGCCTGCATCTACTACTATTACTCCACACATCGAACGTTATCCAACATGCATCTAGAGTATTAAGTTCAAGAGAACAGAGTAACGCTTTAAGCAAGATGGCATGATGTAGAGGGATAAACTCATGCAATATGATATAAACCCCATCTTGTTATCCTCGATGGCAATAATACAATACGTGCCTTGCTTCCCTTACTGTCACTAGGAAAGGACACCGCAAGATTGAACCCAAAGCTAAGCACTTCTCCCATTGCAAGAAAGATCAATCTAGTAGGCCAAACCAAACTGATAATTCAAAGAGACTTGCAAAGATAACCAATCATACATAAAAGAATTCAGAGAAGATTGAAATATTGTTCATACATAAACTTGATCATAAACCCACAATCCATTGGTCTCAACAAACACACCGCGAAAGAAGATTACATCGAATATATCTCCACAAGACAGGGGAGAACTTTGTATTGAGATCCAAAAAGAGAGAAGAAGCCATCTAGCTAATAACTATGGACTCGTAGGTCTGAAGTAAACTACTCACACTTCATCGGAGAGGCTATGGTGTTGATGTAGAAGCCCTTCGTGATCGACACCCCCTCCGGCGGAGCTCCGGAAAAGGCCCCAAGATGGCATCTCGTGGATATAGAAAGATACGGCGGTGGAATTAGGGTTTTGGCTCCGTATATGGTAGTTTGGGGGTATGTAGGTATATATAGGAGGAAGGAGTACATCAGTGGAGCAACATGGGCCCCACGAGGGTGGAGGGCGCGCCTGGGGGTAGGCGCGCCCCCTACCTCATGCCTTCCTGGTTGATTGCTTGACGTAGGGTCCAAGTCCTCTGGATCATGTTCGTTCCGAAAATCACGTTCCCGAAGGTTTCATTCCATTTGATATTCTTTTTCTGTGAAACCCTAAAATAGGCAAAAAAAGCAGCAATTCTGGGCTGGGCCTCCGGTTAATAGGTTAGTCCCAAAAATAATATAAAAGTGTATAATTGCTACCTCTTCTAGCACTGCGTTGGTTTTCCCCGAAGAGGAAGGGATGATGCAGTAAAGTAGCGTAAGTATTTCCCTCAGTTTTTGAGAACCAAGGTATCAATCCAGTAGGAGGCTACGCGCGAGTCCCTCGCACCTGCACAAAACAAATAAATCCTCGCAACCAACGCAAATAGGGTTGTCAATCCCTATAGGGCCACTTACGAGAGTGAGATCTGATAGATATGATAAGATAATATTTTTGGTATTTTTATGATAAAGATGCAAAGTAAAATAAAGGCAAAGTAAATAGCAAAGAAATAACTAAGTAGTAGGAGATTGATATGATAAAGATAGACCCGGGGGCCATAGGTTTCACTAGTGGCTTCTCTCGAGAGCATAAGTATTCTACGGTGGGTGAACAAATTACTGTTGAGCAATTGACAGAATTGAGCATAGTTATGAGAATATCTAGGTATGATCATGTATATAGGCATCACGTCCGAGACAAGTAGACCGACTCCTGCCTGCATCTACTACTATTACTCCACTCATCGACCGCTATCCAGCATGCATCTAGAGTATTAAGTTAAAAACAGAGTAACGCCTTAAGCAAGATGACATGATGTAGAGGGATAGACTCATGCAATATGAAGAAAACCCCATCTTGTTATCCTCGATGGCAACAATACAATACGTGCCTTGCTGCCCTTACTGTCACCGGGAAAGGACACCGCAAGATTGAACCCAAAGCTAAGCACTTCTCCCATTGCAAGAAAGATCAATCTAGTAGGCCAAACCAAACTGATAATTCGAAGAGACTTGCAAAGATAACCAATCATACATAAAAGAATTCAGAGAAGATTCAAATATTATTCATAGATAGACTTGATCATAAACCCACAATTCATCGGTCTCAACAAACACACCGCAAAAAGAAGATTACATCGAATAGATCTCCACAAGAGAGGGGGAGAACATTGTATTGAGATCCAAAAAGAGAGAAGAAGCCATCTAGCTACTAACTATGGACCCGTAGGTCTGAGGTAAACTACTCACACTTCATCGGAGGGGCTATGGTGTTGATGTAGAAGCCCTCCGTGATCGATGCCCCCTCCGGCGGAGCTCCGGAACAGGCCCCAAGATGGGATCTCGTGGATACAGAAAGTTACGGCGGTGGAATTAGGGTTTTGGCTCCGTATCTGATCGTTTGGGGTACGTGGGTATATATAGGAGGAAGAAGTACGTCGGTGGAGCAACAGGGGGCCCACGAGGGTGGAGGGCGCGCCTGGGGGGGTAGGCGCGCCCCCTACCTCGTGGCCTCCTGTTACGTGTCTTGACATAGGGTCCAAGTCTCGTGAGTTGTATTCGATGAGAAAATCACGTTCCTGAAGGCTTCATTCCGTTTGGACTCCATTTGATATTCCTTTTCTTCGAAACCCTAAAACAAGCAAAAACAACAATTCTGGGCTGGGCCTCCGGTTAATAGGTTAGTCCCAAAAATAATATAAAAGTGGATAATAAAGCCCAATAATGTCCAAAACAGTAGATAATATAGCATGGAGCAATCAAAAATTATAGATACGTTGGAGACGTATCAAGCATCCCCAAGCTTAATTCCTGCTCGTCCTCGAGTAGGTAAATGATAAAAACAGAATTTTTGATGCGGAGTGCTACTTGGCATAATTTTAATGTAATTCTTCTTAATTGTGGTATGAATATTCAGATCCGAAAGATTCAAGACAAAAGTTCATATTGACATAAAAATGATAATACTTCAAGCATACTAACTAAGCAATTATGTCTTCTCAAAATAACATGGCCAAAGAAAGTTCATCCCTACAAAATCATATGGTTTAGTCATGTTTCATTTTCGTCACACAAGAATGCTATCATCATGCACAACCCCGATGACAAGCCAAGCAATTGTTTCATACTTTAGTAATCTCAAACCTATAAACTTTCACGCAATATATGAGCGCGAGCCATGGAAATAGCACTATATGTCAAATAGAATATAATGAGGGGGGTTATGTGGAGAAGACAAAAAAGGAGGAAGTCTCACATCAACGAGGCTAATCAATGGGCTATGGAGATGCCCACCGATTGATGTTAATGCAAGGAGTAGGGATTGCCATGCAACAGATGCACTAGAGCTATAAATGTATAAAAGCTCAACAAAAGAAACTAGTGGGTGTGCATCCAACTTGCTTGCTCACGAAGACCTAGGGCACTTGAGGAGGCCCATTGTTGGAATATACAAGCCAAGTTCTATAATGAAAAATTTCCACTAGTATATGAAAGTGATAACATGAGAGACTCTCTATTATGAAGATCATGGTGCTACTTTGAAGCACAAGTGTGGCAAAGGATAGTAACATTGTCCCTTCTCTCTTTTTCTCTCATTTTTTTCTTTTTTCTTTTGGGGCCTTTTCTCCTTTTTTTATGGCCTTTCTCTCTTTTTTGGGGACTTCTCCTTTTTTAATGATCTTTCTTATTTTGTTTATATTCCTCACATGGGACAATGCTCTAGAAAATGATGATCATCACACTTCTATTTATTTACAACTCTATGATTACAACTCGATACTAGAAAAAAGATGACTCTATATGAATGCCTCCGGCGGTGTACCGGGATATGCAATGGACCAAGAGTGACATGTATGAAAGAATTATGAACAGTGGCCTTGCCACAAATACTATGTCAAGTACATGACCATGCTAAGCAATAAGACAATGATGAACGTGTCATGATGAACGGAATGATGGAAAGTTGCATGGCAATATATCTCGGAATGGCTATGGAAATGCCATAATAGGTAGGTATGGTGGCTGTTTTGAGGAAGATATAAGGAGGTTTACATGTGAAAGAGCGTATCATATCATGGGGTTTCGATGCACCGGCGAAGTTTGCGCCAACTCTCAATGTGAGAAAGGGCAATGCACGGTACCGAAGAGGCTAGCAAGGATGGAAGGGTGAGAGTGTGTATAATCCATGGACTCAACATTAGTCATAAAGAACTCACATACTTATTGCAAAAATCTACAAGTCATCAAAAACCTCGGTACTACGCGCATGCTCCTAGGGGGATAGATTGGTAGGAAAAGACCATCGCTCGTCCCCGACCGCCACTCATAAGGAAGACAATCAAATAACACCTCATGTTTCAAATTTGTTGCATAACGTTTACCATACGTGCATGCTACGGGACTTGCAAACCTCAACACAAGTATTTCTCAATTTCACAACTACTCAACTAGCACGACTTTGATATTATTACCTCCATGTCTCAAAACAATTATCAAGCATCAAACTTCTCTTAGTATTCAACACACTCATAAGAAAGTTTTATTATTAATCTTGCATACCAAGCATATAGGTTTTTAAGAAAATTACCACGCTATTAAGACTCTCAAAATAATCTAAGTGAAGCATGAGAGATCAATAGTTTCTATAAAATAAATCCACCACCGTGCTCTAAAAGATATAAGTGAAGCACTAGAGCAAAATTATATAACTCAAAAGATATAAGCGAAGCACATAGAGTATTCTAACAAATTCCAAATCATGTATGGCTCTCTCAAAAGGTGTGTACAGCAAGGATGATTGTGGTAAACTAACAAGCAAAGACTCAAATAATACAAGACGCTCCAAGCAAAACACATATCATGTGGCGAATAAAAATATAGCTCCAAGTAAAGTTACCGATAGAAGTAGACGAAAGAGGGGATGCCTTCCGGGGCATCCCCAAGCTTTGGCTTTTAGGTGTCCTTAGATTATCTTGGGGGTGCCATGGGCATCCCCAAGCTTAGGCTCTTGCCACTCCTTGTTCCATAATCCATCAAATCTTTACCCAAAACTTGAAAACTTCACTACACAAAACTTAAAGTAGAAAATCTCGTGAGCTCCGTTAGCGAAAGAAAACAAAAGACCACTTCAATGTACTGTAATTAACTCATTCTTTGTTTATATGGGTGTTATACCTACTGTATTCCAACTTCTCTATGGTTTATAAACTATTTTACTAGCCATAGATTCATCAAAATAAGCAAACAACACACGAAAAACAGAATCTGTCAAAAACAGAACAGTCTGTAGTAATCTGTAGCTAGCGCAAGATCTGGAACCCCAAAAATTCTAAAATAAATTGCTGGACGTGAGGAATTTATCTATTAATCATCTTCAAAAATAATTAACTAAATAGCACTTTCCAAATAAAAATGACAGCAGTTCTCGTGAGCGCTAAAGTTTCTGTTTTTTACAGCAAGTTCAACAAGACTTTCCCCAAGTCTTCCCAACGGTTCTACTTGGCACAAACACTAATTAAACACAAAAAACACAACCAAAACAGAGGCTAGATAATTTATTTATTACTAAACAGGAGCAAAAAGCAAGGAATAAAAATAAAATTGGGTTGCCTCCCAACAAGCGCTATCGTTTAACGCCCCTAGCTAGGCATAACAAGCAAGAATAGATCTAGGTATTGCCATCTTTGGTAGGCAATCCATAAGTGGCTCTCATAATAGATTCATAAGGTAATTTAATTTTCTTTCTAGGAAAGTGTTCCATGCCTTTCCTTAATGGAAATTGAAATCTAATATTTCCTTCCTTCATATCAATAATTGCACCAATCGTTCTAAGGAAAGGTCTACCAAGAATAATAGGACATGAAGGATTGCAATCTATGTCAAGAACGATAAAATCTACGGGCACATAATTCCTATTTGCAACAATAAGAACATCATTAATTCTTCCCATAGGTTTCTTAATAGTGGAATCCGCAAGGTGCAAGTTTAGAGAGCAATCATCAAAATCACGGAAACCTAACAAATCACACAAAGTCTTTGGAATCGTGGAAACACTAGCACCCAAATCACATAAAGCATAGCATTCATGATCTTTAATTTTAATTTTAATAGTTGGTTCCCACTCATCATAAAGTTTTCTAGGGATAGAAACTTCCAATTCAAGTTTTTCTTCATAAGATTGCATCAAGGCATCAACGATATGTTTAGTAAACGCTTTATTTTGACTATAAGCGTGAGGAGAATTTAGCACGGATTGCAACAAGGAAATACAATCAATCAAAGAGCAATTTTCATAGTTAAATTCCTTTAAATCCATAATAGTGGGTTTAGCAACATCTAGGGTTTTAATTTCTTCAATCCCACTTTTATCAAATTTAGCATCAAGATCAAAAGATTCAGAATTCTTGGAACACCTTCTAGGTAAAGGTGGATCATATTCAGTCCCATCATTATTAAGATTCATATTGCAAAACAAAGATTTAATAGGGGACACATCAATAACTTTTAGATCTTCATCATTATTTTCATAGCAACTCAGTTCAACGGCCATCTTATTAACTAGGGTAGCGTGCTTATCCGAAATTTCAGCAGTTAATTTCTCAAGATGAGCAAGTTGGGATCTTAAACCATCGAATTCTTAGACATATCATCGAGCTCTTTATTCATAAAACTCATAAAACTTTTCTATTCTTTAAGCTCATTTCTGAAGAAACTATTATGTTCAAATTGCAAAACCATGAAACTCCTAACATTATTTTTGATTTCTTCTAACCTTTTAAGGAGAAGGTCACCAAATTTAGGTAGAGCCATCGTGACAAGCAAGCAAACTAACACACAAGCAAACAAAAAGCAAGCGGGCAAAAAGAGGCAAGTAGAGTGAGGATAGAGAGGGCAAATAAAACGGCAAGGGTGAAGTGGGGGAGAGGAAAACGAGAGGCAAATGGCAAATAATGTAATGCGGGAGATAAGGGTATGTGATGGGTACTTGGTATGTTGACTTTTGCATAGACCTCCCCGGCAACGGCGCCAGAAATCCTTCTTGCTACCTCTTTTAGCACTGCGTTGGTTTTCCCCGAAGAGGAAGGGATGATGCAGTAAAGTAGCGTAAGTATTTCCCTTAGTTCTTGAGAACCAAGGTATCAATCCAGTAGGAGGCTACGCGCGAGTCCCTCGCACCTGCACAAAACAAATAAATCCTCGCAACCAACGCAAATAGGGGTTGTCAATCCCTATAGGGCCACTTTACAGGAGTGAGATCTGATAGATATGATAAGATAATATTTTTGGTATTTTTATGATAAAGATGCAAAGTAAAATAAAGGCAAAGTAAATAGCAAAGTAAATAACTAAGTAGTAGGAGATTGATATGATAAAGATAGACCCGGGGGCCATAGGTTTCACTAGTGGCTTCTCTCGAGAGCATAAGTATTCTACGGTGGGTGAACAAATTACTGTTGAGCAATTGACAGAATTGAGCATAGTTATGAGAATATCTAGGTATGATCATGTATATAGGCATCACGTCCGAGACAAGTAGACCGACTCCTGCCTGCATCTACTACTATTACTCCACTCATCGACCGCTATCCAGCATGCATCTAGAGTATTAAGTTAAAAATAGAGTAACGCCTTAAGCACGATGACATGATGTAGAGGGATAGACTCATGCAATATGAAGAAAACCCCATCTTGTTATCCTCGATGGCATCAACACAATACGTGCCTTGCTGCCCTTACTATCACCGGGAAAGGACACCGCAAGATTGAACCCAAAGCTAAGCACTTCTCCCATTGCAAGAAAGATCAATCTAGTAGGCCAAACCAAACTGATAATTCGAAGAGACTTGCAAAGATAACCAATCATACATAAAAGAATTTCATAGAAGATTCAAATATTATTCATAGATAGACTTGATCATAAACCCACAATTCATCGGTCTCAACAAACATACCGCAAAAAGAAGATTACATCGAATAGATCTCCACAAGACAGGGGAGAACATTGTATTGAGATCCAAAAAGAAAGAAGAAGCCATCTAGCTACTAACTATGGACCTGTAGGTCTGAGGTAAACTACTCACACTTCATCGGAGGGGCTATGGTGTTGATGAAGAAGCCCTCCGTGATCGATGCCCCCTCCGGCGGAGCTCCGGAACAGGCCCCAAGATGGGATCTCGTGGATACAGAAAGTTACGGCGGTGGAATTAGGGTTTTGGCTCCATATCTGATCGTTTGGGGGTACGTGGGTATATATAGGAGGAAGAAATACGTCGGTGGTGCAACAGGGGCCCACGAGGGTGGAGGGCGCGCCTGGGGGGTAGGCGCGCCCCCCTACCTCGTGGCCTCTTGTTACGTGTCTTGATGTAGGGTCCAAGTCTCGTGAGTTGTATTCGATGAGAAAATCACGTTCCTGAAGGCTTCATTCCGTTTGGACTCCGTTTGATATTCCTTTTCTTCGAAACCCTAAAACAGGCAAAAACAGCAATTCTGGGCTGGGCCTCCGGTTAATAGGTTAGTCCCAAAAATAATATAAAAGTGGATAATAAAGCCCAATAATGTTCAAAACAGTAGATAATATAGCATGGAGCAATCAAAAATTATAGATACGTTGGAGACGTATCAATAATAAAGCCCAATAATGTCCAAAACAGGATATAATATAGCATGGAACAATAAAAAATTATTTATACCTTGGAGACATATCAGTGTCAAAACCGGCGGATCTCGGGTAGGGGGTCCCGAACTGTGCGTCTAAGGTCGATGGTAACAGGAGACAAGGGACACGATGTTTACCCAGATTCGGGCCCTCTCGGTGGAGGTAATACCCTACATCCTGCTTGATTGATATTGATGAATAGGAGTATTACAAGAGTTGATCTACCTCGAGATCGTAATGGCTAAACCCTAGAGGTCTAGCTCGTATGGCTATGATAATGAGTCTCCTCTATCTGGACTAAGTCCTCCGGTTTATATAGACACCGGGAGGATCTATTGTTACACAAGGTTGGTTACAAAGAAAGGAATCTACATATCCTGTCATCAATCTTGCCTTCCACGCCAAGGAGAGTCCTATCCGGACACGGGTGCAGTCTTCGGTCTTCGTATCTTCATAGCCCGTCAGTCCGGCCCATGGCCAACAGGCCGGACGCCCGAGGACCCCTTAGTCAAGGACTCCCTCACCTGGTATTGTAGAAGAGTGCAAGAGAATGACTAAAAGGTTTGGGGATTCATGATTCTGCTCGCTTCTCTAGTTGCGATGTGTAGATTGGCATTTATCGGTGGAGTTTTTAGTCCTGCTACAGGTTGAAGGGAAGGGGATGAAGGTAATGCCAGAGATGGACGAATGTGTGAGTTAAATTTGATGTGCATCCAATGTGTCCAATTATTTTTATGTACCTTTTGTTTCTGTAGGGCATGGGGACTTGAAAATAAGCAATCATGTTGCCTCCATCTCCGACGGATCGAGTTCTTAAATGAATCTGACAGTAAACAATCTGGTAAGTGAGTCATTACTTGATGCAGTTTAGTAATCGTTTGATTGTTTGTGTAACCGGCCACTTTATTTTTTAGTACTACCGTTTCTTCCTATGTTATTAATATTTGATATACTTCTGAATACTATACAAAATAATGCATACTTCAATTATATAATGTATATAATTTAGCAGGAGAATGCTTTAGTTATGTTGGTTATTTAGTATATGACTTATAAAATATTTAGGCCTAATTTTTTGCATTCCGCACCGGGGCCCTGAATTCCTAGCGACGGCCCTGTTAGTATGCTTGAAGTATTAATTTCTTTATGTCAAATGATAAGAGTGTTGCTTTGAATCACTCGTGTCTTAATATTCATGCCATGATTAGATTATATGATAAAGATTGTGCTAGGTAGCATTTCACATCAAAAATTATCTTTTTTATCATTTACCTACTCGAGGACGAGAAGGAATTAAGCTTGGTGATGCTGATACGTCTCCATCGTATCTATAATTTTTGATTGTTCCATGCCAATATTCTACAACTTTTACATACTTTTGGCAACAATTTATATGATTTTCTTGGACTAACATATTGATTTAGTGCCTAGTGCTAGTTCCTATTTGTCGCATGTTTTTTTTGTTTTGCATAAAATCCATATCAAACAATGTCCAAACGCGATTACAGAGATTTTTTGGAATATATGTGAATTTTGGGAAAAAGAATCAACGCGAGACGATGCCCGAGAGGGCCACAAGCCTGGGGCGCGCCCTGGGCCCTTGTGGTCACCCCATAAGGCGGTTGGTGCCCTTCTTCTGGCGCAAGAAAGCTAATATCCGGATAAAAATCATGTTAAAATTTCAGCCCAATCGGAGTTACAGATCTCCAGAAATTTAAGAAACGGTGAAAGGCCAGAATCTGGGAGCGCAGAAACAGAAGGAAACAAAGAGAGAGAGAGAGAGAGAGAGAGAGAGAGAGAGAGAGAGAGAGAGAGAGAGAGAGAGAGAGAGATAGATAGAGAGAGAGAGAGAGAGATCCAACCTCGGAGGGGTTCCCGCCCCTCCGCCGCCATGGAGGCCATAGACCCAAGGGGAAACCCTTGTCCCATCTAGATGGAAGGTCAAGGAAGAATAAGAAGGAGGGAGGCTCTCTCCCCCTCTCTCTCGGTGGTGCTGGAACGCCGCTGGGGCCATCATCGTGACGACGGTCTACACCAACAACTTCGCCGCTGTCATCACCAACTCTATCCCCCTCTATGCAGCGGTGTAACACCCCTTCTCCCCACTGTAATCTCTACTTAAACATGGTGCTCAACGCTATATATTATTTCTGAATGATGTATGGCTATCCTATGATGTTTGAGTAGACCCGTTTTGTCCTATGGGTTGATTGATGATCATAATTGGTTTGAGTTGCGTGTTTTATTATTGGTGTTGTCCTAGGGTGCTCTTCATGTTGTGCAAGCGTGAGGGATCCCCGTTGTAGGGTTTGCAATATATTCATGATTTGCTTATGGTGTGTGGCATGAGTGATAGAAGCACAGACCCGAGTAAGTAGGTTATGGCGTATGGGAATAAAGAGGACTTGATACTTTAATGCTATGGTTGTGTTTTACCTTAATGATCTTTAGTAGTTACAGATGTTTGCTAGAGTTCATCACAAGTGCATATGATCCAAGGATAGAAAGTATGCTAGCTTATGCCTCTCCCTCATATAAAGTTGCAATAATTATTACCGGTCTAGTTATCGATTTCCTAGGGACAAATAACTTTCTTGCATGACAAAAAGCTCTCTACTAAAACTAACTTAGTTGTTTCTTTATCTAAAAAGACCCTACTTTCTATTTACATGCTATTTATTATCTTGCAAACCTATCCCGTTACACCAACAAAGTACTTCTAGTTTCATACTTGTTCTAGGTAAAGCGAACGTAAAGTGTGCGCAGAGTTGTATCGGTGGTCGACAGAACTTGAGGGAATATTTGTTCTACCTTTAGCTCATCGTTGGGTTCGACACTCTTACCTATCGAAAGAGGCTACAACCGATCCCCTATACTTGTGGGTTATCAATGGGCAAAGACCAGTCGGCGGCGGCGGGGCCTCTCATCCTCCTCGGATGCGGTCTTCAGCATGGCCGCAGCGTCATCTCGTTGGCGCGACACTGACATGGGGCTTGGTCGTGGTGAGGCGCACGATTGTGGTGGCAGCTCGGACGTCTGGTGGTGCTGCGGCAGTTGCGTGAGGTGCGTTGGGTGTGTGGTGGTGCCCGCACAGATGGGCTTGTCTCCCTGAATCCTAGTTGGGCGGTGGGGCGTTGGTGGACCTAGTCGCAGATAGGGGAGCTAGTGTCAGTTGTGCGCGCTTATCTGGAGCGAGCTGCGGCTACTGCCGTGCTGCCTCGGTGGCCCTCGCCTGGATCTAGAGCTACTAGAGCTGGCAGTGTGGCGGCGGCTGCCCCTTAGGCGGCCCCAGCCAGCGATGGCCGGGAGGAGGGAATGGCTACCAGGGAGCTCTCCCCTTGGAGTGGTTGTCCCCTTTCCGCATAGCTCGGCTTGTCGGTTTTCCCCTTTATTTGTTGAAGTGGGTGTGGATGGCAGGTGGGTGGTTCCCGGGGCTCATGTGGTGGCGTGGTGGTCTGGCGGGGTGGCTGTGGATGGTTGCACGGGCAGCCGGTGCGACCGTGGCTATCCTTGCAGCGGTGGTTTGTGGTCGGTGGCGGGGTGCGGTTAGTGGTGGTTCCCTTCCTTCTCCTGGGTCTGTACCAGCGCTGCGTGGGTAGCTCATGCAACAGAGGTCCAGATCTAGGGTTCGTGCTCGGGTAGGCCAGTTCAGTGCCCGGGTGTGGATCAGAGCTTCAGCTTCGGGTAGAGAGGTCAGGCTTGTCCCGAGATGTGCTCGCGGGTAGTGCTCGTGCTCTCCTCGCGGGTATGGTGGTCGGCGGTGGTGGTTGGGTCTCACTATCCCATTGGGAAAATCGGCACCGGTGACCATGGTTGAGGTGTCGTCCGAGCGGGCTCGATGGCAGCCATCGGTAGCCACGGGGTTGTGTGCACCCAGTCCACAAGACTGGCTAGGGACACAGGTGTGGACACCCCCTACTGTGGGGGCATCGACCCAGATCCTATGACTGATGCCAGAATAGGAATGAAAGGAGACCCCTTTCTTTCTTCCTTCTGAGGTTGGTGCTCCGTGATGTGGACGGTTGGTCGTGGCTTAGACGTGGATGCCGGAGTGGCGGCTTTGGATGGCGTTCCGCATGGTTGGATCTCTGACTGACACCATTTCGGTGATGGTGGCTCCCCCTCTTGGTCGTGTCTGCAGCAGGAGGATAGTGGTGGGTGGCCCGGGCGCTCTCGCTGTCTTTGGCAGTCGAGTCTGCTCGATCCGTACCTGGGAGATGAACGTGTTGCGCCTGTCTTGAATACCTCGTGTGGCCCGAGGGAGTTGCCAAGCGAAAGTTCTATGCTTTGTTGCCAATGACGATGACGCATGCGAGTTCCCGCTATCTTCCTGAAGACATCATCGTGGTGCTCTTCTTCGTGTCAGGGTTCCGGGTGAAGACCCTTGACCCTTCTGGACTTGGCAGTGACAACGCTTTGAGCCATTTTCCCTCTGGGGGCGTTGTTGTGGAGCTTAGGTGTTTAGGGCAGTGTGTGGCATTGAACTCGGTTTTTTTCAACGCTTTCTTTCGGTAGCATAGTAGTCGTGTCCTGTGTGGTCTGGTTATCTTGGGATCAATATTGTATGAGGACTACCTCAGCATCTTGTATCGTTCGGCCGTGTATTTGGTTCGGTGATTGCTTTATATATAAAGCGGGGCGAAAGCCTGTTTCAAGAGTTTTTGCTTCTTCTTTGATCTAATTTAGGAATTTTCAATCTATTTATATTTATATAAATTCTATATACGCCCTAGAGGATGATAGTGAAATGTAAATAATTTCGAGATGCTCTTGGTTACTTAGTTAGGACCCTGACCCAAAAGTAGCTCACATAGCCTACGACCCTCGGGTCTCATACTCGAGTGTTCAACAATTCCTTTTGGAAACTAGTGGACTGATATGTCAATCAACTAAAAAGCGTAGGTTTTTTTAGATTTTTTTGCATGGAGTAAGGAAGTTTCATTCCATAGTTATACAGTTATAATCTGCTAATGCAAGATGATGAATGAAACTAGGTCCCTACTGCAACAAAGAAGCGGTGTTGCATGCTGGTAGATTTGAATGAACTTTTAGACTAATATGTCAAGCATCTCGGATTATGATGTTTGAATTGACTTATAGAAACCGAATGGTCATAAATAAATTGAACTTATATCTGTACAATGTTATCCGTTTGAACTTCAAATCATATGTACACTTGATTGTCAATATTTCCTGGATTCTATTTGGAATTAATCATAGACTTAGTTTTTGTGAACAATGCACTAGATTTTCCTTGATATTATTTACCACTAGAATGTCATATTTTTGTCTTTATTTGTGGATTGTTCCGCCCGGTCAAAAAGATTAACGTTAGCTTGTCAATTTCCCAATTGTTTTTGAAAAAAATTGCAATTCAAATTTTAATTATTTTTTCATTAGTTTGTTCTTTTTTAATTATTTGTAGTAGCGAAGGTGCTATATTGTTTAAATGTCCAATTGTACTCTTATAACCTTGAACTAGAGATGACACGTAAATGGTCAAACTAGTGTCGACAACAATCAAAAGTCCAAAGCTAGAATCCGCTGCAAATCAAAAAAAACGGCTTATATTTTCCTAACATCACATTGCAAATGGCCTTCTCTGAAATAATAATGATAGGATGAAGATACATATGTCAACACGCCTTGTTTTGATTTTGTCAACCACTTACCCTAATTTGGAATGTACCCTCAGAACAAAACAACTGTTTTTCTGTGTGGAAAGGAAGGCAGAATATTCTGTATCGGTTTGTCCTTAGTGGCTAGCTAAGTTGGTTGGACCGCGCCCTCCAGCTGAAGTACATAAGTTTTCTTTTGTGAGAGTAGGCACACACCATAAGTTGTTGGGTTAATTATCCTTTTGCCCTTAGTGGTGTCCATGTGCTCAGTTTTGCCCTCTGATGCGAATTGTCCTCAGTTTTCCCCCTAGTCCGAGCACAGCAACTATGACGAGGCCAAACAGCCATATTTGAGTCCATTCCGTCCGCCGGCGTTAGTGGTTGTGGGTCCGGAGCTTACACGTGGGACCGCATGGACGTGGGTCCGGAGCTGACATGTAGGCCCATGCAACTAAATCCCCAAATCATTCTAGCTCACACCCATCCACTCGGTTGGCTGTCCTGCACCGCCGCCGCCGCCACCTGCGCCGCGGCCAGCACCTGCCCCGCCACCAGCTGCACGGCCTGCTCCGCCGCTACCTCCCTGCGCCTACGCTCCACGGCTACCTGTGACGCCCACCACCTTCCTGCGACGCCACGGGTGGGGCACCCGCCACCTGCTCGATCCGTGGCGCGGCCTCCTTCCGTGCGCCCGGCCGGAGCGCTCAAAGGTGGGGGCTTGCTAGAGCTATTTGAACTAGGAGGAAGAACCCTAGGGAGAAATGGTGAGCAGCAGCGACCCTGGAGTATTTGGTGAGGCAGGCATCGGGCGGAGAACCTGTTGACACCAGATTTTGGCATGGTCACGAATCCGGGTTCGTATGCAAAAGTTAGAGGCAACACTTCACGGGCCGGCCCTGAGTGAGAAAGTATTCGGCCTTTGCCGGCTGAGTGAAACCTTGCCGGGGTAAAACCTTGCCGATGTGAGGGCTTGCCGGCGTGGAAAGCTTGCCGGCAGAGAAGCTTGCCGGTGTGAAACCTTTCCAGGGAGGAAAGCTTGCCCGGGGGAAAAGCTTGCCGGGCGAAGACCTTGCCGGGGCTGAAAAGCTTGCCGGGAAAGAGCTTGCTGGGTGGAAACTGTCAAGTCCAATCCGACCAGAAGCTGAAGATGGGCTCAAATGATTATCTAGATGAACTCAGATGAAGAAGTGTTCAACATGAAAGTTATTCGTAACATCGAAACGGTTAATTTTGCTTTTGGAGTCATCATCATCAGACGTAGTATACGACCTGCAGAGACACTACAAGAGTCGGATGGTCCAGTCAGCTACATGACCGAGTCTGACTCAAAATTAAAGATGACCCCGTGGAGTATTCAAGATGGCGTTATTTGGAAAAGTGATCAAATACAGATTGTTGGCCTCATCGAAGAGTACAAAATTGATATTTGAACCGTCTCCATCGGAAGTCATATGAAGATTCCACGGCCCGCGCAAGGAGCAAGACAGAAGATTGGATCAGATTCGGGCTGAATCCAAGTGGGATCAGAACTAGGACTCTAGGTCGTGAATTGATGTAATTTTCTTGTAAGGAAAGCCTAGACGAATCCTTTGCTTGTACGGGAAGTCCATCCGCCTCTTATATATGTGGGCGGTGACGGCCGATTGAACAACACACAATCGAACAAATCAATATACTACTTTTTCATCTATGTTTTATATCTCCACCATTTTTCTCTCTCGTTCTTTGCTGTTCTTCGTGTTTGAGAGCTGCGAATCTCGAGGCTCTAGGGGCGAGCGAATCGACCTAGGGCAGCCCATAGCCGCCGCAATCCCTAACGGGGTCCCTCCCGGGTGCGCGGGGTTTCGGGTCTGCAAAAGCGCTCGCCAACTGTCTTGCGTATCGCATTGTCGGTCGGGTGTCCTTCGACGTGAGCTGCCGTGCATCACCCCCCGTGTCGAGGGTACACGTGACGTGTTCGTGTGTCAACACACTTTTTGGCGACTCCGCTGGGGAACAAAGATCAATCATCATCATCCACCATGTCTGATATTCCCAAGCCATCTGAGGTAGACGCCGATAACATCATTAAGCCCAGTCTTGATGAGGTATCGGTCGATCATCGCCAAGTTTATGAGGAGTACAAGAAGGCGCGCGAGGAGAAGGACTTGCAGGAGTTCCTTGCAAAGTTCAAGAAGGATCGCCAAGGCAACATTACTCCGATTGAAGAAATCAAGTTCCCTCCTCTTCAAGCCGAGCAGGTAAAACCCTCTGTAAGTACTGCATTTTCTCCTGAGCAATGGGCTGAGATTGAAAGTCGTATTGCTGATGGTAACAATCTAGTCTACCGAACTTTCATAGAAAATACTAATGCTCAGAAGAATACATCTCAATCGTCTAGTGGTAATGATGGTGTAGCTGCTAGTGTGCAAAACCCTAATCTGGCTTTACCTATTGCATCGGCGCCTCCCGTGCCGATGGCTTATTATCCTACCCAAACAAATCAGATTGTGACTACACCCATCAACCCTATTATGAGCATGCCAGGTTCAGTGGCAACGCTGAACCAAACACTACCTACAGCTACAACCACTTGACCACTACCAAATTATGGGTCGACATACATGCCACAATTCCTACCTGCAGCTAGTAACCCTACTCCTCTTATGCCACTGCCACAAGCTTCATCGTCCACTATGGATGATGGTCTAGCTAATCTTAGAGAAGAGATGGCTAAGATGCTTCGAGAGAATTTTGGAGTTGAGTTACCTCGGAATCGGATTTACCAAAAGCCATACCCCGAGTACTTTGATGCCATCCAGTGCCCTCCAGGATATAAAATTCCAGATTTTGTTAAGTTTAATGGAGAAGGCACAAAAACCACATGGGAACATGTTAGTCAATATTTAGCACAATTAGGTGAGGCAGGCTCATTGAATGAATTGAAAGTGCGTTTATTTCCTTTATCATTAACTGGTACCACATTTTCATGGTTTTCTTCTTTACCACATGGTTCCATTCGGGTTTGGTCGCAGCTAGAGCAGAAGTTTCATGATCACTTTTATAGCGGCGACAATGAACTCAAGTTGTCACATCTAACATCGGTTAAACAGAAGCATGATGAATCGGTCTCCGATTACATCAAGAGATTCAGAGAAACAAAAAACCGGTGTTTTAGTTTGGTGATAACTGAGAGGGACTTGCGGACCTAGTGCTGAGTGGTTTGAGAACTCCCATTAGAGAAAAGCTAGAAGGGTACGAGTTCTTAAATATCAACCAAGTCTTACAAAGGGCTTTGGCTCAGGAAAGCCGAAGCAAAGACCTCAAAGAAGTGCATAGATACAAAGCCGATCGTCCAAAGATGAATATGGTGGAATATGATAGCGATCACTCGGACGATGAGGGTGATGTTTTTTCTACTGAATTTGTTTGGCCATCTAAGGCCAAACCCTTTACTTGCAATGATCTGAAACCGATTCATAAGAATCATGATGAAGAGATGAAGTTTACTTTTAACATTGCTAAGTGTGATAGAATATTTGACGCTTTGCTGCAGGCTAAGATTATTAGAATATCTCATACATTACCGCAGTTTGAAGAGCTGAAACGGCGCGCTTATTGCAAGTATCATAATTATTTTTCTCATGCTACTAATGATTGCAATGTTTTTCGATGATACATACAATCGGCCATTAATGACGGACGATTGAACTTTTCTAAGATGCAAGTTGATAAACAACCTTTTCCAATGAATATCATGGATTTGGAGGGGAAGAAGATACTCATTCGGTCGGAGGTAGCTGAATCTGCTAATAAAACTAATGTCATTATTGGTGAGCCCAGGAAAGACAAGGAGTGCAACAAGGTCTTGGGGAGACATGTTGTGCTTGATAAGCAGCCCGATGGCAAGGAAGTGATCAAAGTCACCATCAAGAATCCTACACTCAAAGGGAAACCGCAAGTGCAAAAAAATACTCGAGTTAAATTTGTCAAATCCAAGAGTCCAGAAGTTGGCAAGTGGAAGAGGAATGAGGCAAAAGTGCAGCGCAAGAAAATCAAGCCAACTTTTGATATGTTGTTGTCCAAGTATGCCAATCATGTGGCCGGTTCTAGCTCTAACCGGTCATCAAATTGGAAGCACTCAAGATCACCTCCTCAGGAAGAATTTTAGCATCATGCAAGGCCATATGGGTCATGGGCTCCAGGACCATGGATGCCGCCACCCCCCTATGTGCCATACTACATGGGGAACTTCAATGGAGGATGGAGGCAGCCCCCAATGGCCCCTTATGCTTTTCATCTGGGTTAGGCAGAGCCAAGGAGGCCCGTTTGTGAGAGACTTTCTTATCCCACACGAGGCCGTTTGAACAATGGTGTTAATCGGCCAGTGCAAGATAATCAAAAAAGGGTCGGCAAGCAAGAATGGCGTGTTAAATCGCCAAGTGCTGCAATGGTCGAGTCAAGCAGAGGCAAGGAAAAAACCGATACCGACTCACTCATCTTGGGCTCCGAAACATTCGCCATACAACAGCCGATTATGCATAACGATCCGACTGAGCCGATACTTGCTATCGCGCCAAAGTACTCGGCTAATGACCTTGAAGGAAACACCAGCCAAGTAAAGATGAGAGATCCTAAATACACTCAGCCAAAGTGGTGTTCTCCAGGGCTGACAAAAACACAAAATAGGAAATTACAGAGGTTAAGGAGTCAAGAGATGACATAACAAGAAGCCGAGAAGCAAAGGGATAAGTTGTTCAATGACACTCGGCCCATGGTGCCTACAAAACAAGTGTGGAGGCCTAAGCAAATACAAGATGCAATTGCTTCTACACCTATCACAGCAGCACCTGCGCCACCAAAAGAGGACGATGCGACATCTATTACATCGTCTGTGACACTTCTTACTTCTCCTTCACTTGGACAAATTTCAGAATCGGTGGATGCACTTGAAGAAGAGGATGATATGTTGGACTATGAGTCTATGCCGGTTCATGAAGGTATGGATATCAATATAGTATATTACTTACCTGCTGAGTTTGGTGCTGTCAATGAGGAAGGAGAGGTGGCTCAGCTGGATTTTGGCCCTAAAAATGCAATATTCGAGAAGCCAAAAGACTCAGCAACGCATCTGAAACTGTTGTATCTCAGAGGTCATATCAATGGATCACCGCTCACTCGGATGCTTGTTGATGGTGGTGCTGTGGTGAATCTTATGCCGTATTCGGTATTCAAAAAATTGGGGCTGCATGATGAAGAGTTGATAAAGACCAACATGGTGCTCAATGGATTTGAAGGCAAAGAGAAAACTGAAGCCAAAGGTGTGATGTATGTGGAGCTCGCGGTGGGAAGTAAAACTTTGGCTACTGCATTCTTTGTCGCCGAGGTGCAAGGTAACTACAATGTCATACTAGTCCGTGATTGGGTTCATGCAAACCAGTGCGTGCCGTCCACTATGCACCAGTTTTTGATCCAGTGGGTTGATGATGAAGTGGAAGTCATTCATGCGGATAACTCGGCCTATGTTGCTTTGGCCGAGGCGTCAGTGGATTGGCAACACCCAAATTCTACTTGCTTGACGGGACGTGACTTGTCAGAGTTTGATTTTCTCAGCGCAACCAAGAATGGTTTCGTGCCCGTCTCTTTAAAGCCGACTGTATGCAATCGGCTCCAAGGTATGATATGCTTAAATGGATCCTAACTCACAGTGGTTACAAAAGCGACTTGTAGAATATCGGTCCAATGAGAACGATATGTATGAGTCCATAGAAGAGTTAGATGATATGGATAAATTAGGACAAGGTTTTACATCGCCGATCCATTAGAAGAGATAGATATAGAAGATGGTTCAACTCCTAGGCCGACATTTGTAAATGAAAATTTAAGAGCCGATCATAAAGCTAAGTTGATCGAGCTATTGAAAGAATATGTTTGTTGCTTTGCATGGGAATATCATGAGATGCCAGGTTTAAGCCGAGAGCTAGTGGAGCATCAATTACCTATAAAGGCTGGTTTTAGACCATATAAACAATTGGCCAGAAAGTTTAATCCAAAAACATATGACCGGATCAAGGAAGAGATCGGTCGTTTGCTTAAAGCTAATTTTATTAGGCCTTGCAGGTATGCCGAGTGGATTTCTAACATTGTCCCAGTGGAAAAGAAAGGATCCAGCAAGTGGAGGGTGTGCATTGACTTCAGAGATCTGAATAGGGCTACACCCAAAGATGAGTATCCCATGCCAATAGCCGATATGCTTATTAATGATGCTTCTGGACATAAAGTTATTAGCTTTCTAGATGGTAAAGCCGGATATAATCAGATTTTTATGGCCGAAGAGGACATGTCCAAGACAGCTTTCGCTGCCCTGGTTTTCTTGGTTTATTCGAGTGGACAGTGATGACATTCGGATTAAAAAAATGCTGGCGCCACATATCAAAGGGCTATGAATTTGATTTTTCATGATTTACTCAGTGTCATACTTGAAGTTTATATTGATGATATTGTCGTCAAATCGGATGTTTTTTAATCCCACTTGGCCGATTTGCGTTTAGCTTTTGAAAGAATGAAAAAGTATGGACTGAAGATGAATCCTTTGAAGTGTGCATTCGGTGTGTCGGCTGGTAAGTTTTTGGGTTTCATTATCCATGAAGATGGCATAGAGATTGATCCCAAAAAGATAGAGGCCATACAGAAAGTGGAAGCTCCAAGATGCAAGAGAGATATGCAAAAGTTCCTTGGCAAGGTCAATTACTTGAGGAGGTTCATAGCTAATTTGTCAGGGAAGGTTGATGCGTTTACTCCTATCCTTCGGTTAAAGAATGATGCTGATTTCACTTGGGGGGCAAAACAACAAGAAGCATTTGATATGATCAAGAATTATTTGTGCACTCCTCCGGTGATGAAAGCACCCAAGCATAGGGAACCCTTCAGGCTTTACATTGCAGCAGAAGAAGAAGTTATTGGTGCTGTTTTGACTCAAGAAACCGAGGGAAAAGAGCATGCTATTACATATTTGAGCAGACGCTTGTTGGACGCCGAGACAAGGTATACATTTATTGAGAAACTATGTCTATGCTTATATTATGCTTGCACAAAATTGAGACATTATTTAGTGCCTAGTGCTTGTATAGTAGCTTGTCAAACCGATGTCATTAAATACATGTTGCATAGGCCAATTCTTAGTGGTAGAATTGGCAAGTGGGCTTATGCTTTGATTGAATATGATTTGGCTTATGAATCTCTAAAATCCATGAAAGGCCAAATCATTGCTAAATTTATTGCTGAACATCGGATTGATGACAAGTATGACATTGATATAAACCTTGTCTCATTAGTACCATGGAGATTATATTTTGATGGTTCAGTTTGTAGCAATGGCCAAGGTGTTGGTATTGTTTACATATCTCCTCATGGTGCTGTTTTTGAAGCCTCATGTCGCTTAGAGTATTTTTGCACAAATAATCAAGCTGAATATGAAGCATTGTTATTCGGTTTAGAGATGTTGCTTGCTATAGGTATTACACATATTGAGGCTTATGGTGATTCGTTACTAGTGGTGCAGCAAATATCCAAAGTCTTCCAGTGTTTGGACGAATCACTTAATGTTTATCTTAATAAATGTCTGGATATAATTTCTACTTTGGATTGTTTTAGCATTGCTCATATATCTAGACATGACAATTGGAAAGCAAATGAGTTGGCACAACAGGCATCCGGCTACCATGTTGATCATGGCGTGTTTCATATTTCTGAAAAGCCGATGTATAGTCTTGCAGACGTAGGGGAGGCCGATCCGGAGCCCACCATTTCGGCCATTAATGAAATATTCAATGTAGGAGAAAGTCAAGACTGGAGGAAACCCATTGTTGATTATTTGTGTGATCCTAGTAGAAGGGTGGACAGGGCTGTTCGGCGAATGGCTTTCAAGTATACAATGAGATGAGAGATGATGATCTCTATCACCAAACGGTTGATGATTTTCTTCTAAAGTGTTTGGATGAGGACCAAGCGAGAGTTGCTATGGGGGAGGTCCATGAAGGTATTTGTGGCACTCATCAATCGGCTCCCAAGATGAAATGGTTGCTACGACGTGCTGGATTTTATTGGCCGACTATGATTAATGATTGCTTCAGAATTACAAAGGGTGTGAAGCTTGTCAAAAATTTGGTGATATTCAGTTGGCTCCTACTGCTATGTTACATCCCATTATCAAGCCGTGGCCTTTCAGAGGATGGGGTTTAGACTTTATTGGACAAATTCATCCGTCTTCCTCAAAGGGGCATCGGTTCGTATTGGTGGCAACCGATTATTTCACTAAATGGTCTGAAGTAGTACCTCTCAAGAACATGACACATACGGAGGTGATTAAATTCATAACCGAGCACATTATTCATAGATTCGACATTCCTCAAACATTGACTACAGATCAAGGCTCCTCTTTCATGTCACACCAAGTTAGAGAATTTGCCGAATCTTATAACATAAAATTGCTCAATTCGTCTCCATATTATGCCCAAGCCAATGGACAAGCTAAGTCTAGCAATAAAATTTTAATCAAGCTCATCAAGAGGAAGATTGAGGATAATCCAAGGAGATGGCATGAGTTGTTGTCTGAAGCTTTGTGGGCACATAGGATCTCAAGACATGGTGCTACAAAGGTGACTCCATATGAGCTAGTACACGGTCAAGAGGCTGTTTTACCGGTGGAAGTGAATTTGAATGCTTTGAGAATAGCCAAACAAAATGATTTATCGGCAGTAGACTTTTATAACTTGATGATGGACAATATTGATGAGATTGCCGATAAACGTTTGGCTGCTTTGAAGGCCATAGAGAGGGACAAGTTGAGGGTAGCAAGGGCTTACAATAAGAAGGTTAAGTTGAAGAATTTTCAAGTTGGCGATATTGTCTGGAAAGTAATTCTCCCGATTGGTTCAAGGGATAGAAAATTCGGGAAGTGGCCTCCAAGTTGGGAAGGTCCTTTTAGAATTGCAAGAATAGTTCCCGGAAACTCTTATTTGGTGGAATCCGTACAAGGGGCACTGTTACCTCGAGCTCTCAATGGCAAGTACTTGAAGAAATACCACCCAAGTGTGTGGCAAGAAGCCTAAGTGGGCAATGGCCGATATATGACTATCGCCCTTAGCACAGACATGGCCGATACCTGATTATCGTCCTGAGGAAAATAAATGGCCGATGGAGTGTTGACATCGTCCTTAGAACAAACACAATACAAATTATTTTTCGGCACACAAGCTTTGCCAAAAAACAGGGGGGCGTGTGTTAACACCAGATTTTGGCATGGTCACGAATCCGGGTTCGTATGCAAAAGTTAGAGGCAACACTTCGCGGGCCGGCCCTGAGTGAGAAAGTATTCGGCCTTTGTCGGCTGAGTGAAACCTTGCCAGGGTAAAACCTTGCCGATGTGAGGGCTTGCCGGCGTGGAAAGCTTGCCGGCGGAGAAGCTTGCCGGTGTGAAACCTTGCCGGGGAGGAAAGCTTGCCGGGGGGAAAAGCTTGCCGGGCGAAGACCTTGCCAGGGCTGAAAAGCTTGCCGGGAAAGAGCTTGCTGGGTGGAAACTGTCAAGGCCAATCTGACCAGAAGCTGAAGATGGGCTCAAATGATTATCTAGATGGACTCGGATGAAGAAGTGTTCAACATGAAAGTTATTCGTAATGTCGAAATGGTCAACTTTGCTTTTGGAGTCATCATCATCCGACATAGTATACGACCTGCAGAGACGCTACAAGAGTCGGATGGTCCAGTCAGCTACATGACCGAGTCCGACTCGAAATTAAAGATGACCCCGTGGAGTATTTAAGATGGCCTTATTTGGAAAAGTGATCAACATACGGATTGTTGGCCTCATCGAAGTGTACAAAATTGATATTTGAACCGTCTCCATCTGAAGTCATATGCAGACTCCACGGCCCGCGCAAGGAGCAAGACATAAGATTGGATCAGATTCGGGCTGAATCCAAGTGGGATCAGAACTAGGACTCTAGGTCGTGAATTGATGTAATTTTCTTGTAAGGAAAGCCTAGATGAATCCTTTGCTTGTACGGGAAGTCCAGCCGCCTCTTATATATGTTGGGGGTGATGGTCGATTGAACAACACACAATCGAACAAATCAATAAACTACTTTTTCATCTACGTTTTATCTCTCCACCGTTTTCTCTCTCGTTCTTCGCTGTTCTTCGTGTTTGAGAGCTGCGAATCTCGAGGCTCTAGGGGCGAGCGAATCGACCTAGGGAAGCCCATAGCTGCCGCAATCCCTGACGGGGCTGCAAAAGCGCCCGCCGACTGTCTTGCGTATCGCGCTGTCGGTCGGGTCTCCTTCGACGTGAGCTGCGGTGCATCACCCCCGGCGTCGAGGGTACATGTGACGTGTTTGTGTGCCAACAGATCCGCCGCGTCCACGACTGGGTTCCCGAGGGGTAAGTCTCACCTCTTGTTTAGATTGAGCTTAGTTGTGCATTTGAACACTCAATTCGAGTAGGTTTGCCCAATTAGTGTGTTGATTGTGTCTCTGTTTTTCGCCGGTTAGGATGGAGTTGCGGTTTGCTTTCATGGTGCACATTAGAAGGGACTGGTACATGTTCGATGCAAAGGATAAGAAGAAATACCAAGGAGGTTTTGATTATCCGTTGCCAATGGCTAGTAACTGGAGTTTCATACAATTTGGGGAGGTAATTTGTAGCCAATATCCTTGGGGTTTGCTTGATGAAGTGGTATACAAATACTATGATGGGGAAAAGAATTGGGTGACAGTTAGTAATGATGAAGAGCTAGCTACCATGTTTGTTAGGCATAAAGAGAAAGATAATTTTCATGTGAGGCTGCAAGTTGATGTGCTTGAGCAGGCATTTGGACCTAGGATGGCGGGTGCAACATCTCGGGGAGAACCAAGTTGTCGTAATGGCATCTCTAGCCAGAATAGTTCAGTTGGTGCACGGCGACGTGGTGGCTCGACAAGTGTGGGCAACAGCAGTAGGGTCCCCCTTGAAGTGGAGCCTGATGGCTACAATTCTGGGGTTGATGAAGAGAAGCTATATTCTGATGTTATTCAGAATTTACGACGGGCACCTCGGACTGAAAACCAAGATGAGGCTCACAATGCAGTCCATGTGGATGATGACACGATGGGTGAGGACGAAGACCTTGCAGCTGTTGAATGGGACCCTTTGAACCCTCATATGGAAGAAGGTACAGTTTTGCATCCATGAATGAGTGTAGAAATGCACTTGTGACATACTGCATCAAGGTAGAACGTACTTTCAAAGTTGACAAGAGATCAAGTACGTTACAGAGTGCACTGTCCGACTGAAGGTTGTCCATGGAGGCTGCTTGCATCTAAAATGCGGAATAGTACTAATGTTCAGGTCAAAGTGAACCCTTTTAAGCACACATGCCAGGAATCAACCCTTAGGAATACAATCAGTAGAGCCAAGTCAAGATGGGTGGCAGAAGAATTAAAGAAGTGGGTGAAAGAAAACCAGCAAGTGGGTCCAAAGGAATTGCAGAAGAACATCAAAGATAAGTTCAAGATAGATTTACCATACATGAGGTTGTTCAATGGTAAACACCATGCTATGGATTCTATTTATGGTAACTGGCAGGAAAGTTTTCAATTGTTGTATTCATTCAAAGGTGAAGTGGAGAGGACAAGCCCAGGTAGTATTGTAGATATTGATCACCACACCATGGAGTACACATTCAGGGGAGTGACAAAGACCAAGGAATGCTTTAGGAGGGTTTTTGTCTGCTTTGAGGCTTGTCGTCGGGTTTTTTTGGCAGGCTGCAGGCCTTATTTGGCTATTGATGCCACTTTTCTCACAGGGAGGTTTAAAGGACAGTTAGTAGCAGCTTGTGCAGTTCATGCACATAGTTATGTATTTCCAGTTGCCTATGGTGTGCTGGAGACAGAGTCTGAGGAGAGCTGGACTTGGTTTTTGCATAATCTCCGCCGGGCTATTGCACATCCCAATGGGTTGGTCATTCATACAGATGCCTGCAAAGGTTTAGAAGTGGCCGTGGACAATGTGTTCCCTGGAGTAGAGCATAGGGAATGCATGCGTCACCTTGCTGCAAATTTCATGAAGAAATTCAAAGGAAAGTTGTATACCGACAATTTATGGCCAGCATCTTTGACATGCAGTGTGAAGAAGCACAACTACCACTTGAGGCAGTTATACATGAATCCCAAAGTGAAAGAATACTTGGAAACACACCACTCCAAGTTATGGGCCAGAAGCCAATTCAGTGAAGTGAGCAAAGTTGACTATGTGCACAATAATCTAGCAGAGTCTTTCAACTCAACAATCCGGAAACTAAAGGGTCATTATGTGGTGGATTTGCTTGACAGGATAAGGATAGAATACATGCAGAAATTTCATTATCGTGCAGGAATAGCCGAGGCAAAATTCATGGGCCACATTATCATCCCTGCCGTGATGAATGAACTGAAGCAGAAGACAACATGCTTGGAAATGAACATGACTCTTTACTCGGGTACAATGCAGAGATATCATATTTGGATAAAGAGAAGAGGGAATGGAGATATCCAGTGGATTTAGAAGCTAGAACTTGTAGTTGTAGGCAATGGCAGATAACTGGGTTGCCATGCATTCATGCCTTGTTTTTATCACTTCTCTCCCAGGTCCAGCAAGGAACATACAACAGTATGTGCATGATTACTACTCTATTGCAAGGTTCAAAGCCACATATGCTTATGCCTTGCCTGCTATGGAGGGAAAACAACATTGGGACATGGTAGACCCTGGATTCAAGATTTATGCTCCAATTCTGAAGAGAGCAGCAGGTAGACCAAGGAAGAGCCGAATCAGACCTCGCAGTGAAGGAGCTGGACTTGGAGCGAGGAAGCGTAAGTGCACAAGGTGTGGTGGGTCTGGTCATTTTGGTAAGTATTGTGATAACACAGTAGATCCAGCGTTCGGAGAGAGTTTCGATGAAGGCTTCGATGAAAATGTTGGTCAGCAGCCGATTGCCTCAACAGATGATAAAAATGATGGTCAACAGCCAGTTGCATCAGATGAGGATTTTGACGAGGTTCCAAATGATGATGGTCAACAGCCGCATGATTTTGAAGATGATCCAAAATATCCTCCAAATAATGATTCAAGTGAGGCTCCAAATGGTGATCCAAGTGAGGCTCTAAATGGTGATCATGGTGATCCAAGTGAGGCTCCAAATGATGATCCAAGTGAGGCTCCAAATGGTGACCAACCTTCTGTTGTTGTGAGTTCTGCTAGGTATGTAAATCTTGCAAGGGTCAAATACTACTGTACATCTATCACTTGACATGATCTCATTACTGTTTATGTTTTGCACAGCTCTATGGTAGGTTTGAAGAAGACGCGCAAGGTACTGACAACCAAGAGAAGAAGAGAAGAAACAATGAGCACAAGGTGCACGAGGAGCAAAGTGATGGCAAGAAGCTCAAGGAACAGACAGAAGCCCCAACGCTATCTATGAATAATTATGAAACATTATGAATAAGGGATGATGTTGTATTATGAAACATTTATCACTTGACATATTGTATTTCTGTTGGATGATGTTGGACCTATGTTAGAAGTATGTTTGACATGATGTTTAAATATCTGTTGGATGATGTTTGAATGAGCACATGGTTTTTCCTTTTTTTGATTTTTTTTGAATTTTGTTTTGCTCATTTAAATTCTGGTCAAACCTAACTTTGACCAAGATTTAAACAAGTCTAAAACATCAAAATGAAAAACTAAGCCTGGATACTTCTTAGTCAATCCAAAATGAAGTTGTGGTGAGGTTTTTGAAATTTTCATGAAAAATGTGCTAAAAAGAGGGGTCCAAAGGTAGGGTAAACGGCCTCATTTCTAAGCAAGGTTTTTTTCGATCTTGTCTAAATCAGCCAAATAACTTTCCTACACATATATTCTATATGTACAGACTATGTGCGCTGGTTTTTCCATTTTTTGATTTTTTTAATTTGTTTTGCTCATTTGAATTCTGGTTAAACTTAACTTTGACCAAGATTTAAACAAGTGTAAAACATCAAAATGAAAAACTAAGCATGGATCCTTCTTAGTCACTCAAATATGAAGCTGTGGTGAGTTTTTTGAAATTTTCATGTTCATTTCCCCAAAACATTTCTCTTCACTTCATACAAGAGAGTTTGAGATACTCAAGATATCATACAATACACATGAACTTATCATTTAAATGTATGTAAAGCTTGTTTATCAACTTAAATCGTTAGTATATGACATAAGAAGACTATGTGCATAGGTTTTTTATTTTTCTGATTTTTATTTAATTTATTATGCTCATTTAAAATCTGGTCAAACATAGCTTTGACTGCTCCAAACCCCTTCCAAACCCCGCTAACCCTAGTGCTGAACAAGGACCATTCATCTAACCCTAGCAGCGATCAAGGGCCGTCGATCTAACCCTTCTAGAAGGAATCTACGGGGAGGAGGGGGGCGATCCGCGAGATGCAGTATGATTGGCTGGAAGATTGTTTTTTTTAACAAATATCGGGCGCGCTGGATGGACCGTTGGGCCGTCTCGTTGTCTGGGCCTGAGACCACAGTAAATAGCCCGTCTCAGCCTTTCCAGGCCTTGCATGCATGGAGGCGGCGACGTGGGTTTGCATGCGCGGGAGGCGGCGACGTGCATGCATGAGAGCGAGGCGAGCGAGGCGCGCTAGGTGAGCTAGGCTAGCGAGGCGAGCTAGGTGGTTCAGGGCAGCGATTCACATGTACCGCCCGGTCAAAGAGCTATGCAGTGATTCAGATGCACGCACGCGCCCCATGCATCATTTTCGTGCAAAAATTTTAAGTGTGCAAAACGTAACGGATACACACACGCGTCCGGATTCACACACGCACCATTCTCATCCTTTCTCTCTTCCTCTCCCACCCACAGGCCTATAAATGGGGTGCCTCTCTTCCTCTCCCACCCACAAGCCAGATACAATCCTCTCCAACTTCAAACACCCAAGCGACCAATCCCTCCCCAAGCGAGACCAAGTGAAGATGCAGTTCAACGGGCCGACCTTCAACCGTCCGCCTGTCGTGCCGGAGCTGCGCTACCCACCGGGCGTGCTCGTGGAGAGGGAGCTCCGTGTGTGGGCTATTTCAAGGTGGAGGGGTTCCGTCGAACTCACCCGCGCCTTCCTCAGAGTCGGCTATGCCCACCTCCCACGGGGCTCGCCGAGGATGTTCACCCTCAACGAGGTTCGTGACCGCGGCGGCATGCTCCTACTGCTCACGGTCACCTTCACCAACCCGTTTGACGCGCGCGAACTCCTCGGCCAAGTCTTTTGGTGCGGCTGCGAGGCCATCTTCTTCACCGTCTACAACATCTACACCAACTACGAGCGCATCTTCCCCGCTCCAGGCCAGATGCACTCCCTTCCCTATGACGAGGAGGAGGTGTGAAGATGAAGACGGTGTTGAAGGGGCGCGCACGGCCAAGGTGGAAGAAGGAGGTCAAGATGAAGATGTTCAAGCCTGGAGTCAAGCTCGTCATGTTTCGTTTTTTATTTTGTTGCTTTTCTATGTCGTGTCATGTTTTGTCATGTGTCCGTGGACTGTCCGTGAACTTATCTAAATTATTGTAATGGTACGGTGTGTTCCATCTTATCTAAGTTATTAGGGTTTATTATGTGTGTTAAAAAATGTCCATGCCCAAACATATCATTTCTTCCCTAAACAAGTCATGAAGTTCGAGAACTTGTGGTTTTCATTAATGAAAATCGGAGGGGGTGAGAAGCCCTCTGTTTCATTCAAACAAAAAGTCATGAACTAACATGCAAATTTATTCCCTTTAAATCCTAAACCAAGTGCCACTCTAACCCTAAACCAAGTGCCACTCTGACCAAAATCATGTGGTAGTGCAACATACATTTTCAACCTTCCAACCCTCCAAAATTTAAGTGCAAAACAAAGGAAAACCACTCTCACGCGTGTGCAAACATTCACGGTCTCACTATTTTTTTTTAAAAAAATTCACAGTCTCACTATGTATACCTTCCTTCCCTACCCATGTCAAAGTCTTACCATTTGTCCTAGCGGTTACCAGCGCAGCCCTAAACACCACAAACCCACGCGGTCCTGGGTTCGAGTCCCCAGCCGCACCAATTTTTTGTGCATTTTCCACCCTTCATTTTTTAGACAAGTTATGTTTTTCTCAATGTAATGCCCTTAAAAAATGTTCATTTATTTTGGCACCTGGCGTAAACCTCTACCAGAGCTGAGGCACATTTTTCATGACATTTTGGTCTTTGATTTAAATCACGGTGTATTTGAATTGGATTAATTAACAGCTTCAAAAAATTTCTAACCCTAATTGTTTGGCTCCGGAATAATTCAATTAGCTTCCAAAAAAAGTTTCAGGATTATGATTTACTGCCTAAATTAAATCAGAATAGAAAACAGAAAAATACGCAAGAGAACCCCTAAATGGGCCTAATTGGATGCAGTTGGCCCATTTGTCTAGCCTGCACTTGGCTCTACGCTCTGAATTTGGCCCAAGAGCAACCTTTTTTGGATAGAAAGGCAGAGCAGAGAGCTGCATTTCATTGATCAAAAGTTTCTGAATTCCTAATTTCTTCTCTTTTTTCCAACATATTTAAATGTTGGTCACTTCTTCTCTTTTTGTTTCAACATTTAAATAACTTTAACCAACATTTAAACTAGGTGAATTTCTCAAACAATTTCAAGATTACAAATTTCTCCATAATTCATGCCTTTCCATACATTTTCAACATTACAACCAGTGCGATTACCATACCTACAAATGCCCAAAAGTATTTGCAAATGGGTATTGGTAGTGCTTGATCTTCAAGCTTCCTAACCTTCTTCTTTAACATCCTAAGCTCAACAGCTAGCTCTCTGTCAGTGCGTGCTTCGCCCTCCATCTCTTCTTCCGGAGCTCGTGGTGCAGCCACTTCCGTTCGTGGCAGCATGCGCAACCATTCTCCATGCTCTTCTTGCAGTTCATTCATCAGAGTCTTGGCCAAAGCATCGACCCAAACAAAGAAGCATGTCACCTGCATGAACACCAAACAGATCAACCCATTGCTCAAAGATCCCGACCACGAAAATGGTGCAATTGCCCTGATTCTTACCCCATTCTCGCTGCACACGTAGAACGGACGATTCTGTTCCTCGGTGTCTGAGAAACCCTCCGATCAACGCCCGCCCGGCACCGCGGACAGACGAAGATAGGCATGTCCACACACACCCGGCTCTGCATCCGCGAGGTGGCGCGGGAGCTTGAGGAAGACATGGAGCTCGGAGCCGAAGGGGATCTCAACGCCGCCGCGCCCTCCACTGCTAGCTTCCCACCGCCGCGCCCTCCACAGCTAGCTTCCCGCCGCCGTGCTCTCTCTCTCGTCGTGGTCACCGCCATGCTCTCTGTCGCCGTGGTCACCGCCGCTGTCGCCCGCTTATATAGCACACCCGCCAACGGCTCTCTGCTCAATGGCTCTCTGCTGGGTCCCACAAGCCACGCGTGCAACGGTCTGAATAAAATTGGCCGTCTCTGCCGCCTGGTCCCACCTGTAAGGGCCGAGTCAAAAGGTTGACCTGACGGAGACGGCAGAGTTCACGGAACGAGTCGGTGCGCACGGACTAGGGGCAAAACTGAGCACAATTCGCATATGAGGGCAAAAGGATAATTAACCGTAACTTGTTTTGTAGAAAGCAGTACAACACAACCGAGGCACATATTTCCCTCACAAAAACAATCTCAGACACACATTACAATTTCTTAGTCCATGTAAGTGTTAGAAAAATAGTTTGGCTAAATAGGGTTGGCCATGCGGATTCTAATGAATATACTAAGGGTGGGGCGCATGTTTTTGGATGGAACATGCGGAAACAATGAATATAAGGGGATTGCTCGCCCTCATACTGACACTATCAATCATATGTGAGATAGAAATTGTGCCAGGGGAGTGTGTTGACAACCAGTTTTTGACATGATAGAAAACGTAATCAAGATGGCCTCAACTGAATAATTGTTCAATATGAAAAATCTCCGTATGATCAAAATGAACAGCTTTGCTCTTTGGATCATCGACATCCGATCTCATCTCTGGGGCCGAAGATGTGCTCGGAGTGCTGAGATTTGGCATTCAAAATACCGTTTGGCCGATTAAGCCTCCAAGACGACCTCAGATGTAAATCTGCATAGAGATGGATCCTCGTTGCTAATCTCACCACTCTTTCAACACCATGTCAGCGAAACCATCATCTTGCAGCCAACCACATACAAATTTAAACAACGCATCATTACCTAGATGGCAAGCTGCTATGGAGTTTACTAAGCGACAATCCCTAGCGAAATCGTTCAAGTTACATATACTGTAATAAGTAATACTGAAATTTTGATCTTCGCTAGCAGTACTACAAGTGGCTTCAACATTATTGACACCATTACTAGCTAAGTCCTTGGTTTATTCCGGTTGTAATCCACGGTAATGAATACAGAAGAGAAAATGAAGTTTTTTTTCGAACCGGGCTTTACCCCTTTCCATTGCAAAGAACGGAAATACAACGGAATTCAAAGAACAATGTCAGGAGGAGGAGGAGGGAAAGAGGTAGAGCGAGTTCGAGCACTACCAGAAAACCCACTGCTATTTCGCTCGCCGTCGAAACGAATGCCGTGGGACGAAAACCTGGCAGCACATACAGTTCAGAACACCCAAACTATTACAGCCTTCATCACAAGTATCAGGAAACAACCCTAGACGAAGCGCGTCCATCATGTTCCTCCGACCGGATGACTCGCAGCATCACACGCCTTCATCAGTGGCATCGTGCTCGCCCTGATCATTTCGGCACCTGAGTGCAGCTTGTCAATGTCGCCTCCCTGCTGCAGTCATGTCCAATATAAGAGAAAAGAGCACATGTTCCTCCGATCAGACGAATCGTGAAATTGTTCAATTTACATATACTAGAATAAGTAATACTGACATTTTGATCTTCGCTAGCAGTACTACAAGTGGCTTCAACATTACTGACACCATTAGTAGCTCATTCCTTGGTTTGTTTCTAGTCCATGGTAATGAATACAGTTCCTCCGACAGGACGAATCACGAAATCGTTCAAGTTACATATACTAGAATAAGTAATACTAACATTTTTGATCTTCGCTAGCAGTACTACAAGTGGCTTCAACATTATTGACACCATTAGTAGCTCATTCCTTGGTTTGTTCCAGTTCTGGTCCACGGTAATGAATACAGAAGAGAAAATGAAGTACTCCTATCACATCAAGAATCTGACGGTCCAACTCAAAATTCATTGTCACCATTAAAATTCGTCGTGGTGAGTTGCAACTCTTTTATTCTTGTTCTTTTTTCAGGGAAAGTGAAAAAGATTTTGCATTCCACACGCTAACCGCCGGCCGGTTCGCATGCGCGCGTTGCCACAGCCCTCATACAGTTTAGCTTTAACATCTCAGCTAACTAAAAACTAGCTAATGATCAGACGTGACAAATGAACTGGTCAAAGAGACGACGCAATTAAAGTGTACTACGACGCTTCCTGGAGCGTACGTAAGTATACGTCTCACCTGCTAAAAGCCTAATTTTTTTCATGCTACCAAAGGATTATTAGTTGACGCCCGCGTGGCCTCAAAGAAAGTGGAAATTAATGTATGTGACGTCTTCATTAACGCATGATGAAAGCACAGAGTTGAAGAAGATGAAGCACACATGAAACGTCCTTCATAACGTATGTGACATCTCAACGACCGGAAAAACAGGCGTCCCCATCTGCCACTGGTACGGTGGATCGTATTGTATCGTATACACAAAACAGGAAAGAAAGAAACACGGAGCCGGCTACATCAATCAGCTGCTCGATCCAGCTATTACGAAATAGCTAGCTCCAACTTATGCATATGGCCGCTTCATATAGTGAACAGCTAGCTGTTTGTTTACTATTTGTTTATGATATCATTACGCTAGCTGTTTGTTTACTATTTGTGTATGATATCATTACGGACCGAAGACGCCCTTTGATTAGTTTTCGGTGGGAGCAGCGAATTCAGTGACGATCGGTGGCAACAACCCGGTGTAGTAACGTTCCAACGAAGCCAAGATAATCATTGTTAATTTTAAGCACATGCCAACATATATATGTGCATATATTCTCCGACAAGCTAGGTCCTCGAGTGTCCTCCGATATAAGTAGATAGCTTCCTGCTCGATAAGGCTTTCTCCACCGATCGACAACGGGCTGCTTAATTTCTTATACAATACATAGTGCTCTGTTTCTCTCTCCCTCCCTCCCTCCCTCCCTCCTAGGGGCGTCTACTCCTGACAACCTTCTTAATTAAAGAGAGCGAGTCAGCGAGATGGGGGCATTCTCTGACCTAAATTTTTGAAACTAGTGGACTGATATGTCAAACAACTAAAAAATAACTCCAGGATTTTTTAGATTTTTTTGTGCGGGGAGTAAGGGAGTTTTATTCCATAGCTATAGGGTTATAATCTAATACAAGATGATGAATGAACTAGGTCCCTACAGCAACCAAGAAGTGGTGTTGCATGCTGTTAGATTTGAATGAACTTGTAGACGAATATGTCAAGCATCTCGTATTATGATGTTTGAATTGACTTATAGAAACTGAATGGTCATAAATAAAATGAACTTATATCTGAACAATGTTCTCCGTTTGAACTTCAAATCATATGTACACTTGATTGTCAATATATTTTAGATTCTATTTTGAATTAATCATAGACTTAATATTTGTGAAATTCTTGTTGAATGCACTAGCTTTGATATTATTTACCACTAGAAATATCATATTTTTGTCTCTATTTGTAGATAGTTCCGCCCTGTCAAAAAATTTAACGTTTGTTTGTGAATTTCCCAATTGTTTTAAAAGATGTAATTCAAATTTTAATTATTGTTACATTAGTTTGTTCTTTAAAAAAATTACTGGTAGTAGCGAAGGTGCTAGATTTTTTGAGTGTCCAATTGTACTCTTATAACCTTGAACTAGAGATGACACGTAAATGGTCAAACTAGTGTTGACAACAATCAAAAGTCACAAGCTAGAATCCGCTGCAGATCAAAAAATCCGGCTTATATATTCCTCACATCACATTGCAAATGGACTTCTCTGAAATAATAATGATAGGATGAAGATACATATGTCAACGCGCCTTGTTTTGATTTTGTCAACCACTTGGAATGTGCCCTAAGAACAAAACATAAGTTTCTCTATGCGAAAAGGAAGGTAGAATATTCTGCCTTGGTTTGTCCTTGGTGGCTAGCTAAGTTGGTTGGACCGTGCCCTCCAGCTGAACTACTGTAACACCCCGGATGTAACTTTCCCAATTTGTACTCTAACTCTTGCCTTTTTCGGCGTTAAGTTATTTTATTTTCTCGGGTTCGGGTCTTTGTCTCCGTGTGTTGTTATCGTTGTCATGCATCTCATATCATGTCATCATGTGCATTGCATTTGCATATGTGTTCATCTCATGCATTCGAGCATTTTCCCCGTTGTCCGTTTTGCATTCCGGCGCTTCGTTCTCCTCCGGTGGTCAATTCTAGCTTTCTTTCGTGTGTGGGGATTAAACATTTCCGGATTGGACCGAGACTTGCCAAGCGGCCTTGGTTTACTACCGGTAGATCGCCTGTCAAGTTTCGTACCATTTGGACTTCGTTTGATACTCCAACGGTTAACCGAGGGACCGAAAAAGCCTCGTGTGTGTTGCAGCCCAACACCCCTCCAATTTGGCCCAAAACCCACCTAACTCTGTTCCATCATCTAGAGCGTTCGATCACGATCGCGTGGCCGAAAATCGCACCTCATTTGGACTCTTCTAGCTTTCTCTATGCCTATTTAAAGACCCCTTCCCCGAAATCCGGATCTCCCTCTCCGAACCCTAAAATTCCCTCGCGCCGCCGCTGGACACGTCCGTCTTGGGCGGACAAAGCCGGCCGCCGCCGGCCGCTCCAACCTCGTCCTGCCACGTGGCGCCGCCGTTCCACCCCGCCGCCGCGGCCCGGGAGGCTCGTCCCCGGCCCCCGAGGCCCAGATCCAGCGCCGCCCGCGCCTCTCCCTCGCCTCCACGCCGCGCCGCCCGTGCCGGCGAGGTCCTCCACCGC